>NC_091200.1:14043216-14362020 GCF_040958095.1 Procambarus clarkii | reverse complement strand
CGAGTACCTCTACCCTCATTGGCAAACCTGTACTTTCACCTGTGAGTACCTGTACTTGCAAGTTTAGGTTCATACAAAGAGAACGAAATTTTTTTAAATTTTAAATCTTAAAAGATCAGTATGAGGCTATGTTAATTACCACAATAAGCAAAATGAAAGTTGAAGATTTGACAGTTTTTTTATAAACGATATTCAACCCCATGACAATATAACTGAAAGCACAAAAACTAAAAGAGAATTTTGACAATATGCTCATGTACTCGGCTCTGGGCCCCGACACCTGAAATTTCATATTAAAAAGAAATGTAAATTACCCGTAGCAGGAGCACTTAGTGTAGTATAGTGAAGCTTGCATACAGGCAAGATATCCGAGACCTGACTCAGCAGATACAGGTCCACTACACAAGAGAGGTAGGCCTACAGACCGGTCTCAGTAACGTCACACACAATTATTGTTCCCAAAAGAGTGATTACAAATTATAGCTGCAGTATTATGGAAAAGAACTTCATAATCCATGTCAACATGGGTTGACATGATCACCGAAGCATGTGAAGAATACCAAAATGCAGATGCACTGATGATGTCCGGCCGTGATACACACAGTGAAAAGGCAATTGATGAGTGACCATCATTAGATAGTCAAAGGCATTAGGTGAAAGGAAACGTGCCCCACCATTTCTGTCCTATCTGGAATGTGAACCCGAGGTTCTTAATTGTGAGTTAAGAAAGATTCCGACTGTGCTACCAAGACCCATCAACATACAGGAACAAAATACATGGCAGGGAGCGTCGTGTGGAGGCGATCAAGGGCCAACACATCAAAGGTCCACGGCTATTAATTATCCTCTTAGCAATCATAAGAAACATTGCTGGTACCAATGTGGACGTGTTCACGTGAAAATTGTACGCGATTCATCACGAAGTGCTGGATCGTCCTGCTTGTTGTGGGCCGCTGTGCTGGACCGTCCTGCTTGTTGTAGGCCTGCAGGCCGCTGTGCTGGACCGTCCTGCTTGTTGTAGGCCTGCAGGCCGCTGTGCTGGACCGCCCTGTTTCCTGTGGGCCTGCAGGCCGCTGTGCTGGACCGTTCTGTTTCCTGTGGGCATGCGGGCCACTCCAAGTAACAGCCTGTTGGACCAACTTGGTTAACTTTAAGCCTGGCCCCAGGCCGGGCTTGGGGAAGAACCCGCACTCCAGGTATACTCCAGGTATACTCCAAATGAACGAAGAAAAATTACAGGAATTAAAATTTACTACAGACAACTTGTTTCCTGGAGCTATAGCTTATAGGAACGAACTTGAAAAATAACTATTATATTAATGTATTGGTTGGTAGCTGTGGGGAATTATGGCTCTAGTTTGAATGCTAATAAAATAATGTATAATTCTAATATGCTCAAAGGACCAGAATGCAATAATGAACTGTAAATTCTATGAATTCTAAAGCCGCTTCCCATAACACTTTTTTTTTTGTGGGGGAGGGGGGAGGGAGGGAGTTCTATGAGGTTAGTCTATGTAATGCATATTATGTTCAATAAATTGTATACGTGATGAGAATAAGAAATGCATGGATATAGATTATAAATCATTAATTATACAATGGTTAGTTAGATGCAATGTTTGTCTACTAAATACATAAAAGATTGCTTAGCTGTTGAGTAGGTATCACAGTGTGCGTCTCGCAAGTCGTATTCTCGTAGACGTAAACATGTTGCACAGGCTACTGGAGGAAATACATGATCGTGTAGACGTTACTGTCTCGCATACGCTGGTACTCCAGCTGAAATACAAATATTATGTAAATTCCACTCCCTGTAACACTGTAAAAGTGTTTGGTTTAGTTGTATTTAATACATACATAGAGTACATGAGTCACAGACAAGGATTTGAGAAGGCGCCAGCTTGGTCGGCCTGAGTTTCACACCTCTAAGAGTTAATGACCCCAAGTGACCTGAGGTCAGATCATGAGAATTTCACCTTACTTCTACTAATCTTATAATTGGAGCCTGGTAGCCTTCAAACATGCCGACGTTTAAGGAGTGGCTTGGTAGAGAGCCGGAGGCTATCTACTTGTGGGCGGAGATAGCTACTAGGTTCCCCAATATATACTCGGAGAGCTATCGATTCGAGAGGATTAACAAGACAGAAGACCAGGCAGCAGAGCCGGACGACAACAGCCGAGACAGGCTGTCAGTCGGACGGGGGTGAAGCTGCCTGACAGCTGCAGACTCCCCCCCCTCTATCCAGCTAGAGGCAGACACTTGGTGAGTTGAACATTAAGGTGACTTGGTCGTGTTTACATATGTTGTGTGAGGCTCAGGGGCAGTCAAGTTGTAGGGTTCTCAAATTCTTGGTTGATGACTTACGTTGCATATAAATCTTGAACATTGGAATTGCTAAAGTATGATACTTCATATGAAATATAATTATGAATTTATTATTTAAATTGTCTTTGTTCCCTAGAGCTTTGAGTTGAGGTGAGAAAGCCTCTGTGGTTACTGGATTCATGATATTAATGAGTACATGTTTGGAGTTGATACATGGTGATAACATCTTTTGAGAATATTTTGATACAGACAAGTTCCATTCCTTGTCTTGTATGTAATGGTCTAGAATGGATGGTGGCAGCATTTCGTCTTTACTATCTACTCTTCTACTATCTACTCTTCTACTTCTACCTATCTACACCTCTCCCTCCACCCCTCTCTAAACTCTCACTTTCAACTAATGACCCTCCTCGCACCTCCCTACCTCTTACCCCAAACCCTCACTAATTACTTCACTATTCATTTCTTTCCTTTCGTTTTCTCTTATACGTTTGTGGCAGAGAAATGTACTCTAGAGTTCTCTCTAGAGTTTCGGGTAACTGATCAAGTTACGGCGCCTTGTAGTCTTAGCACCTAGGTAGTCAAATACCTAGGTTACAAGGTGTTGAACGAGAGAGGTTGCCTTAGGGACTCTGGGAGTGATCTAGAATAGTTAGCTAACTGGGGACGGGATAACGGACTAGAGAGAGCTGTTTCCCCCGGCCTCGTTAGTTAACTGGGGGGGTGGAATAATGGACAAGATAGAGCTATTTCCCCCACCCCCCAGTTACAATGTTGGCAGCGGTGTTGAACAATGTTGTAGGTAGATGGTGTTCATTTAACATTGTTCAGTCCCACGTGTCTTTTGCCGCTCAGGCGCTATCAGGGAGATCTTGACAGGTGTTTTAATATTCGCGAGTTTAGCGAGTTTTTCAGGTTAGGAGATAGTGATTCTCTGGCGTTGTGATTCAGTGATTTTATGAGTTTTGTGGTGTTCAGGGAATGTTCATCAGAACTTGCGTGTGTAGTGATTAATGTTAGTGATAAGATTTGGTGATTTGGGGACTTAGCGGTAGGTGGTAGTAGAGCTCAGCTGAGTGTGACAGGTGACCTCGCATGTCCCACGGGGACACCCAGCCACCGCTGGTCTCCAGGTCAGTTGGGGAGTGGCAGGTGTAGTTCTTAAGTAGTTTTAAGTGGTGGTTCTGCTCAGATTATTGCGATCGACTGTTTTACTCCATTTGAACGCAATAACCCGAGGTGTACTGGTATTGAACAGCATGCTAGGGGGAGACTTAGTATGTCAGTAGACTTCACGTTGGGGACGCTCGACGTTAGATAGTCTGGTCACAGGGGTGGCAACAGTTTTGAGTTGTTGACCGGCGGAGAAGCTAGGGAAACACTCTGGGTCACGGAGGTGGCTGTAGGTTAAGGGTGGGAGTAACGGCTATTTAAGTACTTAAGATTAGGAACGGTATAGTTAAGTTAGGCTAGTGTTTGGTCTATTAGTTTTGATATTTTTTGTGGAGATTCATTTAGTGACAAGTTAAAAGTAGTGACGACCTTATTCTCTCTTCTCTAAACTTTACTCTGTTACTGTCTTATGTTCCACCAAGTCAGTATCATTCAGTGTTAATTGGATTATTTTAAAAATTTAAGTGTAGTTGTTGCCAGGAGGAAAGCGTTATGACTGGACTGTGTAAACCCTATACAAACTACAGGGTCACACAACATTTTGGGAGCACGGTATTGTCGCCTTTCTGTTCATTCACAGGCTGGAGCCAGAAGAGAGGCGAGGCGCACATACAAAAGAGGGAGACGGCTGCTGTGTACCATACTCACGGGCGTTTATCTCGACGACCAGCCCACTACCTGGAGGTCATGGCTCCACCACCACCACCACCCCGGGGGACCCCAAGATGCAGCCCTCTCAGTCGGTCAACATTGGTCTACCCAGTGGACCCCAGGACGGACGGACCCCAAGACGGACGGACCCCAGTGGACCCCAAGACTGACGGACCCCCAGTGGACCCCAGGTCGTTCTGCAGACGACCCCAGACGACCCAGTAAAGATGGAAGGGGAACAACAACGACTCCAGTCTGTCCCACTAACATTGGTCTACCCAGGATGGACCCCAATGGACCCCAGGTCGCTTGTCAAAGACCCATGGGAGGAGGAAGAGAGAAGAAAGAAGAGAGAAGAAGGAAGAGAGAAGAAAGAAGAGAGAAGAAAGAAGAAGAAGATAAGACAAGCTGAGTGAGACACGATGCTTAGTGTCCCTTGCTGGTGTCAGCATCATTGCAGGGAGCGTAATTGCAAGACAGGATCGTTTGCCTTAACTGGCCGCCCCTCCTGCAAGCATGTTGCTCTGTTGAGTGATTCTTCCTGTGTCGTGCGGACTTGATGTGGCTGTCAGAAGTGGCTCTCTGAAGGAGGCGTGCTGGAGCAACAGGGAGGAGAAGAGTAGGATGGGATTTCTACTGATGGCAACTATATGAAGGTCTCGAACCTTGTAGTCCCTATAGCGGTGAAAAACCCCAATATACTTCTCTCATGGTGACTGATGTAGGGCCAATTACAGATCAGCTGGGACAACCGAATTCCACGGTCCTGTGTGCAGTTCAAGTAGTAACGGCTTTCTGGTTGGCCAAGGGTTGTTGTGCGTTAACGACGGAGAAGCGACGGAGGCAGTTGTGTTGAAGAAATGTGGTACAGGACTATCTACAAGACCAAGCAGTGATGTCGCCCAGCCAGAGACAATGGACGTCTGTCTACATATTTCATTTTTTAGAGTAGGATAATGTATATTTGTTTAGCTAGGATGTATTTTTTTTTTTTCGTTAATAAAGTTGTTGCACACAGCTAGCTTGCTTTAGCAGTGTTGCAAAAACTTTATTTCGGGGAGAAGGGGAGATGTAACACTAAAAGTGTTTGGTTTAGTTGTATTTAATACATACATAGAGTACATGAGTCACAGACAAGGATTTGAGAAGGCGCCAGCTTGGTCGGCCTGAGTTTCACACCTCTAAGAGTTAATGACCCCAAGTGACCTGAGGTCAGATCATGAGAATTTCACCTTACTTCTACTAATCTTATAATTGGAGCCTGGTAGCCTTCAAACATGCCGACGTTTAAGGAGTGGCTTGGTAGAGAGCCGGAGGCTATCTACTTGTGGGCGCAGTTAGCTACTAGGTTCCCCAATATATACTCGGAGAGCTATCGATTTCGAGAGAATTAACAAGACAGAAGACCAGGCAGCAGAGCCGGACGACAACAGCCGAGACAGGCTGTCGGTCGGACAGGGGTGAAGCTGCCTGACAGCTGCAGACCCCCCCCCCCCCCTCTAGCCAGATAGAGGCAGACACTTGGTGAGTTGAACATTAAGGTGACTTGGTCGTGTTTACATATGTTGTGTGAGGCTCAGGGGCAGTCAAGTTGTATGGTTCTCAAATTCTTGGTTGATGACTTACGTTGCATATAAATCTTGAACATTGGAATTGCTAAAGTATGATACTTCATATGAAATATAATTATGAATTTATTATTTAAATTGTCTTTGTTCCCTAGAGCTTTGAGTTGAGGTGAGAAAGCCTCTGTGGTTACTGGATTCATGATATTAATGAGTACATGTTTGGAGTTGATACATGGTGATAACATCTTTTGAGAATATTTTGATACAGACAAGTTCCATTCCTTGTCTTGTATGTAATGGTCTAGAATGGATGGTGGCAGCATTTCGTCTTCTACTATCTACTCTTCTACTATCTACTCTTCTACTTCTACCTATCTACACCTCTCCCTCTACCCCTCTCTAAACTCTCACTTTCAACTAATGACCCTCCTCGCACCTCCTTACCTCTCACCCCAAACCCTCACTAATTACTTCACTATTCATTTCTTTCCTTTCGTTTTCTCTTATACGTTTGTGGCAGAGAAATGTACTCTAGAGTTCTCTCTAGAGTTTCGGGTAACTGATCAAGTTACGGCGCCTTGTAGTCTTAGCACCTAGGTAGTCAAATACCTAGGTTACAAGGTGTTGAACGAGAGAGGTTGCCTTAGGGACTCTGGGAGTGATCTAGAATAGTTAGCTAACTGGGGACGGGATAACGGACTAGAGAGAGCTGTTTCCCCCGGCCTCGTTAGTTAACTGGGGGGGTGGAATAATGGACAAGATAGAGCTATTTCCCCCACCCCCCCGTTACATCCCGACCTTTGGATTATTCATTTAATTCTAAATTCTAAATAGATCTGACGACCAGCAGTACACTTATGTAGGGATTATATGTTGCCAAACATCAGCACGACAGGGAAATAACCTAATTAAATTTTACAGGCCTATAAAATCACTTAAGGATACTTCTCTTCCCTGCCGAACGTGGTGTCCATATAATTGAAGTTGCAGAATCAGTCTGGAGTCTGTAGGTGACCAGATGATCCAAATTTAGACCGATGTCGATAAGCAGACTTCAGGACCTAGATTCACGAAGCTCCATGTATTTCTTCGTTAGTACGTTTGCAACAAAGGTTCCTAATTATGCCCTAAGAAGATGCTTAGGTGCAATTCACGTAGGACCACTTAGGAAGATATTTGGGTTCAGGGTCTGGTTTACCTGCGTGCCGATAGAGGTCACTACTGTGTTTCGTTTGGCCAATCAGAGAGCAGGCAACATTCTTCATATTTAAGATTTAGCACTGGCTTATCGGAAGTAGTGTAAATTGAGACTACGACCGTGCGCAGCATCTGAGCAGGTGAGCTCATTAAGCCCCCCTGCTCAGGTGAGCACAGGTGCGTAATCTCAAGGGGTTCTGGGGGGTTCCCCGGGTGCATGTGGCGCGTGGCGGTGCGTGGCGTCCGGCCAGGCATCACTTGAGAGAGGATCATGTTGGGGTAGGGGCGGGTGGGTTATGTGATTGTATGCGGTCATGTAGGGAGAGTAAAGGAAGTGGAATGTTGAAGAGGAGAGGAATAGTAGAAGATGAATATGTATAAGTATGTGCCATAGAGTTAATCCTGTGTGTAGATATATAGATTGGAAGATAGATAGATGCGAGTATGTGGTTATGTTGAGGAGGCAGGGGCCCCCTTACCCCTGAGAGGGTAGGAGACCAGGCTCTTAAGATGGGTGGTTAGGGGTAGGGCATGTGAAGGAGGGGATAGTGGGAGAGGGGAAGGGAGGGGAGCGGGCGGAAGCTTTGACTGATAGCGCGGGTCTCTCATTCTGGTGTCTGTTTTAAGTAGTGTATATATATTTTTTACCAATTCTCTGCCTCTGGTGTGGGTCTCCATGGGTGATTAGTTTTCATAACAGACTCGAGGGGTGTTCAGTGTTACCTATCGTTCGTTACGGCTCGTGACCCTACAGCAGCCAAGCTTTAATTACGTCTAGGGATACGAGAAAACTGCTGTTCTCAAGAGCGGGTCACCAGTATAACCCCTTGATAAGTAATGAGCACATAAATAAAAATCTTCCTTTAGGACTGAAGAATAGATACAAAATATTATATAGATATATATTCAAGACAGTATAATATAAAAACACAGGTGGTAAAGTTAACTTATACAACAAACCAAAGTATTGTCATTTCACTTAACATAATATAATAAAATATGGCACAACAAGAAGTAACAGACTTATCTCCCACATGTTACTCTTCCTGGTCCCCCGAAGCTACTGAACTCTCGCTCTGTCGCAACCCAAATTCTCACCTCCCGTCTGCCTCATCCCAGGATGAGGGATGGAAACTAAGGACTTTTTAATATTTAAAACTAATTGAACAACCACTTGTTCTCAAAACACACAAGAATGCAAATTACAGATAATAGTTACTTACAAAATATATAAGTACAATGCCACCTGTTTAATTACAGTAAATAAATACTTATATAAACTTAATAAAAGTGACATCTGGAACTCCCAAACTGAACAGGTCCAGCTTTCCCGAATCTAACAGGTACTAGACGTGTGCAAAGCAACCGCGCTCCTGTCTCCACTGACGCTGCCACACCACACGATAATTTACAAGAACACAATGTGTGTATATATACAGGCAATGATATAATAGAACAAAAAATGTTATTTTAAATTTATATACGTATTCTGCTAGGAGTACGTAACACTTCCACCTCCAAGAAAAAAAATGCAATAGATTGAAGATCAATGGCATTTTTTCAAAGGAAAATGTATGACACTTGAGATTTATGCTATTAATTACACCAAACATGTAAAAATAATTAGAACACATTTCTGGACAAAAATGAAAACACTCCAAATATAGTCTTACAGGAAACTCAGAAATTTCAGTCTTATGACTATGTTCTACATATGTGTCACTGGAGTATGCAAATTTATCTCTCCAAGGTACTATCTCATTTATTTCACTTTGTTGCAGATCATATTTCACACTCCTATCTACAACATTATCATTATTAGCATGAATAGAATTGTCAATAAAGGTAGCTGCTTTCACACAGTTATCATGGCAATTTAGCTTTTCATATGTTTCTACTATTTCTCCAAGATCAGTTCCGTATTTCCATCTGATCCCTTTTCCACATGGTGAAGTTTTCCAAGACAGACTCCATTTTCCATTACTCCCTTTTTCTGGAGCTGAACTGCTTAATTGAAGCTGACTGGATGTTGAGTAGATTTGGGACTTCTCCTGGGTATGCTCTGACACAGACATCTGCTCTTCATCACTCTTGATCCTCTGTGGAACACATACTCTCGCCCAATGGATACTAAAATTAGAGAAATTAGCATTAAACCTCACAATTATGCATAGGACTTTCCCATTCATAGAACCTTCCGAAACACAAGACACCGACTTAGCAAACCTTTGACCTTCAAACCAAGAAATACAACCCAAGATAAGTGCAAAGACTACCTGATCGAACTGACTCAGATGATCCATAAGGAACACAGAAATCAATTGCCTCATAACTCTGTCATAACGATCAGTGAAAGAAAACAGGCATATGCCTAGGCACCATATCTCAATCATAACTCTCAAGACAAGTTCACACCCTCTGATGGTGAACTTGAACACAACACACACTTTCATCAACCGTCTAGTCTTCCAAAAGACTAAATAAAACATGCCGAAAACTTTACAACCCTCACCATCACTTCCCAAGTGATTTACGTCTGATGACAACCAATCAACCAAGAGGTTTAAGGGTCTTAACATCTTGAAGATGAACAGCAGATTACCTGGGAAACACCCAAGGATAATCTGTAACCCTTCACAATGATTAACTCTAGGTAGGATAACCTTATCCCCCAACTTGAAATACACACCTGGAGCCTCAAACATCTGCTCCCCAGTATGATTTAATCCTTCACCCACAATATGATTCTGAAAATCAACTCCAATATGACTCTGAAAGTCAACACCACACTTAAGTGGAACATACACTTTTATCACTCGTGCATCAAAATTAACTGGATCTGAATATAGAGACACTGCTCTAGCATAACTCACCACTTCCTCAGAACTGGATGCACAACCTACTTGAGTAAACTCTCTCTGCTCAACCACAAGGCTTGACAAAGATGTCCCACAGTCCATTACTTCACAAGAAAATGGCTCCTGCAGAATAAAAGTAGATTTCAACATCCTACACACACTCTGACTCAATGTACACAATGAGAAATACTTACTCCACATAGAATAAGAATCACAACTCCGCAACTTAGATCCAAATGCTACTTTACCACTCTCAATGATTTTACCAAAATTTCCTCCCATGACTTCTGGAGCTGCTTGGAGTACTGTCTGCTCACAATCAATAATATCACTACCAAGCTGGGTCACATCCTCACAGACAACTGAAGAGGGAGGCTCAATGGGTCTCCATCTACTCAACAGAAGCTGATCCTCTGGCTGCTTTCCCACACTCTCCAAAACTGGATCTACAGTACAGACTGTCTCCTTGCTTCTCTCTGAAATCTTAGGGTCAGTTCTACTCAAAGCACTTAAATGAAGGGAATCTGAAACGAGCGGGCAAGTAACAGGTAGTTTGACCTCCTCCCCTATTATATCACCTTGACTAGGGTGAGGCGGGGCCTCTACAACAGACTTACTCTCGACAACTGATTCTAAACTTGGAGTGAGCGGGAATACTTCTGCCAACCCGACATCTTGTCCTAAACCATTCACTTGGCTGGAATACAGAGTCGTGGCTTTTAAGTTTCTCTCAACTCCTGGCACAACGTTCGTAGTGAGCGGGCAAGACAATGGTACATGGACATCCTTTCCCAATTTATTGGAATAAAGCAGAGTCATAGTATCAGGCTTACTCTCAACAACTAAATCGGCCACACAGGAATCTGGAACAACCACATCCCACTTCTCCACTGAAGGGGTACTGGTTACTGGAACAAATGCTTGAGTAACAACATCAGAACTGACAACTGGATTTATAATAGTACTGACATCAGCACAGGTAGAATGGACAAAACCATCTTCTACAACAGGTTCATTCATAGAACTAACTTCAGCATAGGCAGAATAAACATGGTCTGCAACTGGCTGTTTACACAAACGGGGATCAATCTCACCCACAACATGATTTATGGCCACATCATTACCCAATATAACATCCACACCTGGGATGGGCAACTGTGTACTAACACCCACAGTGCATAAACTTGGTGTAATGGTGGATCTGAAATTAATGTCTATTAGAGGTACAGTTTTACATCCTGCAACACTCTGAAGAACAACAAACTTTCCAGTATCTCTCTTTTTAACATCAGAAAGAATACTGGATGAAATTATGGTTTGGGAAGCACCTGTATCACGAAGAATAACCACTGGCTTCCACTTCCCATTAATACACAAAACTTCACCTAAAGACATATATGGTGAATACTGTTTCACCCAATTGGGGTTTACAGTTACATGTTTATTAGTAAGTTTATTTTGCACACCTCTGCAATAAATGAGACCAGTTGGTCGTAACTCAGGGTGCAATATAAAACATGAATGAATTCCATGGCCTTTTCTCTTACAATGGGAACAGGACCTTACAGTGGACACACCTGTGGAACCAACTGTAGGTTTAGAAATAACCTTATTATTATTTGACATTCCTGACAGTGAAGTAGCAGGGTTAGGTTTTGTAAGAGAAGAGCTCATGGGGGTAACTGGAGCACTAGGACGGGATGGATTCTGATAAGGAGTTCGGGGAGCATTATAATTTACTCTACGACTAGACTTAGGTGAAGTGGCCGTAAACTGGGCCTTAGTCAACAACTCATGCTCATCCGCGAGCTTTGACAGCTCATAAATGTCTGTTACATTCTTTTGTTCTGCCATAAAAGTAGACAACTGGTCTGGGAGACATGACAATACTTCTTCCATTATAAGAAGATTCTTTAGAGCATCAAAGTCAGTGACTGAAAGTGACTTTAACCATCTGTTGCAAAAATTCGTCTTCTGACGAGTAAAATCTGCTATTGTCTGATCCCTTATCCTCCTTAGGTTTCTAAACTTTTGCCTGTGTGCCTCTGGATTTAACTGATATGCATTTAAGATGCTTTTCTTTACAAATTCATAATCAGAACTATGAGCGTCAGGTAGGGATGTAAAAACCTCCTGACTACGCCCCTTAAATTGAGACTGCATAATGGCTACCCACTGATCCCTTGGCCAGTTCATACTGATGGCAATTTTATAAAAATGTGCAAAGAAAACCTCAGGATCCTCCTCATTGAACTTGGGTAACTCTATATACTTATTCATCCTGATGGGATTATTATCACTATTTATTGAAACATTACTAGTATTTCCATGCCCAGCTGCCATACGCTGTGATTCAAGCCTGAAGTTAGTGTCAGCCATTTGTTGTTGAATCTCTAATTGTTGCTTTTTTGTGGCTTCTATTTGCAACTGTGCCTCAATTTCTAAACGTCTAGTCTCAAGCTCCCTCTGCTGAGCTTCCGCCTCTAATATTGTCTGTTCTTTTTGAGCTTCAAGCTCTCTTTGACGAGCTTCAGCCTCTAATATTCTCTGTTCTTTTTGAGCTTCAGGCTCTAATTGGCGAGCTTCTAACTCAAGACGCTTTAACGTCATCTGATCACTCGACTCCTCTCTTAACTCTTCTAGAATTTCTTCATCTAACTCTCCATTCTCAACAAAATGTGTCACAATGACTTTCAATATTTGGGCTTTAACCATTCTATTGTTGGCGGTCAAATCCAAATGATTTGCCATTTGTATTAACTCAGTCTTTTTAAGGCTCTTAATCCCTTCAAAGTCTGGGTGAGCCACCAACGCTGCAACTTTCTCCTCCATCGTTACTAACACTTGGCACTTGATTCACAACAATAATTAAAAACAATGGCACTGCACTACACTTCACTGTAAAATTGTCACCACACTGAAAATTCGCTTGGCTTCACTGCACAAACAAAATATATAGGATGACTTACCTCAAAATCGTGAAACGTTGTTACTTGACACACAGGAAAGCTTGCTTGGCACATGGAATAGTTCTTATAAAACACACAGACACTTAACACACTGGTACCTAGGAAGGCAAGGTTAGATTAGCATAATTAAGGTTAAGTGGGAACAATATTTCCCGGCACAGGCCCCCATAACTCTTTGTTACCTATCGTTCGTTACGGCTCGTGACCCTACAGCAGCCAAGCTTTAATTACGTCTAGGGATACGAGAAAACTGCTGTTCTCAAGAGCGGGTCACCAGTATAACCCCTTGATAAGTAATGAGCACATAAATAAAAATCTTCCTTTAGGACTGAAGAATAGATACAAAATATTATATAGATATATATTCAAGACAGTATAATATAAAAACACAGATGGTAAAGTTAACTTATACAACAAACCAAAGTATTGTCATTTCACTTAACATAATATAATAAAATATGGCACAACAAGAAGTAACAGACTTATCTCCCACATGTTACTCTTCCTGGTCCCCCGAAGCTACTGAACTCTCGCTCTGTCGCAACCCAAATTCTCACCTCCCGTCTGCCTCATCCCAGGATGAGGGATGGAAACTAAGGACTTTTTAATATTTAAAACTAATTGAACAACCACTTGTTCTCAAAACACACAAGAATGCAAATTACAGATAATAGTTACTTACAAAATATATAAGTACAATGCCACCTGTTTAATTACAGTAAATAAATACTTATATAAACTTAATAAAAGTGACATCTGGAACTCCCAAACTGAACAGGTCCAGCTTTCCCGAATCTAACAGGTACTAGACGTGTGCAAAGCAACCGTGCTCCTGTCTCCACTGACGCTGCCACACCACACGATAATTTACAAAAACACAATGTGTGTATATATACAGGCAATGATATAATAGAACAAAAAATGTTATTTTAAATTTATATACGTATTCTGCTAGGAGTACGTAACATTCAGCCTCCCCCTCCTCCTCCCCTGCTTCCAGAGCGCTAAGGATATGCGGGTCATACCTACCACATAGCTCTGAGGAGTGACACCACATGACCACATGGGGTCACCTCTTCGAAGGTTGAGGCCTAACTGTTGCGAATGTCATCATCAGCCTCTACCATAGTCAGTCCTGCCCACCACTCCCCCCCCCCTTCCATCCACATAGCAGGGCATACCGCATACCAACACCACCACCACCACCACTACCACACTGCTGGGAGTGACAGCAATACGGCGTACCATACTCACTCCTGACACAGCTCACACTGGCACATAGCAGCAGGCAGACCACATAACGCAATGTAGGAGAACTGTACTAGGAACGATGGGACTCCTCCATGTTGTGCCTTGATGCTTGAGTGGTCTGTGTTCGCATTAAGGAGGTAGGGTTATATGAAGCAGCCTCCCCCTCCCCCTCATCCCCCCCCCCCTTCCCATGCAGGTGACAAATGAGGGGTGAGAATTTAGCCGTACTGTTTTTGTAAACAGGGTGGGTGGGTGGGGCACCCCTCTCCCTCCCCTCCCTTACCTTCTAGAGAGGTACGGACCAGGACCACATACCACCACATAGACCTGAGAAGAGTCACCACATGGCACATTACTTAGTAAACTCAGTCAAAGTCAGTAGGTTACCGTTTACTGAAAGAGGGAAACATTTTGGGCGGGTAGCGAGCCTTCGGAGGCGGCTCTCCTCTGTAAAGTTTGTCACATAACTGAGGCGACAGAGCCCACCATAGCCGACCGCTCCGTCCCCCTCACACTTGACACCCGCAAGTTATCAGCTTATACGCATTTCTTGCTATACAGAATAATAAATAAATAAATAGTTAGAAGTCAACCCGTTATATATAATTTTTATTCTTTTATTATTATTTAACATCATCCCAGGAGCTTTGCAATTACACACATCTGGGGTGGTGGTTTGAGGCATAGTGAGATGGACGAGGTATTGGAATGATCATACCCTCACCCCCATCAACCCCCAGCCCCTCCCAGCCCTTACCATCAACCATTGCCCCAACCTCCCCAGACCGATTGTTCTGTGCAAAGCTTTTAGTATTATTTCTGATCATATGTAGAGTAGTGACCCAGTTCACAAACACACCATTAGGTTTGGAGACTTAAAACCTTACATTAACCGAAGGAAGACTGACAGCACACCAGAGGATGGAAGACTAATGTCAATTTTCGGCCCCCCATCACTCTTACCCCTTGTAACCTTGTAACGTAACATGACCAACATGGTAACATCATTCTTTGCCCAAATAGCATTTTTAAGAGTAACGAGTCATAAGGTGGTCTTCAATCTTATTATTATTATAACAAATCACAAACACAATATCTCCAGTTCAACTCTCTTACCATATAAATATTACTGTGTGTGTGACAGTTTTAGCTCGCTGTAATGCAATGCAACGTAACGTAATGTAACGTGGAAAACCTCTTTTCGTTGTTCAAATATAGCACATAACTGTGGGTCAGGCATTCGAGCGGTGTGCCTGTTGTTGTCTGTCTATTGCGTGACTGGGTTAATGGTGGGTATATCCTTACACTTAGTAACGTAACGAGGAAATCAACTTTCTGTTTGATGTCCTAATAACAGTATTGAAATGTGAACCATGTTTAGCCCTTACATTCCAAACACAGATAAAATATTACCGCATGCTTGTTTAGTTCTTGTATCTCGATATACCAACATTACGTAACGTAACGTGAAAAACTTCTTTCTGTCTGATGACCAAATAACATTTGAAAAATGACGTCAGGTTGGTCTTATGCCATTAGGACTGTATAACACTGCGCACAACAGTAGACTTGTTGTGGAAAATCTTATTCTTGATATTATTATTATTATTATTATTATTATTATTATTATTATTATTATTATTATTATTATTATTATTATTATTATCATCATTGTTATTATTATTTTTATTATTATATTTTAAAGCCATCCCTCAGTAACTCAGTAAGTCAAACAGCAACAGCAACAGTGGACTGAAAACTCTAATATGCTATGGGAAAGACTGCTTCTCTCTCGAGTTGAGCCATTAGTGAAATACCCGGCTTCAATTTGGTAGGACATAGGATCAACAGTTTCGTCAGGCTGACCTTATGCCATTAGCACTGTATGACAGTTTAGTTAGTTTAGTGCATTTATTATGCGCCCCATACCCAACTTGTGGTTGGTATTGGAAAGGGTTACAGGGGCACATAATGGGCTCAGGGACTGGAACCCCACAATTCATTTAGCTAAGCAAGTTACAATCTTGATGAGCTAGTTACAAAATTCAATATAAGTTAAGCAATGTCAATTTCACGTTGCCTCAGATCTACAAGATCTTGTTGAAGTTCTCGGTGCACTGCTGCTCTCAGATTGCTCATTGACAATCCAAGGTCAATGACGCCTTTAAAGGGAGATTCTTTGGCAAACTTGTCAGCTCTATCATGCATTCGGAGGCCAACATGAGATAGAGACCACAGGAAATAGACTCTGTTACTATCCTTAATAATTTTGTTGTATTTTGTGTCTAGCTTCGGACACGAACATGTTACAGTTATGTCTTAAAGAGTTGAGAGCATTTAAGGATGATAAGGAGTCACTTACAATTAATGTATCAAGTTTGGAGACTTGTACACATTTCAGCGCAAGGATCAAGGCAAATAGTTCGGTCTGAAGGATAGAGGCCCAATTGTTTATACGGACTCCCCACTCAGAGTACAAGCCATCGCCCATTGTCAGGACAACTGCACTTCCAGCTGCACCCGCGGTGCGGTGTAGGGAACGATCAATGTATATGATTTGAGAGAGAGAATGCTCTGTGGACAGAGCATCAATATGGCTTAAGGCATTGAGCTTTGCCTCAAGACGAAGCTTGGACTAATCTCTAATTTGCTTCTTGGGTGGAAAGGGTGGGATTAAAAATGGAAAGAATGTAATCTCCTAGGGTGCAGGAAAGTGCTGTTGTTGTTTCTCTTGGTGCAGATCATAAACCTGATACATCCTGAGTCGAGTTCCAGTTTTTGTTATCCATTTGGAACAATGCTGATCTTCAGTAAAGAAATTCTGGAGGGCTTTTGTGCAAGGGTTAGGATGAGTTACGCTAAACATATTTTTTAATACCAATTTGACAGTTAATTTCAGTAACACTATCACCAACACTCGGAATATTAAGTTCCTTTCTCATATTAAGTATCTTTGTGGCACGAGACCACCAAGGATTATTCTCAAGGCTTCGTTCTGCAATTTTTCAAACCCTCCAAGCTTTCTTTCAGACATCAAAAGAAGCAGAGGTGCAGCATAATCCACTAAAGATCTGATGTATGCAAGGTACATGATTTTGACAATTCTGACACCGACCCGCCTTAGCGAGATGACTGTGCGCAACAGTAGCCCCAGCTAACACATAGACTTTTAATAACGTAGCAAGACAATGACACAGAATGTTCAGCACTCTTAATATTTTTATTCGAGCACTGATAACATAGCATAATGAAAGATTTTTTTCACATTTCAAATCGCGTGTGTAGATTTAGTTTTAACAAAAAGTGAAACACGAGAACATGAAGTAATAGGGTTGAGATAGGAGGAAAGGCTTTGCGGAAGATAAAAGAGCTGAGGAGACATGTTCGCTACCTACATTTATACTATTTCTTGCTGACATGGAGGAGTCCCATCGCTCCTAGTATAGTTCTCCTACATTGCGTATGTGGTGTGCCTGCTGCTATGTGCCGGTGTGAGCTGTGTCAGGAGTGAGTATGGTACGCCGTATTGCTGTCACTCCCAGCAGTGTGGTGGTGGTGGTGTTGGTATGTGGTATGCCCTGCTATGTGGATGGAGGGGGGGGGGAGTGGTGGGCAGGACTGACTATGGTAGAGACTGAGGATGATATTCGCAACAGTTAGGCCTCAACCTTCGAAGAGGTGACCCCATGTGGTCATGTGGTGTCACTCCTCAGAGCTATGTGGTAGGTATGACCCGCATATCCTTAGCGCTCTGGAAGCAGGGGAGGAGGAGGGGGATGCTGAACACCCCTCGAGTCTGTTATGAAAACTAATCACCCACGATGACCCACACCAGAGGCAGAGAATTGGTAAAAAATTTATATACACTACTTAAAACAGACACCAGAATGAGAGACCCGCGCTATCAGTTAAAGCTTCCGCCCGCTCCCCTCCCTTCCCCTCTCCCCCTATCTCCTCCTTCACATGCCCTATCCCTAACCACCCATCTTAAGAGCCTGGTCTCCTACCCTCTCAGGGGAAAGGGGGCCCCTGCCTCCTCAACATAACCACATACTCGCATCTATCTATCTTCCTTTCCCCTCCTTCTCCCCTTATACCCATCTTAAGACTCTGGTCACCTCCCTGGAAACACAAACCGAAACTGTCTCTATTTTCCGCTTGTTACAACTTGTAATAAAGTTGTTACATCTTGGCTTAACGTGCTTATGACGTATTAGAACGTTGTTACAACTTGCTATATTGGTTGTTATAACTGGTTAGGAGGTGTTAAAACTTGTTCGAACGTTGTACCAACGTCGTAGTTTCGGTGTGTGTTTGGCGGGCTACCCTCTCAGGTTGGGGCCCCTCCCTCCTCAACATATCCTTGCCAGGTAGGGGGGCCCTCCCTCCTCTACATAACCACATACTCGTATCTATATATCTACCCCTCTATATATCTACACACAGGATTAACTCTACGGCACATACTCATACATATTCATCTACTACTATTCCTCTCCTCTTCCTTTACTCTCCCTACATGACCACATGCAACCACATAACCCACCCGCCCCTACCCCAACATGACCCTCTCTCAAGTGACGTCTGGCCGGACACCACGCGACACGCACCAGGGGAACCCCCCCAGAACCCCTTGAGACTACGCACCTGAGCTCACGTGAGCAGGCGGCTTAATGAGATCACCTGCTCAGGTGCTGCGCAGGGTCATAGTCTCAATTTACGCTACTATCGGAGCTCTACTGCCTCATATTTACGTCAAATTTTCTTATAAAATTAGTATATTTCGAAGTAAAACTATGTTTTTTCAACTTCTACAGCCAGCACCGACATTGTAGTAAACAAATATGTTACATATGTTGTTTACCTACATAATTCTAAGAGATACTGTGTAGTTGTCCCTGTTGCTCGGAAGATGCGCTGACAATTATTGTATATATTTACTGAATTTACCCATGGGCCAGTAACTATCTAGTGGCCTCGACGAGGACAGAAAGCTGGCGGCTTGTTAAAGGGCCCGCCAATTGTCTTAATGATATTTTTTAGCTGGAATTTGGCATTTACGACTTCAGCGGGTAGGTGGTTCCATGGGTTTATAACCCTCTGGGTGGAAAAAACATCTGTTTTTAGTCCTACTTGAGAGAACAAACTCTCCAACACTATATCTGTGATTGCCCTGTTATCATTGACTTCATACCAAATGGTATGAGGTACTTTGAGCTCTACAATTACTTCATACACTCAGAAATATTGGAAGATATTCTTGTGCTGCACCCAGATTTTGCCAGTGTAGGCTAATAAATCAACCTTAAGTATTTTGTTCTCTCCTGATTCCATGTATGACTGGCCATCCTGTGAGGTGAGGATGTTGGTTGAGCTTGTAACTGGTTTTTGAACTACACTGGGCAGTCCTTCATTCAGAATAGGGTAGTGTTAAATATGGGAGTGTCTGCACTATGGGGCCTAGTACTATCTGGATGTAGGGGCAATAGTAAGCATTAAGAGTTATCAATATGTCAGATCTCAAAGGCCCGGCCCCCAAATAAAACTATAAGCAGTGCTGAATACTTGGCTACACACAAGGTCAGTCTAGAGGATGATCTAAGATCTCCTACACAGGAAGAACTGATACTCTCTTACTTCACTTACTTATTTATTAACCCCTTAACAACCCCCCATATACATTCACACCAATAACAAAAACAATAATAACTTTACCACACTATCTTACATTAAAAGCCTTGGTTCACTTAAGCAGGATACAAGGTTTTACACTGAACACAAGCTAGGGTTCTACTGGGGAAACACTTGAAGCTAGAGTCAGCTTAGGGTAGGGAGACCACGTGGTTCCACTGGGACCCCCCTTAGAATAGCTAGTAATATAAACACTAAGAACACCTACTACACACAAAGTATAATACTCTGCACATAGAACACGTGTATGCCAGACAATGAAGAATGTACACAGTATACTTAGCTGGAACCAAGACACAGAAATAAGGAACGAGGAGGAAGGGTAGGAGGATCCTGTCCACATCACGCCAGCTCAGAGAAGAAGGAGTATCAGTCTCCTTCCCCCCAGCTGGCTCGCTGCCGGCGGACTGCTCAACTAATCATACTGCAGCCCTATACCAAATTTACTCAGGTTTACTTTACAAATGATTAGAAAGTATTAGTAAACATAGTTGGTGCCTATGTTATTATTTAATAATCAACCCCAAGCTCAGTCTTTAAATGCTCTTTGAGAAACAAGAATAGTCTTACGTCTGGCAGGGAAGATACAAACAATTGCAGCTCGTGATGCGCACAACTATACTATAAGAAAGTTTAATAGCTCAATTTTGACCTCTGGTTTCCACTGAGGAACCCAGGGTCATAACACTCCTCCCCCCTTCAGAGAAAAAAAAAATGTGACTACTAGAATAGTAGTCATATTTTTTTTTTGTAAGAGTATACAGAGAATAAAAAGGAAAAGCTATGACAAAAAAAAAAATCAATCAAAAACAACAATTTCTTTGCAAGAAAAGTACAAAGGAATTCTCTGAAAAAAAAACATACACAAAAAAAACAGAGAAGTAAATAAATTGGACACGGAATATTTAATGTCACAGGAGAACCTAAAAAAAAAAAAATAACTAAAGCATGACAGTTGGTAAATGGCTTCCTGTGGCCCAGATGAATGTTATTCAGGCAACCGGGACAGAGCGTCGGCTATCACGTTGAGCCGGCCCGGTAGGTGGGTAATGGAAAGATTGAAGTCCTGTAGGTACAATGCCCACCTGAGGATGTGTTTATTCTTCCCCTTCATCTGATTCAAGAAGACTAGTGGGTTATGGTCCGTGTACACTTCCACTATATTACCTGTGAGGTAAACTTCGAACTTTTTACATGTTAACACTAGCGCCAACGCCTCTTTTCCTACCACTGAATAATTGCGTTGCGCCTTGTCAAATTTCACAGAGTAGTAATATACTGGGTGTTCCACCTGATCATCCCCAGTTTGCAACAACACTGCACCAGCACCCGAGTCAGACGCGTCAACATGAATTTTAAACGGTTGGTCGAACCTTGGACTAGCAAGCACTGGGGCGGACGCTAAGATCAATTTAAAATTTTTAAATGCCTCTGCACAGTCTGATGACCACTTAAATTTAACGGCCTTCAGCAACAAGTCTGTGAGAGGAGTGGCAACACTGGAAAAGTTCTGACAAAAACGTTGATAGTACGCACACATACCAATAAATCTTTGAACATCCTTTTTAGACTTTAGCACCGGATACTCTAGAATGGCACTGATTTTATCTTGCCGAGGTAACACTTTTCCTTGACCCACTTCATAACCGAGGTATGTCACTGTGCCTTGGCCAAAATGACACTTTTTTGCATTTAAGGTTTGATTTGCGTTCTTTAAAATTGTGAACAACTGGCGTAACCTAGCTATGTGGTCAGCCCAATTATTGTCAAAGAGCACGATATCATCTAAATACGCCCTGCAATATGGCACATTAACGAGCAAAGAGTTCATGAGTCTCTGGAACGTGGCAGGGGCATTACGCAAGCCGAACGGTAACACTTGATACTCAAAAACACCCTCGGGTGTCACGAACGCAGTTAGTTGTTTAGCACATTCAGTGAGCGGGATTTGATAATACCCCCTCGAGAGATCGAATTTCGAGACATACGTGGCGTTCCCGATTTCGTCGATGCAGTCCTCGAGACGGGGTAATGGATAGGCATCCACAATGGTCACCTTGTTGAGCTGCCGGTAGTCGGTGCATAATCGCCAGGAGCCGTCTGGTTTGGGGACCAAAAGGCAGGGCGAGCACCAAGAGCCCTGGCTCGGCCGGATGAGGCCGTGCTGGAGCAAGAAGTCGACCTCCTTCTGTACGATGGCCTTCTTTTCTGGACTCATCCGATAGGGTTGAAGGCGAATGGGGGTGTAGTCCGCCAACTCGACATCATGGCAAATGGCATCAGTCTGGGTCGGGACCTCCCCGAACAGACTGGAGAATTCATCAACCAACGACTGCACCTCTTCACGTTGGGCCATCTGCAAATGGTACAGTCCCTCCTCCACAGCATTCACAGAACTAGAACTATTGAGAATGAGATTAGTTGGGTCCCCAGAACAATCATCCCCTCCCTCACTGGAAATGGAAACATTGGTTAGTGCAATGGGCCTGGGGCCCTGGAACTTCTTCAGCCGATTTACATGTACGAGCATTACATGGTTACGCTTGTCAGAGTGCCTCACTTTGTACGTGAGGTCCCCAGTCTTTTCTGTCACAATGTAGGGGCCTTCGTACTTGTAGGACATAGTGTTCCCTAGTCGAGGCTTTAATACCAGGACAGGGTCGCCAGGCTGAAATACCCGCCACTTAGCCTCGTTTCGTTCTTTCATCTTTTCTTGGGCCTTCCCAAGATACTTTAGTGCCACCGCCTTGCAGTCCTTGAGTCTCTGGTGGTGTTGCGCAAAGAAAGCCGAACCTTCGGTTAACGTTACGTTCCCTAACAGATTCTCCTGTAACATTTGCAAGGGTCCACGAACTTTATGACCAAAGACTAACTCAAAAGGAGAACAACCCAGTGAACTTTGTAATCCCTCTCTAGCCGCAAACAAAACATACGGTAAATTCTCATCCCAGAAGGTGTGGGAACTCTCGCACGATGTCTTCAACATCTGCTTCAGAGTTAGATGGAAACGTTCAATTACCCCCTGACTCTGTGGATGGTATGGGCTGGAAACCTTATGAGTTATTCCATGGTCCTTACAAAATTGTTCAAAAATATCAGACTTAAAGTTAGTACCATTGTCAGTTTGCACGACCCAAGGCAGTCCAAAAGTGGAAAAAAATTGCAACATACGAGCAACAACAGTCTTTGCTCGGATGTTCCTTACAGCAAAAGCCTCTGGGTAATGAGTAGTGATACACATCATTGTGATTAGGTAAATATTACCAGACTTAGTTCTAGGTAATGGACCAACACAGTCCATTACCACATGAGAAAATGGTTCCTCCGGCACAACAATAGGCCTTAGAGGAGCTTTCGGTGGACTCTGGTTTGGTTTCCCAACAAGTTGACAAGCAATACATGCATTACAAAATTTTGCCACATAGTTTTTCAGCTTGGGCCAGAAAAAATACTTTAAAATTTTGTGATACGTAATATTAATGCCTTGATGTCCCCCCCATAGGATCATCATGAGCAGCTGTCAAAACTCTTTCTCTATAGCAGGTCGGCAACATAACCTGGTGGACTACCTCCCACTCATTTGACAAGGGAGCACTCTGTGGTCTCCATTTTCTCATCAAAATCCGATCATTGTAGTAGTACCCAGTTGCTGCGTCTACAATTTCCTCCATAGAAACGGCTGTCTCATGACAATCTGCAAGAGTGGGGTCAGCTTTCTGTAACTCACTCAAGGAGGCATCTAGGCCTTGGTCAGATGCCATTGGCCGAGGCTCAACAGTGTTCTCCTCCACCTCCCCACTACTCTCAGTAGGTGGCGGTGGCAGGCTCTCCACAATGTCCTCAGCCACGTCATCGAGTCGGGCCATGAATGTGTCCGCGAGGTCCACTTGGTTTTCACCACTCGGAAAGTTCCTCGTGTCCCCAGGATCTACCACCTTGGCAAGCACAGGGCTGCCCTTACAGTTAAGTCCCATAGACCTGGTCACTGCGCACGCAGGGTACACAACATTATCCTCTGCGGCGGGTGGATCCAGGCAAACCTTAGGGGTAGGCAACATAATAGGCAGTCTGGAGTCCCCTACCTTATCCCCTGCTAAATCATTACCAACTATTACATCAACATTAGGGAAAGGTAGGTATGAAGTGACTCCGACTGTACAAACACCCTTGTGGAAATCAGATTCCAGGGTAACTTTATGGAGGGGTAATGCTCGAGTATCACTAGTGACACCCTCGACCAGTACCACCTCTCCAGTGTCAAGAGTGTTGCACCTTGCAAAGCACTCTCTAAAATTAAAGTCTGGATGGCACTGGTGTCTCGGAAGATCACCACGTCCTTCCAGGAAGAACCCTCTGACAAAAGTAGTCTCCCTTTCGATTAGAATGGGGTAAGCAAGTCCAACCACTGTGGGTTGGAGGTCTTACTCCCTAACCCTTCCGAAGGCCTCAAGCCCTGTGTCACAACTAGAGCATTGGATCTTTTTTCCGGGTATAGTTACCAACAACGGCTAATAACGTGGTTTGGACGTTTACAGTGACCACAGATACGTCGGGGAGAAGAGACATTACTAACAGAATTACCCTTCAGTTCACCCTTAGGTGCCGTGGGGCTAGACACTTTAACAGGGTTAGTTATGTCTGAAACAGAAGGTGCAGTAGTTAAAGGGTTAGAATGAGCTGGTCTGGACTGGCTGTGGGTATAAGTTTTGCTACTCTGTGGGGTATAATAATTTTTATTGGGTCTTTTGCCCGCCAACTGGTAGTTTTCTGCCATCTTGGCCAAATCTCCTATTTTAGAATTTACCTCTACCCTTCCTCTAATATACTGTGCTACATTATCTGGCATATTATCTATAAACTGTTCTATTAACATAACATTCTTAAGTGCCTCGTATGTTTCGGCTTTAGCCGAGCAAATCCATTTATCAAACAATCTAATTTGATCATTAGCAAATTCAGTGAGCGGTTGGTTGTGAGTAGGCCTAAGGTTGCGATAAGCTTGGCGGTGAGCTTCAGGAGTAATTTCATATGCCCGCAAAATTCGTTCCCTGACTTTATCATATTCAAAACACTCTTCATCAGGCATATTTATAAAAATATCTTGGTCCTTACCCCTAAGTCTTCCCTGTAGGATTTTCACCCACTCTTCCTTTGGCCAGGTCATGGGGCCAATCTCTGAAAATGTTTGAAAACCCTTTCAGGGTCTGACTCTGAAAATTCAGGCAAGTTATGCTTTTTCTCATAATGCTTAGGGTTTGAATCCCCGGCAGGTGGAGATCCAGTGGTATTCGCTCTAATTCTAGCCTCCTCGGTTTTGAGTCTTTGCTCCTCTAATTTTATTTTTGCTAACTCTAGAGCTAACTCTCTGTCCCTATGAGCTGCACTTTCCACTTGGCTAGGCTCACATAAAGGTGTATCACTTGCCAATAGTTCTTGATCAATACAATGTTGTAATATTTCATTCACCAAAGTTCACTTTTTATCCATGTCATTTAATTCTAGGCCAAATTCCTAGCCTAACAATACTAAATTAGACTTGGTAAGTTTCTTTATCTCTACCACTGAAGGATTCCCTGCCAGTTCCTGCATTTTAGCCTCCATCACTAATTAATTTAGCTCCTACCCAAAGAAAAAATTAAAAATTAAAAATTGGAAAAACCAAAAATTTGCACGGCCCCTAACACAAGGCCACACTTACCTCAATCGTGAAGGGATCCAGCTGGGTGTCCAGTCAGTGTAAGAATATTCTTTTGCTAGCTGAGCTGGACCCTAGGCTAACACACAACCGTTCTGCGGAAAACAAAAAATTTTAGTTTTGGCACTCAAGAATCTAATTTTTACAATTATAAAGTTCCTCCCGGTCAGGCCAACCACTTGTTAAATATGGGAGTGTCTGTACTATGGGGCCTAGTACTATCTGGATGTAGGGGCAATAGTAAGCATTAAGAGTTATCAATATGGGAGATCTCAAAGGCCCGGCCCCCAAATAAAACTATAAGCAGTGCTGAATACTTGACTACACACAAGGTCAGTCTTAAGGTTGATCTAAGATCTCCTACACAGGAAGAATTGATACTCCCTTACTTCACTTACTTATTTATTAACCCCTTAACAACCCCCCATATACATTCACACCAATAACAAAAACAATAATAACTTTACCACACTATCTTACGTTAAAAGCCTTGGTCCACTTAAGCAGGATACAAGGTTTTACACTGAACACAAGCTAGGGTAAAGTTCTACTAGGGGAAACACTTGAAGTTAGAGTCAGCTTAGGGTAGGGAGACCACGTTGTTCCACTGGGACCCCCCTTAGAATAGCTAGTAATATAAATACTAAGAACACCTACTACACACAAAGTATAATACTCTGCACATAGAACACGTGTATGCCAGACAATGAAGAATGTACACAGTATACTTAGCTGGAACCAAGACACAGAAATAAGGAACGAGGAGGAAGGGTAGGAGGATCCTGCCCACATCACGCCAGCTCAGAGAAGAAGGAGTCTCAGTCTCCTTCCCCCCAGCTGGCTCGCTGCCGGCGGACTGCTCAACTAATCGTACCGCAGCCCTATACCAAATTTACTCAGGTCTACTTTACAAATGATTAGAAAGTATTAGTAAACATAGTTGGTGCCTATGTTATTATTTAATAATCAACCCCAAGCTCAGTCTTTAAATGCTCTTTGAGAAACATGAATAGTCTTACGTCTGGCAGGGAAGATACAAACAATTGCAGCTCGTGATGCGCACAACTATACTATAAGAAAGTTTAATAGCTCAATTTTGACCTCTGGTTTCCACTGAGGAACCCAGGGTCGTAACAGGTAGCAGCACATTGCTGTGTATACCTAAACATGTTAAAAAATACATTGTTTGAGAGGAGTCTTGTAGAAACTGGTAAGAGTAATTAAAATATAATTTCCATGATTCAGTGCTTAATCTCTGTGAAAATCGTGAAGAGTTATTTAGTCAGAGTTGATTTGTTTTTTCTATTGAGGCTGGTATTTTCTACCTTGATTCCATGTATGTCTAACCATCCTGTGAGATGGGAGTATTAGATAAACTAATAGCTAGTTTTTTATCTACACTGTGTAATATTCCATATAGAATAGGGTAGCAGCACATTGCTGTGTATACCTAATCTTCTTAAAAATAAAAATCAGTAATAAAGATTTTAATTTATAGTTTGTATTATTACAAATTCTGTATTATCCTTATTAAATCATCTTAACCAATGATCATTAAAGATGTAATAGTCATATTTCTTTTGAGCTGCTAATCCATGCTAATCATTTTTTAATCATTCATTAAATTGTGCATTATGTCTCAATTTTTCACTTCCTTGGATATACTGTACAGTATAGGATAAGATAGGATAAAAATATAAACTAGTAATATTTCTTTCATTATATATTTTTATCGAAATAACTGCATCAATTATTTTACAGCTGACAGTAGTTGTTTTACCACACAGGTGCATTATTTGTTAAAAAAAAATGGTTTATTGTTACACATAATGGTGCTACGTAGCCTTCCCAGCTTGGTGCCTTCTTTTAATACTTACTTACTGATTAATAAATAAATATTAATAAATAAATTTTATTCGGGAAAAGTACATACAGTTGATTTACAAACATAATGTTGGATTTATAGACAGAGTTAGTACATACAATACCTAAAGCCACTAATACTCATAGCATTTCGGGCAAGGTGTGGGGGAAAAAAACACTTAGGCTAAAACTTAATAGTAATCGGGATTGGGTATAAATTGTGTTGAAAGAAGGAATAAAAAATATAAAAAAGGGGGGGTAACATAGCACAAATCAGCAACTGTACACATTGGTGAACAGCATTGTTTAAAATTAGCAAGACATGGGTTGACATTTAGGAGGTAAGGTAGGTTACATAAAGTTAACTAGGTAGTACTTGGTTTTACTCTTTAGCTGGTTGAGAGAGGTACAGCCTTTGACATGATTCGGGAGGTCATTCCACATTCTGGGCCCCTTGATTTGTAGAGCACTTCTAGTTTGGTTACACACAGCCAAATTGTGTAACAGGAAGAGGTCTTGTACACAAATTTCTTCCATGCTAAATGTAGAGGAATCAGCTGAGTATTCCTCAAATAAAATAAGTTGCCTCAGCTTATAAGGTAAATAAAATAAACATTTCTCAAATAAGTAGCTGCCTCACCTCACTGCCTTACTGCTACATAGCCTTCCCGGCATGGTGCCTTCTTTTGATAATTACTTGTTCCACACCCAAGTTGTGTAACAGGAAGAGGTCTTGGACCCCTACTTCCCTCTCTCTTTGTTAATAGTCTATATAGTCATAATTATAGCTTTAAGTATTCAATGAATAAAGTTTTTGACATTTTTACCCTTCTCCTTACCTAACATCATTTGTGCAGCATATTTTTATTTTATGTCTTACCCAGATTTAATTTCAAAATAAAACCATACTAAATAAATTAGAAACGGGTATGTATAGCTAATGTACACCCTTACTACTAGGTGAACAGGGGCATTTGGTGATAGTAAATGATCCCATCAGGCAGGGCTCCTCACCTCTCATATTTCATGTTCACCAGTGTTTATTTACTTAATAACTACTGGTATTATAATCTTGCTATTATAAAACTAATTCTAATATCATGAAAGTTCAACCCGTTCTCGCAAATTTAATAAGTCAATATTGACTTATTAAATATGTGCATAGGTGACATACTTAACATAATAGATACCCTTAAAAAGATTCATAGAAAACACCGACCTTACCTAACCTTGTTAGTATCTTAAGATAAGCATCTTATTGCTTCGTAATTACAATTATTACCTAACCTATAATAGGTATAGGTTAAGTAATAATTGTAAATACGAAGCAATAAGATGCTTATCTTAAGATACTAACAAGGTTAGGTAAGGTCGGTGTTTTCTATGAATCTTTTTAAGGGTATCTATTATGTTTAGTATATCACCTATGCACGTAGTTAATAAGTCAATATTGACTTTACGAATTTGCGAGAACGGGTTGAAAGTTATATTTACTTCAAGTTTGAAGCAGAGAATGCATATATAACTAACACGAAGAACTCTTCACGAGATTCACCACCTTCATCTTTTGTTTATGTTGCTGTTGATTTAGTGGCGACGACGATCGTGGGATCGGATGCGCCCCGGCGTACCCGTTAAGGGTGAATCGCGAAGCCAGGAAAGGTGAAACGCCAAGCCAAATCGCAAAACGAGTGACGCTTAACACTAGAAGCTAATATGCCATACGGCAAATAAACGCACAGACAGGCAGATGATTGGGGAGCCCCAGGAGTCCCTCAGGGTGACAAGCACCGGCCCCGCACCACACCCCTAGGGTCAACACTTGCATCAGAGGAGCTCCAGCATATTTCAACAATCCAAAGTATTGTAGTACAGGTTGATGATAGTGAGTGGTGTCATAAAGGTATAGTGCTTTTGAAAAATAGGTGAGATAGCAGGAATGTGCTAAGGTAAGTGAAAAATCGAATGAGAAAAAGTTGCCCTATTGTTTCCAGTGCAGAGAAGAACATTCAAGATGGCCACTGGCAAGAGGAAAAACAAAACAGAGCTTGATTTTGCGGGATTCAATGAAGAAAGCATTGATATATGCAGTCTACACAACAAGTTGGTAAAATTAGATACTATAGTGAATTCTCATGTAGAAATAATTAGTAAATTGAAAGAATGTAATGACCATTTAAATAGCGAAGTTGTATGTCTTGAGGGTTTAGTGAAAGACTTGTGCAAGGATAAGAATCAATTGGAAACAAATTGCAAAGCCATGGAAGAGGAAAATAAACTCTTAAAAATAGCTTTGGAAGAAGTTAAAGTAAATTTAAACATAAATGACTACAATAGGTTAGGTAAGGAAATTCAACAGGAGAAACAGCTTTTGTCAGCACAGATGGAGGAAGTTGCTCAGGAAATAGAACAGTGCAAGAAGGATATGCAACTCACCTATGCACTAGTGGCCAAGGAGAAGGAAAAATTTGAAGAAGCAGTAAAGGAAGTCAAACACTGCAGCAACCAAGATAAAACAAACATTAGGCTGGAAGTGAGAAAGGAATTGGCATCTAACCCGAAGTTGGTGCAAAACACAGTTGATCGGAGTAAGTCCCTGATCATTTTTGGTTGCAAAGAAAAGGAGATAACATCTAGGTCAGAAAGAGCTGTAGAAGAAGCGAAAGTAGTAGACAAAATTGTTGGCCTCGTGGAAGGTCTTACAACCATAGAGAATGTGTGCGACTACAGGAGAATAGGCAGAGATGTAAAAGGGAAAGATCGACCTTTGAGGATCACCCTAAATGGTACCAAACAGATGCAAGAAGTACTAAGGAATGCTAGAAAATTACAAACTGATGAGGATGGGAAAGTGTGGTCGTTAAGACGAGATCTTTCAAAAGAAGATAGAGAGAAGCTGAAACTGAACCTCGCCGACGCAAAACGTTTAAATGAGAGCAGGAATGAAGAAGAAATCAATTCTTTTTTCTACAAAGTGATAGGGGTAGGCAGGCCAGTAAAGTGGTACATAAAGGCAAACCAACAAAATCATTAGAGAAAGGGGAAGTGAATAATAAGGAAAGGGGGAACAAGTTCCTGAAGATTGCATACACCAACATAGATGGAGTGAGATCGAAGATACTGGAGTTAAGTGATGTAATACAGCTGCAGACACCAGACATTGTTGCACTCACGGGGACAAAACTTGAAGATGTTATTTTAAATGAAGCCATATTCCCAATGGGCTACATAATTTGGAGATGGGACAGAAAAATTAGGAAAGGCGGTGGCGTTGCTGTGCTGGTGAAAGAACACCTAAAGGTGAACGAAATAATGACTGCCTATCCACAAGAAGTTGACATAATACCACTAAAGATCTGTCATGAGGATGATAAACTAATGATCATAAATGCATATAGTCCATCCCAAGCAGCACATGGTCAAAGGAGGAGCTACATAGTCTTATAACAATAATGAGAGAGATTATTATTGGTCTTATAATTGGTCTTATTATTGGACAATATTGGTTTTATAACAATAATGAGAGAGATTATAGCGAGAGCGGATAACGATAGATCACAACTGTTGATAGTCGGTGACTTCAACTTGAAATCCATAGACTGGGAAGCATATGAAGCTAAAACAGAAGATTTTTTGGGCCTGTAGATTTGTAGACCTCATCCTGAAAACATTCTTGTATCAACATGTTAAACAAGCTACGAGGATGAGGGAAGGGGAGGTTCCCTCCATGCTAGATTTGAAATTTACCAGGAAGGAGGAAGAGGTATTTGACATTCATTACCTTCCTCCCTTGGGTAAAAGTGACCATGTCTTTTTGGGAATAAAGTATGCAATGCGCTAGAATCTGGAAGAAAATAAGGAGGTTGAAGCAGTTGAAAAACCTGACTTCAGGAGAGGACATTATGGCGACCTTAAAATTTTTTTTAGTGAATATAATTGGACAGACTTGTTGCTAGGCAAGGAAGTGAATGAGATGTATGTCAAGTTTTGTGAAATATATGATAAAGGCACAAAAAAATGTATACCAAAACAGAGATGCAGAACTAGGAAACAGGATTGGTTCAACAGAAATTTCGAGAGGGCCAGAGACCAAAAGACACAAAAATGGAATCAATACAGGAAGAGGCCAAACCCCCAAACATACCAGCTATACAAAGATGCGAGAAACAACTACACGACAGTGAGGAGAGAGGCAGAAAGAAACTGTAAAAAAGGGATTGCAGACAAATGTAAAAGAGAACCAGGTCTATTCTATAAATTCATAAACAACAAATTGCAGGTAAAGGATAATATTCAGAGGTTGAAAATGGAAAATAGATTCACGGAAAATGAAAAGGAAATGTGTGAAACATTAAACGAAAAGTTCCAAAGTGTGTTTGTACAAAATGAAATCTTCAGGGAACCAGATACAATAAGAATTCCAGAGAACAACATAGAGCACATAGAGGTGTCTAGAGACGAAGTGGAAAAAATGCTCAAGGAGCTAAATAAGAACAAAGCAGTTGGTCCAGATGGAGTTTCACCATGGGTTCTGAGAGAATGTGCACCTGTGCTCAGCATTCCTCTTCAACTGATTTTTCAGGCATCCCTGTTTACAGGAGTTGTTGCTGATGTGTGGAAAAAGGCTAACATAGATCCAATCTACAAAAGTGGAAGCAGGGAAGACCCCCTTAATTATAGACCGGTATCATTGACAAGTGTAATAGTCAAAATATTGGAAAAAATAATTAAAACTAAATGGGTAGAACACCTGGAGAAAAACGATATAATATCAGACAGACAGTATGGTTTTCGATCTGGAAGATCCTGTGTAACAAATTTACTCAGTTTTTATGATCGAGCCACAGAGATTTTGCAGGAAAGAGATGGTTGGGTTGACTGCATCTATCTGGACCTAAAATAGGCTTTCGACAGAGTTTCCCATAAGAGGTTGTTCTGGAAACTGGAACATATTGGAGGGATGAAAGGTAAGCTTCTAACATGGATGAAAAATTTCCTAACTGACTGAAAAAGGAGGACCGTAATCAGAGGCAAGGTATCGGATTGGAGGAATGTCACGAGTGGAGTACCACAGGGTTCAGTTCATGTACCGGTAATGTTCATTGTCTACATAAACGATCTACTACTGGGAATACAGAATTATATGAACATGTTTGCTGATGATGCTAAGAAAATAGGGAAGATAAGAAACCTAGATGATTGTCATGCCCTTCAAGAAGACCTGGACAAAATAAGTATATGGAGCAACACTTGGCCAATGGAATTTAATGTGAATAAATGCCATGTTATGGAATGTGGAATTGGAGAACATATACCCCATATAGTCTATAAATTATGTGAGAAATCTTTAAAGAATTCTGACAAAGAAAGGGATCTAGGGGTGGTTCTAGATAAAAAAACTGTCACCTGAGGACCACATTAAGAACATTGTGCGAGGAGCCTATGCTACACTTTCTAACTTCAGAATTGCTTTTAAATACATGGATGGAGAAATACTAAAGAAATTGTTTACGACTTTTGTAAGACCTAAGCTGGAATATGCAGTGGTTGTATGATGCCCATATCTTAAGAAGCACACATCAACAAACTGGAAAAGGTGCAATGACATGCCATTAAGTGGCTCCCAGAACTGAAGGACAAGAGCTACGAGGACAGGTTAGTGGCATTAAATATGCAAAAACTAGAAGATAGAAGAAAAAGAGGCGATATGATCACGACGTTCAAAATAGTAAAAGGAATAGATAAAATTAAATTGATAGGGAAGAATTTCTGAGACCCGGAACTTCAAGAACAAGAGGTCATAGATTTAAACTAACAAAACAAAGCTGCCGGAGAAACATAAGAAAGTTCACTTTTGTAAAGAGAGTGGTAGACGGTTGGAACAAGTTAGGGGAGAAGGTGGTGGAGGCCAAGACCGTCAGTAATTTCAAAGCGTTATATGACAAAGAGTGCTGGGAAGACGGGACACCACGAGCGTAGCTCTCATCCTGTAACTACACTTAGGTAATTACACAGAGAACACCAGGTAGCAAAACCAAAACTCTGCCCCCAACTGAAACGCAAAAGTCATCCAGTGTCCTCCCGCAGAGCACCCTGGTCCAGCAGTGTACCCACCACCCTGGTCCAGCAGTGTACCCACCACCCTGGTCCAGCAGTGTACCCACCACCCTGGTCCAGCAGTATACCCACCACCCTGGTCCAGCAGTGTACCCACCACCCTGGTCCAGCAGTGTACCCACCACCCTGGTCCAGCAGTATACCCACCACCCTGGTCCAGCAGTATACCCACCACCCTGGTCCAGCAGAGTACCCACCACCCTGGTCCAGCAGTATACCCACCACCCTGGTCCAGCAGAGTACCCACCACCCTGGTCCAGCAGTGTACCCACCACCCTGGTCCAGCAGTGTACCCACCACCCTGGTCCAGCAGTGTACCCACCACCCTGGTCCAGCAGTGTACCCACCACCCTGGTCCAGCAGTGTACCCACCACCCTGGTCCAGCAGTGTACCCACCACCCTGGTCCAGCAGTATACCCACCACCCTGGTCCAGCAGTGTACCCACCACCCTGGTCCAGCAGTGTACCCACCACCCTGGTCCAGCAGTGTACCCAACACCCTGGTCCAGCAGTGTACCCACCACCCTGGTCCAGCAGTGTACCCACCACCCTGGTCCAGCAGAGTACCCACCACCCTGGTCCAGCAGTGTACCCACCACCCTGGTCCAGCAGTGTACCCACCACCCTGGTCCAGCAGTGTACCCACCACCCTGGTCCAGCAGTGTACCCACCACCCTGGTCCAGCAGTGTACCCACCACCCTGGTCCAGCAGTGTACCCACCACCCTGGTCCAGCAGTGTACCCACCACCCTGGTCCAGCAGTGTACCCGCCACCCTGGTCCAGCAGTGTACCCACCACCCTGGTCCAGCAGAGTACCCACCACCCTGGTCCAGCAGTGTACCCACCACCCTGGTCCAGCAGTGTACCCACCACCCTGGTCCAGCAGTGTACCCACCACCCTGGTCCAGCAGTGTACCCACCACCCTGGTCCAGCAGTGTACCCACCACCCTGGTCCAGCAGTGTACCCACCACCCTGGTCCAGCAGTGTACCCACCACCCTGGTCCAGCAGTGTACCCACCACCCTGGTCCAGCAGTGTACCCACCACCCTGGTCCAGCAGTGTACCCACCACCCTGGTCCAGCAGTGTACCCACCACCCTGGTCCAGCAGTGTACCCACCACCCTGGTCCAGCAGTGTACCCACCACCCTGGTCCAGCAGTGTACCCACCACCCTGGTCCAGCAGTGTACCCACCACCCTGGTCCAGCAGTGTACCCACCACCCTGGTCCAGCAGTGTACCCACCACCCTGGTCCAGCAATGTACCCACCACCCTGGTCCAGCAGTGTACCCACCACCCTGGTCCAGCAATGTACCCACCACCCTGGTCCAGCAGTGTACCCACCACCCTGGTCCAGCAGTGTACCCGACACCCTGGTCCAGCAGAGTACCCACCACTCTGGTTCAGCAGTGTACCCACCACCCTGGTCCAGCAGAGTACCCACCACCCTGGTCCAGCAGTGTACCCACCACCCTGGTCCAGCAGTGTACCCACCACCCTGGTCCAGCAGAGAGCCCACCACCCTGGTCCAGCAGTGTACCCACCACCCTGGTCCAGCAGTGTACCCACCACCCTGGTCCAGCAGTGTACCCACCACCCTGGTCCAGCAGTGTACCCACCACCCTGGTCCAGCAGTGTACCCACCACCCTGGTCCAGCAGTGTACCCACCACCCTGGTCCAGCAGTGTACCCACCACCCTGGTCCAGCAGTGTACCCACCACCCTGGTCCAGCAGTGTACCCACCACCCTGGTCCAGCAGTGTACCCACCACCCTGGTCCAGCAATGTACCCACCACCCTGGTCCAGCAGTGTACCCACCACCCTGGTCCAGCAGTGTACCCGACACCCTGGTCCAGCAGAGTACCCACCACTCTGGTTCAGCAGTGTACCCACCACCCTGGTCCAGCAGAGTACCCACCACCCTGGTCCAGCAGTGTACCCACCACCCTGGTCCAGCAGAGTACCCACCACCCTGGTCCAGCAGTGTACCCACCACCCTGGTCCAGCAGTGTACCCACCACCCTGGTCCAGCAGTGTACCCACCACCCTGGTCCAGCAGTGTACCCACCACCCTGGTCCAGCAGTGTACCCACCACCCTGGTCCAGCAGTGTACCCGCCACCCTGGTCCAGCAGTGTACCCACCACCCTGGTCCAGCAGAGTACCCACCACCCTGGTCCAGCAGTGTACCCACCACCCTGGTCCAGCAGTGTACCCACCACCCTGGTCCAGCAGTGTACCCACCACCCTGGTCCAGCAGTGTACCCACCACCCTGGTCCAGCAGTGTACCCACCACCCTGGTCCAGCAGTGTACCCACCACCCTGGTCCAGCAGTGTACCCACCACCCTGGTCCAGCAGTGTACCCACCACCCTGGTCCAGCAGTGTACCCACCACCCTGGTCCAGCAGTGTACCCACCACCCTGGTCCAGCAGTGTACCCACCACCCTGGTCCAGCAGTGTACCCACCACCCTGGTCCAGCAGTGTACCCACCACCCTGGTCCAGCAGTGTACCCACCACCCTGGTCCAGCAGTGTACCCACCACCCTGGTCCAGCACTGTACCCACCACCCTGGTCCAGCAGTGTACCCACCACCCTGGTCCAGCAATGTACCCACCACCCTGGTCCAGCAGTGTACCCACCACCCTGGTCCAGCAATGTACCCACCACCCTGGTCCAGCAGTGTACCCACCACCCTGGTCCAGCAGTGTACCCGACACCCTGGTCCAGCAGAGTACCCACCACTCTGGTTCAGCAGTGTACCCACCACCCTGGTCCAGCAGAGTACCCACCACCCTGGTCCAGCAGTGTACCCACCACCCTGGTCCAGCAGTGTACCCACCACCCTGGTCCAGCAGAGAGCCCACCACCCTGGTCCAGCAGTGTACCCACCACCCTGGTCCAGAAGTGTACCCACCACCCTGGTCCAGCAGTGTACCCACCACCCTGGTCCAGCAGTGTACCCACCACCCTGGTCCAGCAGTGTACCCACCACCCTGGTCCAGCAGTGTACCCACCACCCTGGTCCAGCAGTGTACCCACCACCCTGGTCCAGCAGTGTACCCACCACCCTGGTCCAGCAGTGTACCCACCACCCTGGTCCAGCAGTGTACCCACCACCCTGGTCCAGCAATGTACCCACCACCCTGGTCCAGCAGTGTACCCACCACCCTGGTCCAGCAGTGTACCCGACACCCTGGTCCAGCAGAGTACCCACCACTCTGGTTCAGCAGTGTACCCACCACCCTGGTCCAGCAGAGTACCCACCACCCTGGTCCAGCAGTGTACCCACCACCCTGGTCCACAAGTGTACCCACCACCCTGGTCCAGCAGAGAGCCCACCACCCTGGTCCAGCAGTGTACCCATCACCCTGGTCCAGCAGAGTACCCACCACCCTGGTGCAGCAGTGTACCCACCACCCTGGTCCACCAGTGTACCCACCACTCTGGTCCAGCAGTGTACCCACCACCCTGGTCCAGCAGTGTACCCGACACCCTGGTCCAGCAGAGTACCCACCACTCTGGTTCAGCAGTGTACCCACCACCCTGGTCCAGCAGAGTACCCACCACCCTGGTCCAGCAGTGTACCCACCATCCTGGTCCAGCAGTGTACCCACCACCCTGGTCCAGCAGTGTACCCGACACCCTGGTCCAGCAGAGTACCCGACACCCTGGTCCAGCAGAGTACCCACCACCCTGGTCCAGCAGAGTACCCGACACCCTGGTCCAGCAGAGTACCCACCACCCTGGTCCAGCAGAGTACCCACCACCCTGGTCCAGCAGAGTACCCACCACCCTGGTCCAGCAGAGTACCCGACACCCTGGTCCAGCAGAGTACCCGACACCCTGGTCCAGCAGAGTACCCGACACCCTGGTCCAGCAGAGTACCCGACACCCTGGTCCAGCAGAGTACCCACCATCCTGGTCCAGCAGAGTACCCACCACCCTGGTCCAGCAGTGTACCCGACACCCTGGTCCAGCAGTGTACCCACCACCCTGGTCCAGCAGTATACCCACCACCCTGGTCCAGCAGAGTACCCACCACCCTGGTCCAGCAAAGTACCCATCACCCTGGTCCAGCAGTGTCCCCGACACCCTGGTCCAGCAGTGTACCCACCACCCTGGTCCAGCAGTGTACCCACCACCCTGGTCCAGCAGTGTATCCATCACCCTGGTCCAGCAGAGTACCCACCACCCTGGTCCAGCAGTGTACCCACCACCCTGGTCCAGCAGTGTACCCGACACCCTGGTCCAGCAGAGTACCCACCACCCTGGTCCAGCAGTGTACCCACCACCCTGGTCCAGCAGTGTACCCATCACCCTGGTCCAGCAGAGTACCCACCACCCTGGTCCAGCAGAGATCCCACCACCCTGGTCCAGCAGTGTACCCACCATCCTGGTCCAGCAGAGTACCCAACACCCTGGTCCAACGATGTACCTGCCACCCTGGTCCAGCAGTGTACCTATCAGCCTGGTCTAGCGGTGTACCCAACACCCTGGTCCAGCAGTGTACCCACCATCTTAGTCCAGCAGTTTATCACCCTGGTCTAGCAGTGTACCACCCTGGTCCAGCCGTGTACCACCTTGGTCCAGCAGTGTACCACCCTGGTCTAGCAGTGTACCACCCTGGTCCAGCAGTGTACCACCCTGGTCTAGCAGTGTACCACCCTGGTCTAGCAGTGTACCTCCCTGGTCTAGCAGTGTACCTCCCTGGTCCAGCAGTGTACCCACCACCCTGGTCCCGCAGAGTACCCATCACCCTGGTCCAGCAGAGTACCCATCACCCTGGTCCAGCAGTGTACCCACCACCCTGGTCCAGCAGAGTACCCACCACCCTGGTCCAGCAGAGTACCCACCACCCTGGTCCAGCAGAGTACCCACCACCCTGGTCCTGCAGAGTACCCACCACCCTGGTCCTGCAGAGTACCCACCACCCTGGTCCAGCAGTATACCCACCACCCTGGTCCAGCAGTGTACCCACCACCCTGGTCCAGCAGTAAACCCATCATCCTGGTCCAGCAGTATACCCATCACTCTGGTCCAGCAGTATACCCATCACCCTGGTCCAGCAGTGTACCAAACACCCTGGTCCTGCACTGTACCCAGCAACCTGGTCCAGCATTGTACCCACCATATTGGTCCAGCAGTGTTCCAAATTGGTCCAGCCGTGTACCACCTTGGTCCAGCAGTGTACCACCCTGGTCCAGCAGTGTACCCAACACCCTGGTCTAGCAGTGTACCCAGCAACCTGGTCCAGCATTGTACCCACCATATTGGTCCAGCAGTGTTCCAAATTGGTCCAGCCGTGTACCACCTTGGTCCAGCAGTGTACCACCCTGGTCCAGCAGTGTACCTCCTTGGTCCAGCAGTGTACCACCCTGGTCCAGCAGTGTACCTCCTTGGTCCAGCAGTGTACCACCCTGGTTCAGCAATGTACCACCCTGGTCCAGCAGTGTATCACCTTGGTCCTGCAGTGTATCACCCTGGTCCAGCAGTGTACCACCCTGGTCCAGCAGTGTATCTCCTTGGTCCAGCAGTGTACCACCCTGGTCCAGCAGTGTATCACCTTGGTCCAGCAGTGTATCACCCTGGTCCAGCAGTGTATCTCCTTGGTCCAGCAGTGTACCACCCTGGTCCAGCAGTGTATCACCCTGGTCCAGCAGTGTATCACCCTGGTCCAGCAGTGTATCTCCTTGGTCCAGCAGTGTACCACCCTGGTCAAGCAGTGTACCTCCCTGGTCCAGCAGCGTACCACCCTAGTCCAGCAGTGTATCTCCTTGGTCCAGCAATGTATCTCCTTGGTCCAGCAGTGTACCACCCTGATCCAGCAGTGTACCTTCTTGGTCCAGCAGTGTACCTCCTTGGTCCAGCAGTGTACCACCTAGGTCCAGCAGTGTACCACCCTGGTCCAGCAGTGTACCTCCTTGGTCCAGCAGTGTACCACCCTGGTCCAGCAGTGTACCACCCTGATCCAGTAGTGTACCTCCTTGGTCCAGCAGTGTACCACTTAGGTCCAGCAGTGTACCACCCTGGTCCAGCAGTGAACCTCCCTGGTCCAGCAGTGTACCACCCTGGTCCAGCAGTGTATCTCCTTGGTCCTGCAATGTACCACACTAGTTCAGCAGTGTACCACCCTGGTCCAGCGGTGTACAACCTTTGTTCAGCAGTGTACCACCCTGGTCCAGCACTCCCTGGGGCTTTATAAGCTATAGTTATGATTTTCCTATCTTGCCAACTTGCCTGAGTAACTTATACTCAGACCGAGTATAAGTTACTGTCCCAAGACGTGGTACTAAATGTCTCAAGACGTTGAACTAACTGGTCCCAAGACGTGGTACTAACTGTCCCAAGACGTGGAACTAACTGTCCCAAGACGTGGTACTAAATGGCCCAAGACGTGGTACTAACTGTCCCAAGACGTGGTACTAAATGGCCCAAGACGTGGTACTAACTGTCCCAAGACGTGATACTAAATGTTCCAAGGCGTGGTACTGAATGTCCCAAGACGTGGAACTAACTGTCCCAAGACGTGGAACTAACTGTCCCAAGACGTGGTACTTAATGGCCCAAGACATGGTACTAACTGTCCCAAGACGTGGAACTAACTGTCCCAAGACGTGGAACTAACTGTCCCAAGACGTGGTACTAAATGGCCCAAGACGTGGTACTAACTGTCCCAAGACGTGGAACTAACTGTCCCAAGACGTGGTACTGAATGTCCCAAGACGTGGAACTAACTGTCCCAAGACGTGGTACTGAATGTCCCAAGACGTGGAACTAACTGTCCCAAGACGTGGTACAAAATGTCCCTAGACGTGGAACTAACTGTCCCAAGACGTGGTACTAACTGTCCCAAGACGTGGTACTAACTGTCCCAAGACGTGGTACTAACTGTCCCAAGACGTGGAACTAACTGTCCCAAGACGTGGAACTAACTGTCCCAAGACGTGGTACAAAATGTCCCTAGACGTGGAACTAACTGTCCCAAGACGTGGTACTAACTGTCCCAAGACGTGGAACTAACTGTCCCAAGACGTGGAACTAACTGTCCCAAGACGTGGTACAAAATGTCCCTAGACGTGGAACTAACTGTCCCAAGACGTGGTACTAACTGTCCCAAGACGTGAAACTAACTGTCCCAAGACGTGGAACTAACTGTCCCAAGACGTGGTACAAAATGTCCCTAGACGTGGAACTAACTGTCCCTAGACGTGGAACTAACTGTCCCAAGACGTCGTACTAACTGTCCCAAGACGTGGTACTAACTGTCCCAAGACGTGGTACTAACTGTCCCATGACGTGGAACTAACTGTCCCAAGACGTGATATTAAATGTCCCAAGGCGTGGTACTGAATGTCCCAAGACGTGGAACTAACTGTCCCAAGACGTGGTACAAAATGTTCCAAGACGTGGAACTAACTGTCCCAAGACGTGGAACTAACTGTCCCAAGACGTGGTACAAAATGTCCCTAGACGTGGAACTAACTGTCCCAAGACGTCGTACTAACTGTCCCAAGACGTGGTACTAACTGTCCCAAGACGTGGTACTAACTGTCCCATGACGTGGAACTAACTGTCCCAAGACGTGGTACTAACTGTACCAAGACGTGGTACTAACTGTCCCAAGACGTGGTACTAACTGTCCCAAGACGTGGTACTAACTGTCCCAAGACGTCGTACTAACTGTCCCAAGACGTGGTACTAACTGTCCCACGACGTGGTACTAACTGTCCTAAGACGTGATATTAAATGTCCCAAGGCGTGGTACTGAATGTCCCAAGACGTGGAACTAACTGTCCCAAGACGTGGTACAAAATGTCCCAAGACGTGGAACTAACTGTCCCAAGACGTGGAACTAACTGTCCCAAGACGTGGTACAAAATGTCCCTAGACGTGGAACTAACTGTCCCAAGACGTGGTACTAACTGTCCCAAGACGTGGTACTAACTGTTCCAAGGCGTGCTACTAAATGTCCCAAGACGTGGTCCTAAATGTCCCAAGAAGTGGTACTAAATGTCCCAAGACGTGGTACTAAATGTCCCAAAGCGTGCTACTAAATGTCCCAAGACGTGGTCCTAAATGTCCAAAGAAGTGGTACTAAATGTCCCAAGACGTGGTACTAAATGTCCCAAAGCGTGGAACTAAATGTCCCAAGACGTGGTACTAAATATCCCAAGACTTGATCCTAAATGTTTCAAGATGTGGTACTAAATGTCCCAAGACGTGGTACTAACTGTCCCAAGACGTGGTACTAAATGTCTCAAGACGTGGTACTAACTGTCCCAAGACGTGGTACTAAATGTCCCAAGACGTGGAACTAACTGTCCCAAGACCTGGTACTAAATGTCCCAAGACGTGGAACTAAATGTCCCAAGACTTGGTACTAAATGTCCCAAGACGTTGTACTAATTGTCCCAAGATGTGGTAGCAAATGTCCCAAGAAGTGGTACTAAATGTCCCAAGGCGTGGTACTAAATGTCTCAAGACGTGGTACTAAATATCCCAAGAAGTGGTACTAAATGTCCCAAGACGTGGTACTAAATGTCCCAAGCCGAGGTACCAAATGTCCCAAGACGTGGTACTAAATGTCCCAAGACGTGGTACTATATGTCCCTAGACGTGGAACTAAATGTCCCAAGACGAGGTACAAAATGTCCCAAGACGTGGTACTAAATGTACCAAGAAGTGGCACTAAATGTCCTAAGACGAGGTACCAAATGTCCCAAGCCGAGGTACCAAATGTCCCAAGACGTGGTACTAAATGTCCCAAGACGTGGTACTAAATGTCCCTAGACGTGGAACTAAATGTCCCAAGACGAGGTACAAAATGTCCCAAGACGTGGTACTAAATGTCCCAAGAAGTGGCACTAAATGTCCCAAGACGAGGTACCAAATGTTCCAAGACGTGGTACCAAATGTCCGAAGACGTGGTACTAAATGTCCTAAGAAGTGGCACTAAATGTCCCAAGACGAGGTACCAAATGTCCCAAGACGAGGTACCAAATGTTCCAAGACGTGGTACCAAATGTCCCAAGACGTGGTACTAAATGTCGCAAGATGTGGTACTATAGTCTCAGTCTGAACTATATTTCCATTGGATAAAAAAAAAGTTTAATAACAACTCAGGGACTACTTTCACCTCTGGGACACCTGGGCCACCTGGGCTACCTGAACCACCTGGGCCACCTGGACCATCTAGGCCACCCTGGCCACCTGGGTCACCTGAGCCACCTGGACAACCTGGGCCACCTAGGCCACCTGGGCCACCTGGACCATCTAGGCCACGTGGGCCACCTGGACCACGTGGGGCCACCTGGACATCTGGGACACCTGGACCACATGGACCACCTGGGCAATACTGGATTACTTTGCATCCCATCCTCTTCAACCCTTACTTATTCAGCTGAAGGTTTGCATTGCATTATTTATCTGTGATCCTCCCTTGTTTCACCCCACCGCCGCCCCCCCACCGTGTTCCAATATCACATATACCAGTAGTACCAGTACCCCAGTACAAGTACCCTAAGTGCAGTGCCCCAGTACAAGTACCCTAAGTGCAGTGCCCGGGTTCAAGCACCCTTAGTGCAGTGCCCCGGTTCAAGCACCCTTAGTGCAGTGCCCCGGTACAAGTACCCTTAGTGCAGTGCCTCGGTACAAGTACCCTAAGTGCAGTGCCCGGGTTCAAGCACCCTTAGTGCAGTGCCCCGGTTCAAGCACCCTTAGTGCAGTGCCCCGGTACAAGTACCCTTAGTGCAGTGCCCCGGTACAAGTACCCTTAGTGCAGTGCCCCGGTTCAAGCACCCTTAGTGCAGTACCCCAGTACAAGTACCCTTAGTGCAGTGCCCCGGTTCAAGCACCCTTAGTGCAGTGCCCCGGTACAAGTACCCTTAGTGCAGTACCCCAGTACAAGTACCCTTAGTGCAGTGCCCCAGTACAAGTACCCTTAGTGCAGTGCCCCGGTACAAGTACCCTTAGTGCAGTACCCCGGTACAAGTACCCTTAGTGCAGTGCCGCAGTACAAGTACCCTTAGTGCAGTACCCCGGTACAAGTACCCTTAGTGCAGTACCCCGGTACAAGTACCCTTAGTGCAATGCCCCGGTACAAGTACCCTCAGTGCAGTGCCCCGGTACAAGTACCCTTAGTGCAGTGCCCCAGTACAAGTACCCTTAGTGCAGTGCCCCGGTACAAGTACCCTTAGTGCAGTACCCCGGTACAAGTACCCTTAGTGCAGTGCCCCAGTACAAGTACCCTTAGTGCAGTGCCCCGGTACAAGTACCCTTAGTGCAGTGCCCCGGTACAAGTACCCTTAGTGCAGTACCCCGGTACAAGTACCCTTAGTGCAGTACCCCGGTACAAGTACCCTTAGTGCAGTACCCCGGTACAAGTACCCTTAGTGCAGTACCCCAGTACAAGTACCCTAGTACAAGTACCCTTAGTGCAGTGCCCCGGTACAAGTACCCTTAGTGCAGTGCCCCGGTACAAGTACCCTAGTACAAGTACCCTTAGTGCAGTGCCCCGGTACAAGTACCCTTAGTGCAGTGCCCCCAGTACAAGTACCCTAGTACAAGTACCCTTAGTGCAGTGCCCCGGTACAAGTACCCTTAGTGCAGTGCCCCGGTACAAGTACCCTAGTACAAGTACCCTTAGTGCAGTACCCCGGTACAAGTACCCTTAGTGCAGTACCCCGGTACAAGTACCCTTAGTGCAGTGCCCCAGTACAAGTACCCTTAGTGCAGTACCCCGGTACAAGTACCCTTAGTGCAGTGCCCCAGTACAAGTACCCTTAGTGCAGTACCCTGGTACAAGTACCCTTAGTACAGTACCCTAGTACAAGTACCCTTAGTGCAGTGCCCCGGTACAAGTGCCCCGGTACAAGTACCCTTTGTGCAGTGCCCCGGTACCAGTACCCTTAGTGCAGTACCCCAGTACAAGTACCCTAGTACAAGTACCCTTAGTGCAGTGCCCCGGTACAAGTGCCCCGGTACAAGTACCCTTAGTGCAGTACCCCGGTACCAGTACCCTTAGTGCAGTACCCTAGTACAAGTACCCTTAGTGCAGTACCCTAGTACAAGTACCCTTAGTGCAGTACCCTAGTACAAGTACCCTTAGTGCAGTACCGCAGTACAAGTACCCTAGTACAAGTACCCTTAGTGCAGTACCCCAGTACAAGTACCTTTAGTGCAGTGCCCCGGTACGAGGGTACCGGGGAGAGAGGAATGGTGGGGAGGACTAGGAGACAGGGGGAAGGTTGTCTGTGGCTCAGCAACGCTCACGCGTTGCTGAGCCACAGCAACGTGTGGCCGGAAACAGCTAGTCTATATAAATAAAAATGTAAATTTTGTTTGTTTAAATTCGCTAATTTCCGAAAGTTCTTCACCGATTGCTTTGAAATTTTGACACAATGTTCCATTCACATCCGAGCGTGTTTTAATATACATACTATATAGATGTCACGTCTGTAATGGGAAAAAACAAGCTTTTTAGAGAGAAAAACTGTGCTTTTCATGTGATTTTCACGCGAGGGAAATCTTCGAAACCTCTTCAGAGATTGCTTTGAAATTATGACACAACATTGCTTTCGAATAGACGCGTGTTTTTATATACTACTATATTAATGCCACACCAGTGACAGATAAAAACATGTTTTTTTTTTTAAATACAGCGCCATGTGTTGCATGCAATAGCAACATATGCTATACTAAACATGTTACGATTCCATTTCAATGTTTCTGATTGCATTGACAAATTTAATTTTCATAGATTTTGATATGTTTTCATTTTGATTTAATTATTTTATGTGACATTGCGTTGCAATTGAGCTGTTATGTTTACCATACCATTCATTTCGTGAGCATTAGTATAGATGCCACACCTGTGACAGATATAAACATGCTTTTGTTTTGAAAAATAGTGCTATCTGATGCACGTATGAGCAACACACGCTATTCTAAATATGTTAGGATTCCATTTCAATGTTTCAGATTTCATTGATAAATTGAATTTTCATAGATTTTTATTTATTATATTTTAATTTAATTATTTTGTGTGACATTGCATTGGAATTGAGTTGTGTTGTTTACCATTCCATTCATTTCATGAGTATAGATTATTTTTTTATTTTTTCATTGTTTTTCATTTCATTTTTTAACTGTTTGTCTTATATTTCATTGATGGAAAGATCAGATCATTTGATGTTCCCAATTTTCTAATGGGAACATTAGATCATTTCGGAATGCATCGGACGAGGCATTGGGGATGGTGGGGAAGACAAGGTGACGGGAGTTGAGGATGGAGAGGAGGACATGGGGACAGGGGAGGGGGTAATGATGGGGAGGACGAGGGGACAGGGGAGTGGGGGAAGGTGGGGAGGACGAGGGGATGGGGAAGGGGAGGGATGGTTGGGAGGACGAGGTGACAGGGGAGTGAGGAATGGGTGGAAGGACGAGGGGACTGGGGAAAGAGGAATGGTGGGAAAGACTGGGAGACAGGAGAAGGTTGCTGTGGTTCAGCAATGTTCATACGTTGCTGAGCCACAGCAACGCATGGCCGGGTACAGCTAGCTGAGCCACAGCAATGCATGGCCGGGTACAGCTAGCTGAGCCACAGCAATGCATGGCCGGGTACAGCTAGCTGAGCCACAGCAATGCATGGCCGGGTACAGCTAGCTGAGCCACAGCAATGCATGGCCGGGTACAGCTAGCTGAGCCACAGCAATGCATGGCCGGGTACAGCTAGCTGAGCCACAGCAATGCATGGCCGGGTACAGCTAGCTGAGCCACAGCAATGCAAGGCCGGGTACAGCTAGCTGAGCCACAGCAATGCATGGCCGGGTACAGCTAGCTGAGCCACAGCAATGCATGGCCGGGTACAGCTAGCTGAGCCACAGCAATGCATGGCCGGGTACAGCTAGCTGAGCCACAGCAATGCATGGCCGGGTACAGCTAGCTGAGCCACAGCAATGCATGGCCGGGTACAGCTAGCTGAGCCACAGCAATGCAAGGCCGGGTACAGCTAGCTGAGCCACAGCAATGCAAGGCCGGGTACAGCTAGCTGAGCCACAGCAATGCATGGCCGGGTACAGCTAGCTGAGCCACAGCAATGCAAGGCCGGGTACAGCTAGCTGAGCCACAGCAATGCAAGGCCGGGTACAGCTAGCTGAGCCACAGCAATGCATGGCCGGGTACAGCTAGCTGAGCCACAGCAATGCAAGGCCGGGTACAGCTAGTCTATTTTAATAAAAATGCAAATGTTTCTTTGTTAAAATCACTAATCTCGGAAAGTTCTTCACCGATTGCTTTGAAATCTTGACACAACGTTCCATACACATCCGAGCGTGTTTTTATATACATACTATATAGATGTCACGTCTGTGACGGGAAAAACAAGCTTTTTAGAAAATACTGTGTTTTTCATGTGTTTTCATGTGAGGGAAATTTTCGATATCTCTTTACCGATTGCTTTGAAATATTGACACAACGTTGCATTCAGATAGGTGCGTGTTTGTATATACCAACTATATACATGCTTCACCTGTGACAGGAAACATTTTTTTTTTTTATACAGTGCCATCTGATGGACGTAAGAGCAACACATTCTGTAATCTCCGAAAATTCTTTACTGATTGCTTTGAAATTTTGACCCAACGTTCCATTCGAAAATGCGCGTGTTTTTATATACCTACTATATAGATGCCATACCTGTGACAGGTAAATTTTTTTTTTTTTTTAAACAGCACCATCTGTTGCACGTAATAGCAACACACACACTGTACTAAATATGTTATGATTCCATTTCAATGTTTCCGATTGCATTGATGAATTTAATTTTCTTAGATTTCGATTTATTTTCATTTTGATTTAATTATTTTGTGTGACATTGCATTGGAATTGAGCTGTGTTGTTTACCATTCCGTTCATTTCGTGAGTTTAGTTTATTTCTATTTTTTTCATTCCTTTTCAATTCTTTTTTTTTAACTGTTCTACTTATTTTTTCAGTGATGGGAACATCATATCATTTGGGAATGCATCGAACGAAAGAGTGGGGAATGGTGGGGAGGAACGAGGGGACAGGAGTGGGGGATGGTGGAAAGGACGAGGGGATGAGAGTGGGGGATTGCTGGTGGACAATGGGTTTGGGGTGGGGGTAATGGTGGGGAGGACGAAGGGACGAAGGGAATGGAGGATGTTGGGGGACAAGGGGACGGGGGAGTCGAGAATGGTGGGGAGCACTATTGAACTGGGAAGTGGGGGGTGATGGGGAGGACGAGAGGACGGGGAAGGGGGGTAATGATGGAGAGGATGACAGGATAGGGGAGTGTGGCATGGTGTAGAGGACGATGGGACAGGGAATGGAGAATGGTGGGGAGGATAAGAGGACAGTGGAGTGGGGAATGGTGGAGAGGACGAGGGGACAGGAGTGGGGAATGGTGAGGAGGACGAGGGGACAGGAGTGGGGAATGGTAGTGAGGACGAGGGGATGGGGGAGGGGGGGAATGGGGGACTGATCTACACGGTGTAGATCAAAAACCAGCTACAAGTTCATCCAACATCACCACCTGGCCACAGGATGGCCAGTCATGCATGCAATCACGAGAGAACAAGATATGTAAGGCTGGTCTAATTAACCCCCCCCCCCCCCCGCTAGCAAAATCTGGGTACAGCACAAGAATATCTTCCAATATTCCTGAGTGAATGAAGCAATTACAGAACTCAAAATACCTCTTACTATTTGGTCTGAAGTCACTGATAACAGGGCAATCACAGATATAGTGTTGGAGAGTATGTCCTCTCAAGTAGGACTGAACACAGAAGATGTTCTCTCACCCAGAGGGTTATTACCCGCTGAATCCATAAATGCCAAAATCCAGCTAGAAAATATCATTAGGACAATTGGCGGGACCTTTAACATGCCGTCAGCTTTCTGTCCTCGCCGAGGCCACTATACAGTTAGTGGCTCTTGGGTAAATTCAGGGAAATATATAGAATAATTGTCAGCACATCGCTTCTCTTCCGAGCGACAAAGAAAGCTACACACTATCTCTTAGAATTACGTAAGTAAACAAAAAATGTAACATATTTGTTTACTACAGTGTCGGTGCTGACAGTAGAAGTTGAACAAACATAGTTTTACTTGGAAATATACTAATTTTATAAGAACATTCGACGTAAAAAAGTGGCAGGTGACCACGAATGAGTTTCGATCAGCCAGCGTCGTGATTGGCTAAACCTGTAAGATGAAATATGTTGCCTTCTCTCCGATTGGCCAAACGAAAAGCCTCAGTGACATCTAGCGAGGCTTAAGTGGACTACTTGAAAGTTACTAATACCTTTGCAAGAACATCTACCTGAATCGCACGTAGGAACGTTCTTAGCCAGTACTTAAGAGCCTTCTTAGCACACTTTCTTACGAAGAGATACATGGAGCTTCGTGAATCTAGGTCCAGGTAATTACTAGGTTCGTAACACTAACCAACAGGAAGTTGAAAGTTACTGTGAGGGGAGTGACCTCAGACTGGCAAGATGTCACCAGCAGAGTCCAACAGGTACTCGGACCTATCTTGTTTCTGATATACGTGAATTATCTTTCAGAGGGTTTAGACTCATTCCTCTCAATGTTTGCTGATAATGCTAAAATTTTGAGAACGACAAAGACGGAGGAAGGCAGCAGGAGGCTACAGGATGACCGGGACAGACTGAAGGAAGGGCCCAACAAATGGCTACTAGAGTTTACCTCAAGCAAGTGCAAAGTGACGAAGACAGGCGTAGGGAGCAGGAGACGAAACACAAGGTACTAGCTGCGAGAGGAAACCCTTCAGGAGTCAGGAAGAGAGAAAGATCTGGGGGTTGACATCACACCAGCTCTGTCCCCTGAAGCCCATATCAAAAGGATAACATCATCGGCGTATGCAAGGCTGGCGAATATTGGAACTGCCTTCAGAAACTTGTGTAAGGAATCATTCAGAACCTTGTATTCCACATATGTTAAGCCAATCGTGGAGTATGCAGCTCCAGCCTGGAGTCCACATCAATCAAACACGAAACGAAGTTAGAAAAAATACACAGGTATACCACCAGACACTGATGAACAGAAGAGTTAGGGGAGACATGATCACTACCTATACAATTTTCAGAGAAATTGACAGGGTAAATAAAGATAAACTGTTTAACACAGGTGGAACACGAACAAAGGGGACACAGGTGGAAACTATGTACCAAAATTAGCCACAGTGACATCAGAAAGACCTTTTTCAGAGTCAGAGTAGTTAACAGATGGAATGCATTAGGCAGTGATGTGGTGGAGGCTGACTCCATACACAGTTTCAAATGTAGATATGATAGAGCCCAGTAGGCTCAGGAATCTGTACACCAGTTAACTGACAGTTGAGAGGCGGGGCCAAAGAGCCAAAGCTCAACCCCCGCAAGCACAACTTCGTGAGTACAACTAGGTGAGTACACACACACACACACACACACACACACACACACACACACACACACACACACACGGGGACTGCAAGTACTATAAAATGACATCAAACAATCTCATAACTGATGAATGGGCTGGTGGCAGAGGGTAAGGAGCTTGGAGCTGCATACAGGGATACATTTAGGCGACTTCCTTAAACAGGAAACCAAGACAGTTGTGGATTTTCTGTGAGCGGAGAAAATCTTTGTATATATACGAAATGTCTTTTTTCGTTGCGAATTGCGGAAATATGAGTATTTCGCAGTGTCTGAACATTGACGTATGGTTGTAACATTTGGGTCTGTCAACCGGTGTATAAGAAAGAGTAGTGGGTGAGGAAGGTGATGATGAAGAGGAGAGGGATAAGGAAGAGAAGGAGCGGAAGGAGGAGGGAGAACAGAGTAGGATGGAGGAATACAGATGGAAAATGGGGAAGGGGTGAGGAAGGAGAAAGGGGATAGAAAATGGAGGAGCGACTGAGGGAGGAAGGAGTCTAGTGGGAAAGAAAAGAATACGGGAGACTGAAGTTGAGGAGGAAAGAGAAGATGGGAAAGGAGGGAGTAGGGAGATACATACGGAGATACTTATTGCTAAATGCTGCCAACATCCTTCTTATTTAACACATTAAACAACGCGACATGAAGACATTGCTTACTTCATTTACTGAGTAACCCAGCCGGCCCCCAGCTGGTGGTGAGGGGCGGACACTGCCACCTTGGGTAACCCAGCCGGCCCCCAGCTGGTGGTGAGGGCCGGACACTACCACCTTGGGTAACCCAGCCGGCCCCCAGCTGGTGGTGAGGGCCGGACACTACCACCTTGGGTAACCCAGCCGGCCCCCAGCTGGTGGTGAGGGGCGGACACTACCACCTTGGGTAACCCAGCCGGCCCCTAGCTGGTGGTGAGGGCCGGACACCTTGGGTAACCCAGCCGGCCCCCAGCTGGTGGTGAGGGGCGGACACTGCCACCTTGGGTAACCCAGCCGGCCCCCAGCTGGTGGTGAGGGCCGGACACTGCCACCTTGGGTAACCCAGCCAGCCCCCAGCTGGTGGTGAGGGCCGGACACTGCCACCTTGGGTAACCCAGCCGGCCCCCAGCTGGTGGTGAGGGCCGGACACTGCCACCTTGGGTAACCCAGCCGGCCCCCAGCTGGTGGTGAGGGCCGGACACTGCCACCTTGGGTAACCCAGCCGGCCCCAAGCTGGTGGTGAGGGGCGGACACCTTGGGTAACCCAGCCGGCCCCCAGCTGGTGGTGAGGGCCGGACACCTTGGGTAACCCAGCCGGCCCCCAGCTGGTGGTGAGGGCCGGACACTGCCACCTTGGGTAACCCAGCCGGCCTCCAGCTGGTGGTGAGGGCCGGACACTGCCACCTTGGGTAACCCAGCCGGCCCCCAGCTGGTGGCGAGGGCCGGACACTGCCACCTTGGGTAACCCAGCCGGCCCCCAGCTGGTGGCGGGGGCCGGACACTGCCACCTTGGGTAACCCAGCCGGCCCCCAGCTGGTGGTGAGGGCCGGACACTGCCAACTTGGGTAACCCAGCCGGCCCCCAGCTGGTGGTGAGGGCCGGACACTGCCAACTTGGGTAACCCAGCCGGCCCCCAGCTGGTGGTGAGGGCCGGACACTGCCACCTTGGGTAACCCAGCCAGCCCCCAGCTGGTGGTGAGGGCCGGACACCTTGGGTAACCCAGCCGGCCCCCAGCTGGTGGTGAGGGCCGGACACTGCCACCTTGGGTAACCCAGCCGGCCCCCAGCTGGTGGTGAGGGGCGGACACTACCACCTCGGGTAACCCAGCCGGCCCCTAGCTGGTGGTGAGGGCCGGACACCTTGGGTAACCCAGCCGGCCCCCAGCTGGTGGTGAGGGGCGGACACTGCCTCCTTGGGTAACCCAGCCGGCCCCCAGCTGGTGGTGAGGGCCGGACACTGCCACCTTGGGTAACCCAGCCAGCCCCCAGCTGGTGGTGAGGGCCGGACACTGCCACCTTGGGTAACCCAGCCGGCCCCCAGCTGGTGGTGAGGGCCGGACACTGCCACCTTGGGTAACCCAGCCGGCCCCCAGCTGGTGGTGAGGGCCGGACACTGCCATCTTGGGTAACCCAGCCGGCCCCAAGCTGGTGGTGAGGGGCGGACACCTTGGGTAACCCAGCCGGCCCCCAGCTGGTGGTGAGGGCCGGACACCTTGGGTAACCCAGCCGGCCCCCAGCTGGTGGTGAGGGCCGGACACTGCCACCTTGGGTAACCCAGCCGGCCCCCAGCTGGTGGTGAGGGCCGGACACTGCCACCTTGGGTAACCCAGCCGGCCCCCAGCTGGTGGCGAGGGCCGGACACTGCCACCTTGGGTAACCCAGCCGGCCCCCAGCTGGTGGGCGGGGGCCGGACACTGCCACCTTGGGTAACCCAGCCGGCCCCCAGCTGGTGGTGAGGGCCGGACACTGCCAACTTGGGTAACCCAGCCGGCCCCCAGCTGGTGGCGAGGGGCGGACACTACCACCTTGGGTAACCCAGCCGGCCACCCAGCTCGTGGTGAGGGCCGGACACTGCCAACTTGGGTAACCCAGCCGGCCCCCAGCTGGTGGTGAGGGCCGGACACTAGCCAACTTGGGTAACCCAGCCGGCCCCCAGCTGGTGGTGAGGGTCGGACACTGCCACCTTGGGTAACCCAGCCGGCCCCAAGCTGGTGGTGAGGGCCGGACACCTTGGGTAACCCCAGCCGGCCCCCAGCTGGTGGTGAGGGCCGGACACTGCCACCTTGGGTAACCCAGCCGGCCCCCAGCTGGTGGCGAGGGCCGGACACTGCCACCTTGGGTAAACCCAGCGGCCCCAGCTGGTGGCGAGGGCCGGACACCTTGGGTAACCCAGCCGGCCCCCAGCTGGTGGTGAGGGCCGGACACTGCCACCTTGGGTAACCCAGCCGGCCCCCAGCTGGTGGTGAGGGCCGGACACTGCCAACTTGGGTAACCCAGCCGTACCCCCAGCTGGTGGTGAGGGCCGGACACTGCCAACTTGGGTAACCCAGCCGGCCCCCAGCTGGTGGTGGAGGCCGGACACTGCCACCTTGGGTAACCCAGCCGGCCCCAAGCTGGTGGTGAGGGCCGGACACTGCCACCTTGGGTAACCCAGCCGGCCCCAAGCTGGTGGTGAGGGCCGGACACCTTGGGTAACCCAGCCGGCCCCCAGCTGGTGGTGAGGGGCGGACACCTTGGGTAACCCAGCCGGCCCCCAGCTGGTGGTGAGGGGCGGACACTGCCACCTTGGGTAACCCAGCCGGCCCCAAGCTGGTGGTGAGGGGCGGACACCTTGGGTAACCCAGCCGGCCCCCAGCTGGTGGTGAGGGGCGGACACTGCCACCTTGGGTAACCCAGCCGGCTCCCAGCTGGTGGTGAGGGCCGGACACTGCCACCTTGGGTAACCCAGCCAGCCCCCAGCTGGTGGTGAGGGCCGGACACTGCCACCTTGGGTAACCCAGCCGGCCCCCAGCTGGTGGTGAGGGGCGGACACTGCCACCTTGGGTAACCCAGCCGGCCCCCACTGGGTGGTGAGGGCCGGACACTGCCACTTTGGGTAACCCAGCCGGCCCCCAGCTAGTGGTGAGGGCCGGACACTGCCACCTTGGGTAACCCAGCCGGCCCCCAGCTGGGGGTGAGGGGCGGACACTACCACCTTGGGTAACCCAGCCGGCCCCCAGCTGGTGGTGAGGGCCGGACACTACCACCTTGGGTAACCCAGCCGGCCCCCAGCTGGTGGTGAGGGCCGGACACTGCCACCTTGGGTAACCCAGCCGGATCCCAGCTAGTGGTGAGGGCCGGACACTGCCACCTTGGGTAACCCAGCCAGCCCCCAGCTGGTGGTGAGGGGCGGACACTGCCACCTTGGGTAACCCAGCCGGCCCCCAGCTGGTGGTGAGGGCCGGACACTGCCACTTGGGTAACCCAGCCGGCCAACAGCTAGTGGTGAGGGCCGGACACTGCCACCTTGGGTAACCAGCCGGCCCCCAGCTGGTGGTGAGGGCGGACACTACCACCTTGGGTAACCCAGCCGGCCCCCAGCTGGTGGTGAGGGCCGGACACTGCCACCTTGGGTAACCCAGCCGGATCCCAGCTAGTGGTGAGGGCCGGACACTGCCACCTTGGGTAACCCAGCCGGATCCCAGCTAGTGGTGAGGGCCGGACACTGCCACCTTGGGTAACCCAGCCAGCCCCCAGCTGGTGGTGAGGGGCGGACACTGCCACCTTGGGTAACCCAGCCGGCCCCCAGCTGGTGGTGAGGGCCGGACACTGCCACCTTGGGTAACCCAGCCGGCCCCCAGCTGAGTGGTGAGGGCCGGACACTGCCACCTTGGGTAACCCAGCCAGCCCCCAGCTGGTGGTGAGGGGCGGACACTGCCACCTTGGGTAACCCAGCCGGCCCCCAGCTGGTGGTGAGGGGCCGGACACTGCCACCTTGGGTAACCCAGCCGGCCCCCAGCTAGGTGGTGAGGGCCGGACACTGCCACCTTAGGTAACCCAGCCGGCCCCCAGCTGGTGGTGAGGGCCGGACACTACCACCTTGGGTAACCCAGCCGGCCCCCAGCTGGTGGTGAGGGGCGGACACTGCCACCTTGGGTAACCCAGCCGGCCCCCAGCTAGTGGTGAGGGCCGGACACTGCCACCTTGGGTAACCCAGCCGGCCCCCAGCTGGTGGTGAGGGCCGGACACTGCCACCTTGGGTAACCCAGCCGGCCCCCAGCTAGTGGTGAGGGCCGGACACTGCCACCTTGGGTAACCCAGCCGGCCCCCAGCTGGTGATGAGGGCCGGACACTACCACCTTGGGGTAACAGGGTAACAGTGAGGGCAGTGCCACTCGCCGCCTCACAGCCCAGCTTTACTATCACTATTCTAGTCTTATCTTAGGGATCAGTTTATATTACTTTATTTTTATTTGTCTATTCATGGGACATCAATAAATAATAATAGTTTAATAAAAATATTTCATGTAATTTTCAACATAAATTATAATAATCCAAAAACACTTCCGAGTGAACCACTTTAAGAACTAGTTCTGCACTTAAGAACACTTTGCCTTCTTATTATATTACACTGAATTAATCAAAAGGGAAAATTCACCCACTCTTCACATCCTCACCTATATAAAGCTTACTGGCTCAGACTATACTATATTCCTGGTGAGTCTACCTATAGACTCACTGGTCACGACATGCACCACTGTTCAACTCTCACCTCCTAATTCAGAGGGACCCCGCCTAAAGTGGGTGAGTTACGGCACCCGGCCGGAGGTGGTGGGTGTCTCCACAGGAGAGTGACTCCTCACGCCCAGCAAGACCCCTGGGGCTTCCTCGACGCCTTCACCATATAAAGACTGGAAGTACCCTCGCTTCATTCAATATGGTAAATTGTACCTCACAGTAGCACGTTGGGGTCCCCGTACAGGCTCTTGTTGGCTTCCCTCATGGAGAGACGAGTCAGCCAACGACTCCCCGCGCTTCCTCACACTTCTACTACCTACAAAACACACACACACACACACGTACACACACTTTCACTCACACACACACACACACACACACACACACACACACACACACACACACACACACACGTACACACACTTTCACACTTTCACACACACACACGTACACACACTTTCACTCACACACACACACACACACACACTTTCACACACACACACACACACACACACACACACACACACACATATACACACACTTTCACTCACACACACACACACACGAGTGCGAAGAAACAAAGTGGAGCTAGTGGCATCACCGGAGCATATAAGTGTGGAGGACCGCGTGGAGCGACCTGACCTGACAGCCAGGTGGGAGACCCGCCGGGGAACTGCCTGATTGTGTTTGTTGAGTGGTGACTGATCAGTGGTAAAGTAAATTAGTGAACTGTCACACAACGATACAGTGACTGACTCCAGAGCTTTGTGTAGATAGAGAAGAACCGACTTCATCAATCTACTAGCACTTAGTGAATCACCAAGTGGAAGGCGACGATGGAGCACTGTCAACCATACATCATCATTACTCATCTAGTTGTGTGAGCGGAAAGGAAGACTGGTATGTACCCCTCTCTGGTCAATTAATCAGGTGTACAGTGCGAGGTAAAATATTATCAAATTCTTGTTCAGGATATCATATATATTTAAAATCTCAACGTGACTCATTTAGGTAGTGGTAACGCTTAAGGGAACTCGTGACACGCGCACGCCCACGTATGTATGCACGCACGCATACGCAAAAACGCACACACATACACACACACAAACGTTCAGTCAGGGAAAAAAGGATTAACACCTTTTGTGGAAAGAGCCAAGCCCCTACTATACCCCACCTCCTCTCTTACCCCCCATCTGACCTGACCTGACCTGGTCGCCACCACCCCCCCCCCAGTCCCCCTCATCCCCCTTACACATACTCTCCCCCTCTCTCCTCTCTCTCTCTCTCTCTCTCCCACTTTCTCCTCTCTCTCCCACTCTCTCTCCTCTCTCTCTCCTCTCTCTCTCTCTCTCTCTCTCTCTCTCTCTCTCTCTTCTCTCTCTCTCTCTCTCTCTCTCTCTCTCTCTCTCTCTCTCTCTCTCTCTCTCTCTCTCTCTCTCTCTCTCTCTCTCCCTCTCTCTTTCTCTCTCTCTCTCTCCCTCCCTCTCTCTTTATCTCTCTCTCTTTATCTCTCTCTCTTTATCTCTCTCTCTCCCTCCCTCCCTCTCTCTCTCTCTCTATCTCTCTCTTTATATCTCTCTCTCTCTCTCTCTCTCTCTCTCTCTCTCTCTCTCTCTCTCTCTCTCTCTCTCTCTCTCTCTCTCTCTCTCTCTCTCTCTCTCTCTCTCTCTCTCTCTCTCTCTCTCTCTCTCTCTCTCTCCCTCTCTCTCCCTATCTCTCTCTCCCTATCTCTCTCTCCCCCACCTCGCTCTGCCCTTCTGACGAATCCTATCACGGCACAACTAGGAATAGGGTCAAGCATGACAGCCAGAAGCAACAGGGGAACAGGGAAAAGTTCAGGCGACGAAATGAAGGAAATGTTCGCCCAGTTTCTGGAGGACATCAAGAGTGAGATGCAGGAAATGACGCAAGAAATGAAGAATGAAATAAGCAACCTAAAAATAGAGCTGACAGCAGCAAAGGAGAAGATTAGAGCCCTCAAAGAGAACGGTATCGATGCTGAGACTCAGGTAACCACCCAGGGAGAAGGTGGGAATAGTACTTTGGAAGAGAATGCCACATTAAAAGCAACATTTGCAGAAATGCTAAAAAACAACAACTCTGAAGTAATGTCTGCAGTGATGGGGGTAGCCATGAAAGCAGCCACCTCACAGGAAGTGGCACGTTCCACTAGCCAGCTGCTGGAAAGGAAAAGAGCAGTGGTAGCTGTAGGTATTAAAGCAGGAAGGCTCTAATAGGAAAGAGTGGAATGATAAGGACAAAGCGGCAGTGAATGAAATACTGAAGGCACTAGACATGGAAGGGGCTGAGCATAGCATTGAGAATGTTTTCAGGTTAGGCTGGTACAAAAAAGACCGAGACCGTGTGTTAAAAATAGTGTTTGCAAACGAGAACACAAAGGACACGATTCTAACAAAGAAAAGCCACCTGCAACATGTGGGAGAATTAAAAAAAGTATTCCTCCAGAGAGACATGACGACGGAGGAGAGGGCCATGGCGGCAGAAGCAAAGAAGAAGCGCAGGGCGAGAGGGGAAAACCAGGAAACCACAGCTCCCAACACAACACCCCCCAGAGGCGAGGGGAGGAACCCACAACCAGCTACCCAGTAACACCAGCGGGGAAGGCAACCCCACCACCCTCCTCTGCATAGAAAACCCCCCTAAATGAGTGGGATATAAGGGAATTCAAGATGGAAGCACCCTTGGGAATGAGTGATCACAGTGTATTGAACTTTGAGTACCTGGTAGAGCTAGGAATTATCCCCCCCCCCCCCAAAAAAAAAAAAAAAAACTAGGAAACAAAAGGCTGGCATACCGAAAGGGAAATTATGAGGAGATGAGAAGCTTCCTAAGTGAAATACCTTGGGACACAGACCTCAGAGCTAAGTCTGTACAAGATATGATGGACTATGTCACCCAAAAGTGTCAGGAGGCAGTAAGCAGATACATCCCGGCCCAAAAGGAAAAATCCGAGAAGCAAAAGAAGAATCCATGGGCATGTATGGAAGCAAAAAAACTGAACAAAAGGGCGTGGAGGAACTTCCGGAATAACAGAACACCAGAATGCAGAGAGAGATACCAGAGAACCAGGAATGAGTATGTCAGGGTGAGAAGAGAGACAGAGAAAAGTTATGAAAATGATATAGCAAACAAAGCCAAGACCGAACCAAAGCTACTCCACAGTCCCATCAGAAGGAAAGCAACAGTGAAAGAACAGGTAGTGAAACTTCGAACAGGCGAGGACAGGTATACAGAGAATAACAAAGAGGTGTGTGATGAACTCAACAAGAGGTTCCAAGAGGTCTTCACAACAGAACAAGGTGAGGTCACTATGCTAGGAGAAAGGGAAGTAAACCAGGCGGCCTTGGAAGAGTTTGAAATTACGAGAGAGGAGGTCAAGAGACACCTGCTGGACCTGGATGTTAGAAAGGCTGTTGGTCCAGACGGGATCTCGCCATGGGTACTGAAAGAGCGTGCAGAGGCACTTTGCTTGCCACTCTCCATATTGTATAGTATGTCACTGGAGACGGGAGACCTACCAGAAATATGGAAGACGGCGAATGTGGTCCCAATATACAAAAAAGGCGACAGACAAGAGGCACTGAACTACAGGCCAGTATCCTTGACTTGTATACCATGCAAGGTGATGGAGAAGATCGTGAGAAAAAACCTGGTAGTACATCTGGAGAGAAGGGACTTCGTGACAAATCGACAACATGGGTTCAGGGAGGGTAATTCTTGCCTGACTGGCTTAATAGAGTTCTATGACCCGGTAACACAGATTAAGCAAGAAGGAGAGGGCTGGGCAGACTGCATTTTCTTGGATTGTCGGAAAGACTTTCACACAGTACCGCATAAGAGGCTGGTACATAAGCTGAAGAGACAGGCAGGTGTAGCTGGTAAGGTGCTCCAGTGGATAAGGGAGTACCTAAGCAATAGGAAGCAGAGAGTTACGGTGAGGGGTGAGACCTCCGATTGGCGTGAGGTCACCAGTGGAGTCCCACAAGGCTCTGTACTCGGTCCTATCTTGTTTCTGATATATGTAAATGATCTACCGGAGGGTATAGATTCATTTCTCTCAATGTTTGCGGACGATGCCAAAATTATGAGAAGGATTAAGACAGAAGAGGACTGTTTGAGGTTTCAAGAAGACCTAGACAAACTGAAGGAACGGTCGAACAAGTGATTGTTAGAGTTTAACCCAACCAAATGTAATATAATGAAGATAGGGGTAGGGAGCAGGAGGCCAAACACAAGGTATCACCTGGGAGAGGAAATTCTTCAGGAGTCAGAGAAAGAAAAAGACTTGGGAGTTGATATTACGCCAGACCTGTCTCCTGCAGCACATATCAAGAGGATAACATCAGCGGCATATGCCAGGCTGGCCAACATACGAACGGCATTCAGAAATTTGTGTAAAGAATAATTCAGAACTTTGTATACCACATATGTCAGGCCAATCCTGGAGTATGCAGCCCCAGCATGGAGTCCATATCTAGTCAAGGATAAGACTAAACTGGAAAAGGTTCAAAAATTTGCCACCAGACTAGTACCCGAGCTGAGAGGTATGAGCTACGAGGAGAGACTACGGGAATTATACCTCACTTCGCTGGAAGACAGAAGAGTTAGGGGGGACATGATCACCACATTCAAGATTCTATTTGATAGAGTAGATAAAGACAGGTTATTTAACACAAGGGGCACACGCACAAGGGGACACAGGTGGAAACTGAGCTCCCAAATGAGCCACAGAGGTATTAGAAAGAACTTTTTTAGTGTCAGAGTGGTTGACAAATGGAATGCATTAGGAAGTGATGTGGTGAAAGCTGACTCCATACACAGTTTCAAGTGTAGATATGATAGAGCCCAATAGGCTCAGGAATCTGTACACCTGTTGATTGACGGTTGAGAGGCAGGAGCAAAGAGTCAGTGCTCAACCCCCGCAAGCACAACTAGGTGAGTACTCTCCCTCCCTCTCTCCCTCCCTCTCTCTCTCTCTCTCTCTCTCTCTCTCTCTCTCTCTCTCTCTCTCTCTCTCTCTCTCTCTCTCTCTCTCTCTCTCTCTCTCTCTCTCTCTCTCTCTCCCCCTCTCTCTCTCTCTCTCTCTCTCTCTCTCTCTCTCTCTCTCTCTCTCTCTCTCTCTCTCTCTCTCTCTCTCTCTCTCTCTCTCTCTCTCTCTCTCTCTCTCTCTCTCTCTCTCTCTCTCTCTCTCTCTCTCTCTCTCTCTCTCTCTCTCTCTCTCTCTCTCTCTCTCTCTCTCTCTCTCTCTCTCTCTCTCTCTCTCTCTCTCTCCTCTCTCTCCTCTCTCTCTCTCTCTCTCTCTCTCTCTCTCTCTCTCTCTCTCTCTCTCTCTCTCTCTCTCTCTCTCTCTCTCTCTCTCTCTCTCTCTCTCTCTCTCTCTCTCTCTCTCTCTCTCTCTCTCTCCCTCCCTCTCTCTCTCTCTCTCTCTCTCTCTCTCTCTCTCTCTCTCTCTCTCTCTCTCTCTCTCTCTCTCTCTCTCTCTCTCTCTCTCTCTCTCTCTCTCTCTCTCTCTCTCTCTCTCTCTCTCTCTCTCTCTCTCTCTCTCTCTCTCTCTCTCTCTCTCTCTCTCTCTCTCTCTCTCTCCCTCCCTCTCTCTCTCTCTCTCTCTCTCTCTCTCTCTCTCTCTCTCTCTCTCTCTCTCTCTCTCTCTCTCTCTCTCTCTCTCTCTCTCTCTCTCTCTCTCTCTCTCTCTCTCTCTCTCTCTCTCTCTCTCTCTCTCTCTCTCTCTCTCTCTCCCTCTCTCTCTCTCTCTCTCTCTCTCTCTCTCTCTCTCTCTCTCTCTCTCTCTCTCTCTCTCTCTCTCCCTCTCCCTCTCTCTCTCTCTCTCTCTCTCTCTCTCTCTCTCTCTCTCTCTCTCTCTCTCTCTCTCTCTCTCCATATATGTGAAATTAAGAGAGAACAGTGTAAGTGAAATTCACTTACACTGTTACATAGTGATAGGCAACCAGGATTACTGATATCATGCAGTGTGCGGAAGTGACAGGGTATCAAGAATGTATCTCAGTGTACTGTCAGGTAACCACAACACTTTGGTGGTAAGTGTACTAAGACGACAGGTGATGAGGATACGTTGTTGTGTTGCAGTGTGCAGGAGCGAGTGTGTTGGAGGATGCGTTGGGGACCAGTGTTGTCACGAGCAGTGTGTTGGGGGCTGCCGCTCGCCTGGGGACCCACAAGCCTGCCACGCCTGCAGAAACCTTCTGGACCAGCAACGCTGCACCCACTCCTGCTCCAGCCACAAGTTCAAGGTCAGTGCCTCATAAGTGCAATTTTTAGGTTCAGTCTTGTATTTTGTGAGCGTTCCTGAAGGATCAAACTCTTCCAAGTTGTAAGTCTAGAGGTTATGGTAATGTACTCACCTAGTTGTACTCACCTAGTTGTGCTTGCGGGGATTGAGATTTGGCTCTTTGGTCCCGTCTCTCAACCATCAGTCTACTGGTGTACAGATTCCTGAGCTTCTCGAGCTCGCTGTTTGGTCACTGTGCAACCCGTTCTCGCAAATTCGTAAAGTCAATATTGACTTATTAAATATGTGCATAGGTGATATACTAAACATAATAGATACCCTTAAAAAGGTTCATAGAAAACACCGACCTTACCTAACCTTGTTAGTATCTTAAGATAAGCATCTTATTGCTTCGTAATTACAATTATTACTTAACCTATACCTATTATAGGTTAGGTAATAATTGTAATTACGAAGCTATAAGATGCTTATCTTAAGATACTAACAAGGTTAGGTAAGGTCGGTGTTTTCTATGAATCTTTTTAAGGGTATCTATTATGTTAAGTATGTCACCTATGCACATATTTAATAAGTCAATATTGACTTATTAAATTTGCGAGAACGGGTTGACTGTGCGAGACTATGTATTATCTGCATTAATCTGTGAATGGCAGCGATTTTTACGATATATCACAGGGAGAGCATCAGCAAATGTCGAGCAGTTGCACAATCAACCCTTCACCCCCTCCCCCCACCCCTCGACCAACAGGTGACCTTTTAAACAGTAACACTAAATGTCAAGCAGGAGCTCTGCTTATCGTTAAGAGGTATTGCTAAGACGTGTAAAAGATGACTCGCCAATAGGAAGTGATTATATGTGTGAAGTAAGCGATAATATCTAGTGGTCGTCACTCGCCCAAGGCAAAGTATACCGGTGCCAACCTCTACGTGCATGAACAGGTTTGGCGTCCCATACCCCAGACCATTCGCCCAACTCTGCAGGAGGAATGGTCTGGGGCACTGAACAGACATAGACTGGTCGGGATTGCCAGAATTTCATTGAGAGCAGAGTTTCATGGTCACTTTCTAACCCCCCTTCAACAAGCTTTGGCCCGCCAGGTGCACTTAGCTAATTATTTTGAAAAAAAATACAAACATATGATGTTCTTATAATAAGATACTTTATTATTCACTGATCTCGGGAAAAATGAATTCAGCCGTAGTAGCAAAGAAACAACAACAATTCTGCAATAGCTTCAAAGGCTTCTTCAAGCCCCATTCCTTTCTCAGAGCAAACGGTAACGATCATGTTTTTCTTAATATTTCATACCCCAAGGCTCCAGGACCACTCACACGCTAATGGTAGATTATTAGGGTTTAAAGGAAAATAATGAGAATGAGATACAGACATACAGAGACAGGTTGATACATAAACAGAGATAGGGCAAAGATAGACAGGAAGACAGGAAACACAGAGACAAATACACAGATAGCGAGACAAAAATAGGGAAGGAAGGGGAAGCGCGGATGTGAACAGAGGTAATGAGAGAAGGAAGACAAGTGGAGAGGAGGAATAGGGAAGGAGAGGTGAGAGAGGGAGACGAGGGGGAGAAGAGGGGCGAGAGGTGGTGATATTGGGTGAGAGGTGGAGAGGGTGGAAACGGAAGGAGAAAGGTGGAGAGGGGAGCAAAATGGGAAGAGAGATGGGAGAGGGAAATTCGGAAAGGAGGGATAGAGACCCGGACGAAGATGGGAAGACGGAAGAGGGGAAGACTGGGAGAGAGCCGGTGGATGAAGACAGGGGAGAAAGTTGGAGAGTGGGAGGTGGTGAGAAAATAAGAGGTTGAATGAAATAAATGAGGGAGGGGAGGAGACTGGAAGAGAGTGGGGGAGTTGGGAAGGAGGAGAGAGAGGGGGGGGGATTGGGAAGGGGAAGAGAGACCTGGGAGAGGCCGTGTACCCCAGCATGTCTAAACCTATAGGTAAGAATGTCTGTCTGTCTGTCCAAGGTTGGAGGCCAGATGCCTGGGTCTAGCTTCACCCAACTATGCAGGGAGTAATGACTAGGGTATGGGACGGACATAGGCTGGTTGAACTCGCCAGAATTCAAGAGAGAACAGCGTGCAACAGTCTCATATTGACCCCCACGACGGATATTGTCTCATATTGACAATATTGACAGTCAACAGTCTCATATTGACCCCCACAGACCGCCACTATGAAAACAGCCACAACTCTATTGACCAGAGTGATTTTTTTTTATCAAGAGAAAGATGAGAAGAGTGGCTAAAATATCCAGAATCTACCACCATCTCGGTCAAATGTTAGAGAGGACACAAGCACAGTGGCTTCCCTACCAGAGCCTCAGATAATAATACCAAGTAATGCATCCAGAACTTCCACAAATACGATAACATCCTTTTTATTTGCCAACATCCAGGGTATAAAAACACGCAAATCTAACAAAGTTAATTTTATAGATGGCCACCTACAAGAGGTAAATGCAGTGTTTGCAGCCCTAACAGAAACTCACACCAAGAACTACCATGATGGTGAAATATGGATCTCAGAGTACAATCTTTTCAGATGTGAGAGGAAACACAGGCAACAGGGTGGGGTGAGCCTGTTCATCAAAGACACACTCATCTGTACTGAGCTACTAAACACCACAAATGATATGGTGGAAGTACTGATAATCAAAATAGAGATCTTAAATGTAGTTATTGTCCTTGTATATAAGTCACCGGAGATATATCTTCAGCAGTTTTAAGACCAACTAGTGAAAATTGAACACCTGCTTGGAAAACCTCACAACGCCAGCCCCGAACATCACCCTGCTGGGGACGTTAACAGACGCCACCTGAAATAGAAGCACCTGGCTAATATAGTTATATCACAGAGAATACCAGGAAGTAGCCTAAATGAACAGTCACATGCAAATGACCTGTTACGGATGTGCGACAGGTTTGCCTTAAACCAGCAAATAGTAGAATCATCTAGAAAAGAGAATACGTTGGATACCATTTTCGCTAATATCTGTTACTCAGATCACAACCTAATTGAAGTTCTGACAAGCATGGGGAGTAGACCTGCACAACCAGTCCCTAGCTCCAGGGGAGGAGAATTCAGCAAATTAAATTTTAATAATAAACAGATTAACTGGGAGCAAATAGACCAAGACCTCACAGAAATAAGCTGGGAAGAACAACTAGAAAATGCAAACCGGAAACACTGTCTGGTAAACATAAACTCAATAGCTCCAGAAATATGCTTAAACCGCATATCCTTACGAAAAAAAGAGGAAGAAATGCAGATTGGAACGGGAACGGCGTTCCCTCTATAGGCGAAGCAAACGAATCGCGGAACAACTTGAGAGTCGCACCCTATCTCATGAACGACGAAGAAGGCTAGGTAGAGAAATAGAAACAATTGAACTAGCTACAAGAATCATTCATAACCCAGGAGAGGCAAAGAGAACAAAAGGCCATTAGTGAAATAGGAAGACATCCGAAATATTTTTTTCCTATGCAAAATCAAGATAAAAAATTACATCTAGTATCGGGCCTCTGCGAAAGAGAGATGGAACTTTCACAGATGTCAACAACAAAATTAGTGAAATACTGAGGAATCAATACGACCGTTTTCAGCGAGTCACTAAACACACTAAAGATTGATAACCCAAATTAATTTTTCATGAATGTGATGCCAACATCAAATCATATATCAAACCTCACCCAATTCCCACTGGAGTTTGAAGAAGCCATAGACAGTATGCCTATGCACTCTGCACCAGACCCTGATTCCTGGAACTCCATATTCATCAAGAACTGTAAAAAAAAAAAAAAACTGTCACAGGCCCTCCACATTCTTTGCAAGCAAAATCTAGATACTGGTATTATCCCTGACATACTAAAAACAGCAGAGATAGCACCACTCCATAAAGGGGGAAATAAGGCAGAGGCAAAAAATTACAGACCAATTGCAGTTACATCACACATCATAAAAATCTTTGAAAGTGCTAAGAAATCAGATCACAAAATACATGGAATCACAGCATCTCCATAACCCTGGACAACATGGTTTCAGAACAGGGCGCTCTTGCCTGTCACAGTTGCTGGACCACTATGACATGGCATTAGATGACATGGAAGACAAGCAAAACGCTGATGTAATTTACACAGATTTCGCAAAAGCCTTCGACAAATGTGACCATGGTGTTACTGCACATAAAATGTGTTCAAAAGGAATTACCGGAAAAATAGGCAGATGGATCTACAATTTCTGACTAACATAACTCAATGTGTAATAGTCAATAAAATAAAATCCGGACCATCAACCGTGAAGAGCTCAGTCCCTCAGGGCACTGTGCTTGCTCCAGTACTTTTTCTCATCCTCATATCGGACATAGACAAGGGCCCAATCTATAGCAATGTATCATCCTTTGCAGATGACACTGGGATTTTTATGAGAGTAGACAGCATAGAGGACACGGCAAACCTCCAATCAGATGTAAATCAGGTCTTTCAATGGGCGACATAAAATAATATGGTATTTAATGAAGATAAGTTCCGACTTTTGCGCTACGGAAAATGGAAAATATAAAAACAGAAAATATGTTCAAAACGCAGTCATATCATAACATAGAACGAAAAAAGCAATGTAAAAGATTTGGGTGTACTCATGTCGGAAAGACCTTACATTTAAAGAACACAGTAAAGTAGCCGTCACATCTGCAAGAAAAATGACTGGTTGGATAACAAAAACCTTGCTCACTAGAGATGCTATACCGATGATGATACTCTTCAAGACGCTAGTGCTCTCTAGAGTGGAGTACTGCTGCACAATGACAGCCCCTTTCAAAGCTGAGAAATTGCTGACCAGGAGAGCGTGCAGAGATCTTTTTCTGCTAAAATCCACTCAGTAAAACATCTAAACTATTGGGCCGATTAAAATGCCCAAATCTGTATTCTCCTGAGCGCAGGCGGGAGTAATACAATAATAATAATTTATAATAAACATAATACATATAATTTAAAATAATAAAAACATTATAATTTACACGTGTTTAATAGTAGAGGGGCTGGTCCCAAACCTGCACACAGAAATAACACCACATGAGACCAGAAGACATGGCAGGATATGGAGAATATCCCTGTTGAAAAGCAGATGTGCAACAGGTACTCTGAGAGAACTCTATGAACACCAGAGGCCCGAGACTGTTCAACACGCTTCCATTACACATAAGTGGCATAACTGGCCGACCCCTCACAGTGTTCAAGAGAGAAGTGGATAAGCACCTCCAAAGGATACCTGATCAACAAGGCTGTGACTCATACGTCAGGCTGGGGGTGCAGTTGCAACCTGTTCTCTTAAAAAGAACGTCGCTTTTGGCCGTTTGTCCGTATGGCCGAATTTGGACGTAATTTGAAAAAGGAAAAAAATTAAAATAAATTTGGGATTTGTTTTCAACAACAGTAAGTTAAGGGTCCTCTGATAGGTTAGGTGGGCAGGAAATTCTCATAAAGTTTCAAAACGTTATGAAAAACGTTAATTTAAAGTGTCCTCTCATAACCTCTGTGCGTACGCCGGACGACTCAAATAGAAAACGGAACAGAACGTCACTCTTGTGAGTCTATTTCATTTCAAATTACGTCCAAATTTGGCCATAGCGCGCATACGAGCCAAAAGTGACGTTATTTTTAAAAGGACGGGTTGGTCCAACAGCCTGGCTGACCAGTCCAGCAACAAGAAGGCCTGGGCGATGACCGGGCCGCGGGGACCCAAAGCCCCGAAACCAACACAAGGTAACCTCAAGGTAGGAGGGGAAGAGATGACTGAGAGGTGGAAGAGTTCTTTTTCTATTAAATTATTTTAACACATTATGTACTGATATCAAGAAAATTAATCGAAATATTTTATTTATCCTACAATGGCCGTAAAGAGTGAAAACGTATGAATTAATACCGAGCCTCCAATATCTTAAAAGCTCCACTCCTTTCTCTAAACAAACTGGAATTATTATATATAATATATATTTCAATATTTCTCTCCTCTGGGCTCCTCCCACCTGCCAGTGGGAACTATTATGTAATTTTTATGAGACAGAGACAGAGATATAGTCAGCAAAAAGACAGAGATATGCCTGAAATTCGGCAAGGGCAAAGAGAGAGACAGGAAAACAGATAGAAAATTACAGGTACAGACAGACAGATAGAAACAGACAGAGATAGACAATAACTGGCAGAGATAGGAAGGGAAGGAAAGAGAAGGTAGCGGGTGATGTTTGAGAAAAGTGAAAGAAAAGGGAAGATGTTCGAAGAGGGGAGGGAAGACATGTGGAGAGGGGAGAAGGACGGGAGGAGAGAGAGGGGGACGTTTAGGGGAGAAGGGTGGGGAGGGGAGGAGACTTGTGAGATGGGGAGAGTGGGGGATGTTGGAGAAGACTGGAGGAAGAAAGATGGAGAGTATAGGAAAGAGGAAAACAGAGAGGAGAGGAGAGGGGGAGAAATTTGGAAAGAGAAAGGGAGAAAGAGAAGGTGGAGAAGAGAGATGAAAGAGGGAGGAGAGAAACCTGCGTGTAAACGGGTACCCTCCCAAGTATATCTATAAGAGTGATATACTAGTATACCCTCCCAAGTATATCTATAAGAGTGATATACTAGTATACCCTCCCAAGTATATCTATAAGAGTGATATACTAGTATACCCTCCCAAGTATATCTATAAGAGTGATATACTAGTATACCCTCCCTAGTATATCTATAAGAATGATATACTAGTATACCCTCCCAAGTATATCTATAAGAGTGATATACTAGTATACCCTCCCAAGTATATCTATAAGAGTGATATACTAGTATACCCTCCTAAGTATATCTATAAGATATACTAGGGGAGATATATATTTGGGTGAGATATTCTAGGGACAGATATACTAGGAGTGATATATACTAAAGTGAGATATACTAGGAGAGATATATACTAAGATGAGATATACTGGAAATATATATGCTTGACATACTAGGAAATATATATACTAGGGAAATATATACTACATATACTAGGAGAGGTATATACTAGGGTGATATATGCTAGGGAGTATATTAGTATATTGCCATACTAGATATACTAGGAGAGGTATATACTAGGGTGAGAAATACTAGGGAGATATATACTAGATATACCAGGAGAGCTGGAGCCCCTAAGGCAGTTCGTTGTTGCCTTCAACCTTGTTCTGGCAGCTCCTGCGACGGTGCTGGACACAAGCGTATATTGGCGCTTGCTTTTCTATTGGACAATTTCTGCAACGTGGAGAAGGGGGGAGACCTGCTGCATGGGTAACAGCTTCTCCTCCATATCTACCTACCCAGATTTTGCGCCCTGGAGAGGACACTCCAGCCTCGGCAACAGAGCGCACCTCCATAGTCTCCCAAGACTGCAGGATGCCTACTACTAATAGGAGAGATATGAGAGAGAGAGTCTGTCTAATATGTGTGGTCGAGGTTGGAGGCGAGATATTTGCGGTTAGCCTCACTACCTTTTTATGGTATATTGTAATAGTATAGTGAGTGTGACAGGGTGACTGGGGTTGGGCCTTTCCTTAATTAACCCTGATTGGTTCATATTGCGATAACCAACAAGTTGTATGATGTCTGAAATGTGGGTATGATTGTTCAGAATGATTTTCAAATAGATTCTCTGCTGATGTCGACGTTTAATCAACGTCGATGATTCATTCAACGTCGATGATTTTCCCCCCAAAATTGGGGGGGGGAGGGATATATTCAGATGAAAACATAAAATTGCTACAAGATTTATTTTCAAAATGAAGAAAAGATTGAGAGATGAAGATTAATACTATTAAACGTAGGTTTCTGAGATTAGGTAAAAATAATAATTACCAAATATCAGTCACACAATGTGAAATGCGAAGTGTGATTGCGAGAAATGCAGTGAAAAAAGAGTGATGATTAGTAGGTGTCCTAAGCCAAACATTAATGCATAAATGTATGGAATAGAGTACATATAATATATGGAGTTTATATGCTGCCATCAGCGATAGGAGCGTTAGCAACAAGATATATAATGTTATTTCCCAGCTTTATTTTGCAATTCTTAGGTCCCTTTTTGATTATACAGTTCAGTTTGGGTCTCCATTCTTTAGAAGGGCCATAACTCACTTGACTGCGTACAGAGAAGGGTGATGAACTTATTTCCAGGAATTAGAAACCTCTCTTATGAAGAATGATTAAAAGTTTACTTTACATTTTCTAGAGAGACAAAAGGCAAAATGTGACTTGACTGATGTATATAAATAAATAGAAGGGTATAACAAATGATATGAAGAAGGTTTTAAACATATCAAAACTAAATAGAACTCGAATAAATGGATTCAAACTGGAAACGTTTAAATTCAGGAAATACCTGGGTAAATTCGGGGAACAGGATTGTTGATATGTGGAAAATAATACCGAGTAACATAATCCAGAGATTATGTTACACAACACAATCCAGAGACTTGGAATCTCTGGATTGTTTAAAGCCTACAGCCAATAGGATTTTGCCTACTTGGACATCAGGCTTTCCATTAAGCATATTTGATTAAATATGGCCGCACTGATCATTGACTGATGAGAAGTAAACCACCCAAGAGGTGGCACGGGCATGAATAGCCTGTAAGTGGTAGATTTTTTTCAGTAAATGTATACTATGTTCTGAGGTCGCATTTAATCGTCAGGCTGCTATTGCGGGGAGGATACTGCTTGACAGTATTTATGAGGATGTCCAGCTGCTGGACACCTTTTTGACCAGAAGAGTGGCGGTGTTGATGGCTTCAGGGTAGATACTGCAAGATTCATGGATTTTTAAAGCTCTTCTGAGGTCGTTGGTTGCTTGACATTCCAGGAGATAGTGAAGTAGTGGCTTTCCTGTGATTGGCAGAAGAGGCATTTTCTCTGTCGGGGTTTACCAATCTCCCAGTTGCATCTGTGACCTAGATCTGTATATATGTTCGGTCTGTATAACCGAACTGCAATTTCCCTGTGGATTCCTTTCGGAATATTTAACCATTCTAACTTAGTGGCCTAAAGATACCATATTGCAAAGGACGAACCTTCTGCTACTCTCTGGTGTTGATGGGCTTTGTTGAGGTGTGAGAGTTTTTTGGTGATGATGTTTTTTATGTACTCTAGGCTGGGTTGAATTGTTTTATGTATTACTGGATGATGAGTTGCCAATTTAGCAATTTCATCGGTCCTCATTTAATGGGATTCCAACATGGAATGGGATCCAGTTTAAGGTTATGTTGAGTCTTTTGCCTTTAGCGACTGCTCCAAGATACAAATTGGTGGTAATTATGTCCACTGTTTTTGTCCAAATATTTGAAGTGCAGCTTTTGAGTTTGTATGTACGATTAAATTTTGAGTGTTTTGTGCAATCACATATGCGAATGCCTGTTGTATGGGAAACATCTCAGTTTGGGTTAATGATTCTAGTCCTCCCAGTCTCCAATATGCCTGTACGCTGGCCGTGCAAAGAGCAGCGCCAGCACTCTCATATTCTGTGTCCACCGATCCGTCTGTGAAGATGTGGGTGGCTCCTGCTACTGCTATGCTATACATTTGTTTTTTTATTATGCGCCTTAGGATTGTTGGATCATAGGCAGCCTTTCTCATTGGGAGACTTTCTGTTACTATTTTGAAGGTAGGCTCTTCCCACGGTGGGGAAGAAGTGTAGTTTGGGTGTGGTTGATCACCCTCTCTATCAAGAATCATGATTTTTAATTGTTGTCTGTTTAGCACACAGAGAAAATACATTATCGTGATATATCAATGAACAAATCCACAGGAGCCGTGATGAGGGCTCGAACCTATGTGCTGGGTGTTCCAAGATGTACGCTCTAGTCAGCTGCACCACGACATGGTCAAAGAATGCCACTTTGGGTACTACTGCACCCACAAGTAGTGGGTGCAGTAGGGAGATGCGCATCTGGGAACTTATGCATCTGAGAACACTCACCGCTTAGGTTCGAATCCTCACACGGCTCCTGTGGATTTCTTAATCTGTTTCGGACTTCTCCTGCTGTGGCAGCCCAAGAGTTTCCATTGTTTTAACCAAGTCCAACCACCAAGACCTGTCATGTTGGGACTTTCCGCTCGCTTTGATTGTTCTTATATTCCTTCGCCTCATCACCTCACCTCACACAGCTCTTCAACATGTTCACCTCACTCAACAGTTGCACCCCGTGTCTTCAGTCTTTACCTGAAGATGTTCCAGAGTGAAAAGAAACGTTGAAGAAATAAATCCTTCAAAGAAACAAGAGTTTCATTACAATGAACTTTGGTAACTTGATTATTTTACCTGAGGGCCACTAACCCTAGTGGCCTCGACTAGGACAGGAAGCTGACTTCATCCCTACACTAAGAAAATGATATAGAAGCATAGAAAGCTTACATACACCATTAGATCAACAACATCATCAATGCGATCATATTTAACCAATAGGATTTATACATTATTTTTTTTTCTTATGTAGGGAGTGAAGGAGTTGTCATATTCCAATGTTACACATTTCATATCACCTTTCCTTGTCTTACACCTAATCTTTTCCTTGCTGGTAATGGTTTACTTTTAGTTTTGCTAATCTCTAACCTAAAGCTGTGTTAGAGTTGGACATTATCCTCCTTCAGAAACTGCAGTTTTTTCTTCGTCGAATCTTATTCTTCTTAAACTCTACACAATTTCTCGAAGATTCCTGAATGTGCCGATCCGCCTCAACTAATGTCTGTTCATGTTTTTCCTTCTTTGTATTAAAACTACTTCTATTTAGGTTCCCAAAAATTTGCTGTTCACGGTATTCACCCGAATTTGACCTTTTAAATCGTCTCTGATTCATTACAAATGAAGTTTTAATGAAAATTCAGAATTATAAGTAATAATTCCAGCCAACGATAAATACAGTCAACTATGAGGCTCATATCACAATCTTTTACCTTCTACTTAGCATAAAAATTGCCTCTCTACTTAGCTTACTACACTCGTGAATTTTTCCTCAATTGAGGTCGACGGTCGTGAACAGACGTGTCTCTTTGTTATTAATCATATATATGATACAAGGTTTGGGTTCATGGACCGTGGATTAGCCTGGGGCGCGAGGCAAGCAGTGAGGTGTGAGGTGATGGAGAGTGAGGGCGGGCCAAGGCCACCCTCACAAGGAACATGCACCAGCTGCCAGAGATACACAGTGCTACTCACTCAGCTCCACACTCATACTTTAACATCTTTCCACTTCTACCAAATTATTACTCGCTGCTGCTTGAAAATTCGAATATTACATATATCTTTTTAGTTATCTATTTACTTTTTGACTGAACTGAATGAAAATAATATTAGCTAGTAGCTGAAGGTTAATATCTGACTTCTGCACACATACATCAATATATATATATATATACAACAATATATATATATATATATATATATATATATATATATATATATATATATATATATATATATATATATATATATATATATATATATATATATATATATATATATTATTAAATATGATCGAAAAAGTAAGATCAATATTTCTAACACGATTTTTCTCTATCTTTCGTACATTTCTTTTCACTGTTGGTGGTAATTCAAAAATCAATTCTCCAAAATTCATTTTTATTTCTATATATATATATTTATATTTATATATATATATATGTCGTACCTAGTAGCCAGAACGCACTTCTCAGCCTACTATGCAAGGCCTAATTTGCATAATAAGCCAAGTTTTCCTGAAATAATATATTTTCTCTAATTTTTTTCTTATGAAATGATAAAGCTACCCATTTCATTACATATGAGGTCAATTTTTATTATTTGGAGTTAAAATTAACGTAGATATATGATCGAACCTAACCAACCCTACCTAACCTAACCTAACCTATGTTTATAGGTTAGGTTAGGTTAGGTAGCCGAAAAAGTTAGGTTAGGTTAGGTTAGGTAGGTTAGGTAGTCGAAAAACAATTATTTCATGAAAACTTGGCTTATTAGGCAAATCGGGCCTTGCATGGTAGGCCGAGAAGTGCATTCTGGCTACTAGGTACGACATATATATATATATATATATATATATATATATATATATATATATATATATATATATATATATATATATATTGTGACGATAATCTCTTTCAAGAGAGATTGAGCCTGCTCTTCCCTACAAAGTACGTAAAAACAAAATATAGAAGATACGTCCAACAAGTATCGCAAAACGTTTTGCCCAGAGAGCAAATCGTACCCAGCACACAGTGACACCTGCTAGCTACCATCACCGTAAACAGCAAACTGCTTGTCCTTGGCCTGCCTGTCGCTGATTGGCTGGGTTCCCGTCGCACCTGCCCTCCGCCCTCCGCCACAAGTTGATGACTGGGCTGCAGTGCTTCAGTATTGTCAGAATATCTCAGTGCTCCTTGCAGTTGACATCTCTCGCTGGTAGACTAAGCCTTGGCTTTCGTGTACTAAGGGAGGTGGCAGCTCGAAGCCAATATTCCAGCTCCATTCATATTTATTTTGCTATCACTGTAACTCACTTGTCTAATGTAACTTTTTATTTGCCAGTGATTATTCATATTATTTTGTTTGTTGACTTGTCTTTTATATTTTATGTGCTTAACTTTATTCATGTCTTGTTTTTCTAAAGTAATTAAAATTTCATTGTTAATTTACTTGTGTTTTGTGTGTCTTCCCATTACCTTACCACAGACGAAAGTTCCAGCTTTTCTCTTTTTTTCCTATAATGTGACGAGGCCCTGCCCCTAGCTTTTGAAACAGCCGACCACCAACGCTTTACCGTCACAATATATATATATATATATATATATATATATATATATATATATATATATATATATATTTCAGTTTTTATATAGTCTCTGAGTTTTCAGTTGTATATAGTCCTGGGGACCATTCAGGCTTGTTTGCATATATATATATATATATATATATATATATATATATATATATATATATATATATATATATATATATATATATATATATATATATATATATATTATATATATATATATGTATATATATTGGTAGCCGTCTTTCTTGTAAACATATATTATTAAATATGACAGAAAAAGTAAGATTAATAATTCTAACACGAATTTTCTCAATATTTCTTATGTTTCTTTTCACTGTCGATGGTAATTGAAAAATCAATTCTCCAAAATTCACTTTTATTTCTAGTCTGACGCGACACTTGAACGCATTTCGTAATAACTTATTACATTTTCAAAAACTTTAGTTTACACACACACAACTATAACCTCCAAACACTAAACAGAGTTCTACTATGCTATCATTTAAACAGCTTTCTTCTTATATACCCGCATTTGGGTGAGGTGATATGTTACAACAGTTTTGGATGAGGTGAACAAAACTTTCAACACAAGATAGAGCAAACTTTCTACATAAGACAGAACACGGTGCATTGGGTATAAATTGGGTAAATTAAAGGGAAGAATGGAAGTAACTGCAAAGGGCCTATTGGCCCATATTTCTTGATGCTTCTATATTGGTGCGGAGTCTTGAAGTGGGTAGAATATAGTTGTGCATTAATTGGCTGTTGATTACTGGTGTTGCCTTCTTGATGTGTAGTGCCTCGCAGATGTCAAGCCGCCTGCTATCGCAGATGTCAAGCCGCCTGCTATCGCAGTATCTATCGATGATTTCTGTGTTGTTTGTTAAGATTTCTCTGGTGATAGTCTGGTTGTGGGAAGAGATTATTACGGCCATCTTCCATGCGTGTGACATGTCCCAGCCATCCCATGTGCCTCTGCTTCAGGAGAGTGAACATTAAAGGGACTCCTGTTCTCTCGAGTACTGTGTTGTTGGTGACGTGGTCTTTCCACGTGATGTCAAGGATGCGTTGCAGGTTCCACATGTGAAAGGTATTGAGCCGTCTCCTGGCGAGAGCGCAGGGTCCAGGTTTCCGAGCCATAGAGAAGTGTACTCACCACACATGCTATGTAGACTTGTGCCTTGGTGTGCACTGTCAGTTTGGCATTTTCCCAAAGGCGTCTTGTGAGCCTGGCCAGTGTTGTTGCGGCCTTCCCGATATGCCTGTTGAGCTCAGTGTCCAGGGGAAAGGGTGTCTGAGATTGTGGAGCCCAGGTACACAAACTCGTGAACTGACTCCAGCACATAGTCTGTTATATTTATACAGGGTAGCTCATTGACATCTTGTCTCATCACTTGTATCTTCTTCAGGCTGATTGTCAGGCCGAATGCAGAACAGGTTGCGACAACGCGGTTGAGTAGCTGCTGCAGGCCTTCTGCTGTGTGTGTGGTGATCGCTGCGTCGTCGGCGAAGAGGAACTCTCTGAGGATTCGCATCTGTACTTTTGTCTTTGCTCGGAGTCTGGATAGAATATAGAGCTTTCCATCAGATTTTGAACAGAGATAGATGCCCTCTGTGGTTGTTCCAAAGGCATGCTTGACGAGGATCGCGAAGATGTCAAACAGGGTTGGAGCAAGAACACACCCCTGTTTAACACCACTGTTGACGTTGAATGGTTCAGAAGTTAAGCCGTCGCACACGATTGTTCCCTTCATGTCCTTGTGGAACGATTGTATCATGCTGAGTAGGGTGGGTGGGCAGCCAATTTTGGCCAAGATCTTGAAGAGTCCATTCCAGCTCCCAATGTCGAAGGCCTTTGTAAGGTCAATGAAGGCGATGCACAAGGCTTTTCTCTGCCCCCCGCACTTTTTTTGAAGCTGTCTCAGGGAGAACACCATGTCAGTGGTCGACCTTTCCGCTCGGAAACCGCACTGTGACTCGGGGTACACTCTTTCAGCAAGACTCTGAAGCCTGACCAAGACGACCCTGGCGAAGAGTTTGCCGACGACGCTGAGGAGGGAGATGCCGCGATAGTTGTTGACATCGCTTCTGTCACCTTTATTTTTTTAGAGAGTGATGATGTTTGCATCTCTTATGTCCTGTGGCACCGAGCCCTCCCTTCAGCACTGGCACATAAGTTCATGAAGCTCAGTTTTAAGTGTTCCACGAGCGTACTTGAGAACTTCAGGCAGAATCCCGTCGTCTCCTGGGGCCTTCCCTGAGGAAAGTGAATCCACTGCTTTCTCAACTTGTTCCACAGTCGGCTCAAGATCAAGTTTTACCATGAAGGGCAGGCACTCGATTGCATCCAAAGCCTCTACGCTGACCAAGTTCTCTCTGGAGTAGAGTTCGGAGTAATGTTCCACCCAGCGATTCATCTGTTGATCACAGTCTTTAATGATCTCTCCAGTGGCTGACTTCAGGGGAACCGTCCTGTTTTGTGTAGGGCCTGTTGCCCTAGTATGCTGCCGGTCGCGGGCAGACGTGTCTCCTGCAGGGCGACTATGTCCATCTGGAGCCTTCATAGTTCATTGTTGATCACAGCTGTCTTGCGGGCGTCGTTCACATCCAGTAGATCTTCCGAGACACCCGGTGTCATGGTTCTTACATTCCACATGCCCAGTTTGAGAGCTGTGTTTGATTTCTTTTGCCTGGTGCATGGTTGACGATCCGCTTATTGGATTGTGGCCTAAGCCCCACGCACCCAGTGAAGCAAGCGGACCGTGGCAGGACAGCATCTTATTGGCTGGGGGCTGCCCAGCTTCAGGGGGCGGTAGCTGTCCTGTGAAATCGTATGATTTCTCCCACCGACGGAAGCAACCCCCGGCGCCTCACTCTATGCCAATTGAGTGGTAGGCTTATCACCGGTAACTGTCGCTTCCCGTGTTGAGCTGCTGGAGTGTCCTCTCCAGGGCACAGGCCTGGGCAGTAATTATGGAGGACCAGCTGTTGCCCATGCAGCAGATCCACCCTCTTCACGAAACCGATGTGATCCAAGGGAAGGACAGACGCCAATAAGCTTGGCACCAGTGTCGTCGCAGGAGTTGCCAGAATGTAGCTGTAAACAGCTGCAAACTGCCTTAGGTACTCCGACTCCGGATATTTCCTCAGGGTTGACTCCCGATGTCTTTGCCATGAGGGGGTTTAGCCACAAGATAGCAGAGGTTTGAATTCGGGGTTTTCCTTCCCGTAGATGGGCTGCCTTCCCAGGCTAACGAGTCCCATCTGCCCGAAGCAACTGGTTTGAAGGCGCCAGAGGCCCGCCTTCGCCCCTTCTCCTATTGGTAGAAGCAGTTCCGCCGGGCCTAGAAGCTAAGTCACACGTGCAGGCCAGGAGCTAGACTTGGCTGTCAGAGGCTATTTGAGACGCACGCCATCAGGGGCACTTTACAGGCTGTGGGGAGCTTATCTCTACAACCCTTCCCCCCAGCTATAACAACCCTTGGAATCTAAAGAAGACCCATTTGTCTATGGGTGGAACTCTGGACTGCGAGGCCGCCGAGGACGTTCCCACAGCTGGGCTACGACGCTTCTACCACGATAATATTAATTATATGTGTATGTTATTTAAATAACATTGGTGTTAAATGTGATAGTAAATGTGCTCACCTTTGGGTGTTATTGGGCTTGTGTCGTAACCGTTATAGTACATAAAATTAAAGAGCTCAAACATTAAAGACTGAACGGATAATTGACTTCCCAGAAACTGGAAGTGTTAATCCTGACTGTCCACCTCCACGAGGGATACTTGTAAGTTCACAATGCTGGGGGATGACGAGCCAACACCTCACACAGCTGGTATACAATATTCAATATGGACTTCCTCCTTCCTCCCCGTCCAGAGACGCTTCACTTGAATGGTTCTATTATTTTTTTCAACAATTGGAAGGAGGAATTTATTTTATTAAATTGATAAGTTTAGGAAACATTTTTATGTTCATTACAGTCTACAGACTGTTGTTTTATAGATTATTTATTAATATTATTCGTGGGTGAATTTAATTTTGGTGGCGTAGTAATGCAAATCTCATTTCTAGTAGAGACTAGAATATGCACAGATACACAGATTTCCTATATCTTATATTGTTAAGACATGTTACTCAGTTAACGGACCAAGACGACCTTTACCATCTTCTTGAGGTTATCTTGAGGTTATTTCGGGGCTTTTTAGTGTCCCCGCGGCCCGGTCCTCGACCACGCCTCCACCCCCAGGAAGCAGCCCGTGACAGCTGACTAACACCCAGGTACCTATTTTACTGCTAGGTAACAGGGGTATAGGGTGAAAGAAAGTCTTCTCATTGTTTCTCGCCGGCGCCTGGGATCGAACCCAGGACCACAGGATCATAAGCCCTGCGTGCTATCCGCTCGGCCGACCAGCTCCCGACCATAGACATAACTTTATACTTGTTTATGCATTAAGTACTTCAATTTCTCGTAAATCAATTGTATATTATATCTCAATGACAAAACTTTCTATCAACTTAACACAAAGGTATTAATTAGATAAAACGTGTTAAAAGCATTTACTATGTCGTACGTGTCTGTGAACGATTACAAAACACTGTAACTAGATCAATTTTTCGTAACAAACTTACATTTCTGTTTATTAATGATTCTGTTCTAAAATGTGTTTTTTTCTTTCAGATCTTTGTATATTTATTGTGTTTGATATAATTTGTTCTTATTCTTTGTCTTTAACTCAACCTCTTGCCCATTTTATCTAGTAGCTAGTAGTGAGACGGTAGTTACAGGGGGTAGCGAGCGAAGAGTTACTTGATGCAGCCAGTGTGAGATGTTCATGAACTGCCCAACTGTCTCAGTACTCTTCCATCATCTCTGGCCAAATTGTATGAAAGGTTATGATTGCTTTGTGTATCTTAGCTCGTTTGCCATTGGTTTATGCACGAGTGGAATGCTTAAAGAGGGGGGAAGGGGGGGGGGAACTGTGTTACCTAAATAGTATTGTGTCTAGCAAGTAAGTAAGTAATTATCAAAAGAAGGCACCAAACCGGGAAGGCTATGTAGCACCATCAAATACGCAAAATAATCAGAGGGCGCTAAATATCACCAAGGATGCCAATACGAGGACAAAAACGCATAAGGCGAACGATATCAAAAGTATCCGAGTCACCAAGAATTCTATCGAGGGACAGGTGATCGCGAGGGGCGGTCGGAAAGCAAGACACACGCTCGTCCTGGAAGTCAGGACATTCAAGAAGGACATGCACGACCGTAAGAGGGACAATGCAACTAGGACAATAAGGAGCAGGGCGGCGCTCCATCAAGTGACCATGGGTTAAGCGAGTATGGCCAATACGCAACCTCGCCAGAGCTGTTTCCCACCGCCGGTTACGGTGGAAGGAGGACGGCCACGAGGAAACACAACATTTAAGAGTACGTAGCTTGTTACCAGTAACAGACAACCAAGAAGCCTGCCAACGGGTAAGGACTGAGGAATGGATAACCGGGTAAAAGTCGGAATACGGAATGCCTTTACGAGAGATGGGACAAGAGCGGACAGCTTCCTTAGCGGCAGCATCCGCACGCTCATTTAAAGACACGCCAATATGGCTGGGAACCCAACAAAACTCAACCGACTTAAATTTACTGTGAACGAGAAACAGCCAATGCTGGATCTCGACAACTACCGGATGAACTGGATTAAAGCACCCGAGAGCCATGAGGGCACTACGAGAGTCAACAACAACCACAAAGGAAGACTGACAACGAGAAAGCAGGAGACGAAGAGCATAGAGAATAGCATAAAGTTCCGCTGTAAAGATGCTAGTCTCCGGAGGCAAGCGACACATATAAGTGCGATCAGGAAAAACAACAGAGTAGCCAACACCGTCCGCTGACTTAGACCCATCGGTGAAGACAGAAACGGAGCGGGAGTGAGAAGAAAAGTGCTCGAGGAAAAGGCGTTTTAGAACTGTAGGAGGGGTAAAAGCTTTAGTGATACGAGTCAAGGATGTACAAAACCGCGGAAGAGGGACCCTCCACGGGGGCAAAGAAGGAACAACACGAGAAGAAACATCAGAAATACGAACGGAAAGAGAATCCTGTAGGCGAGATAACCGGACAGAAAGAGGGAGGTGGTGAAGAGGAACAGGAACCGCAGGAGGGGTAAAAGTTAAAGCACGACAGAGGCGAGAGGAAGGATGTTGCAAGGACCGCGCAAGATAGCGAAGACAGTAGCGATCACGGCGGTCCTGGAGAGACAGGAAGCCAGTGTCAACATACAAGCTAAGGACGGGAGTCGAACGAAAGGCACCAGAACTGAGGCGCAACCCAGTATGGTGCAAAGCATCAAGACGGCGAAGAGTAGAAGGAGAAGCAGACGAGTAAGCAGGGCAACCATAATCGAGCTTAGACAGGACGAGAGAGGAATGTAAAGCAAGGAGAGTGCGCCTATCTGCCCCCCAAGAAGTATGGGACAAGACCCGAAGGAGGGTAAGGGACTTAGAGCACTCAACACGGAGGTAAGAGATATGGGGAGACCAAGACAAACGAGTGTCAAGGAATAACCCCAAAAGCTTCGCGGAATCTTTGTATTCAAGGGGATGACCATAAAGTGACAAAGAGGGACGAAGAACAACCCGTTTCCGCGTAAAAGTCATGGCACAAGTCTTAGAAGTAGAGAACTTGAAGCCATGACCTGTGGCCCAAGACGACACGGCATCATTCGCAAGTTGAAGCCGGCGTTGAAGGAGAGGCGAATCATCACCCTGACAACAAAGGGTAAGATCATCGACATAGAGAGCGGAGAAGACACCAGAAGGAAGAGAGGAAAGAAGACCATTGAGGGCAACTAGAAAAAGAGTAGTGCTCAGAACACTACCCTGGGGCACACCTTCGTATTGCTGAAAAGAGGGAGAGAGAGCGGTACCAAGGCGCACCCGAAAGGAACGACTAGAGAGGAAGCTGCGGAGAAAGAGAGGGAGATGACCACGAAGGCCAAAAGAATGAAGTTGAGATAGGATATGATAACGCCAAGTGGTGTCGTAAGCCTTTTCTAGGTAAAAAAGGACGGCAACAACGGAGGTCTTCGCAGCAAAAGCAGTAGGAATATAGACCTCCAAGTTCACCAGGACATCTGTCGTGCTGCGGCACTTGCGGAAACCAAATTGAGAAGGGGAGAGGAGGTGATGGTGTTCCAGGAACCACATCAGACGAACGTTAACCATACGTTCAAAGAGTTTGCAGACACAACTTGTGAGAGCAATAGGGCGAAAGTCCTTAGGGGAAGTACCCAGAGACCCCGGTTTGCGAACAGGGAGGACAACGGCATCGAGCCAGTCCTCAGGGACTGACGACGACTCCCAGATCCGATTATACAGACTCAGTAAATACTGAGACGTGCTCGGAGGGAGATGGCGAAGCATCTCATAATGAATACCATCGGAGCCCGCCGCCGTAGAACCGCAGAGGGCCAGGGCAGAACGAAGTTCAGAGAGAGAGAAGGGATCATTATAGGGAAGCTGAAGATGAGTGCAGAAATCTAAAGGACGAGACTCAAGGACAGGTTTACGAAGAAGGAAAGATTGGGGAAAATGAAGACCAGAGCTAACAGAAGAAAAGTGGGAACCCAGTTCGGAAGCGACCTGCAACGGGTCCGCCACAAGAGTATCATGGAGGTGAAGGACCGGTGAAACATCGGGAACGAACTTACCCGCTATCTTGCGGATACGCTTCCAGATCTGGGCCAGAGGGGTTTCGGACGTAATTGTCGAGACATAAGATGCCCTTTTGTCTAGCAAGTGTCATTCTGAACGCGGAGTTCACCTTAATCAGATGTGATCTCATAGTTAACTTGGCCAAGTTAGCTAGTAACTACTCCGGGAACTCTTGAGTCACGCCTTTACACTCATGTTTACTGCCGTGTGTCCTTCAGAATCATATAGCGTGCAATATTGTGATGAATAAGATAAGTAATATTGTGATGATAAGATTGTCGATGTCGGAGACTTAATGGGTAAAGATTGGTTGTATGTAGATATACAATGCGATTGTCCTAGAAGCAAAGTATCAATTGTGATCGTTAGTCAGTGAAGGGATTAAAGGTTGTCATAGTGACATACTAGCTGTGTTGGAGTTCAGTCCTTTATTCCCCTATTTCCCGCATATAAGAGTCCAACCCGTTCTCGCAAATTCGTAAAGTCAATATTGACTTATTAACTACGTGCATAGGTGATATACTAAACATAATAGATACCCTTAAGAAGATTCATAGAAAACACCAACCTTACCTAACCTTGTTAGTATCTTAAGATAAGCATCTTATTGCTTCGTAATTACAATTATTACTTAACCTATACCTATTATAGGTTAGGTAATAATTGTAATTACGAAGCAATAAGATGCTTATCTTAACATACTAAGTAGGTTAGGTAAGGTCGGTGTTTTCTATGAATCTTTTTAAGGGTATCTATTATGTTAAGTATGTCACCTATGCACATATTTAATAAGTCAATATTGACTTATTAAATTTGCGAGAACGGGTTGCAGAGTCATGACTCCCTATTTGTACATAACTAGAAGAAATTGCAAGATGATTTTATACACTTAGGAGGAAGCCTGATGTGGCATTTGAGAGAGAAACGGCTATTTTTGTTCATTTAGGATGAGACTTCTGGCTGTTGTTGTTGTTATAGATTTAGCTACTCAGAACGAAATGTCCATGTAGCACAGGCTATGGTGAGCCCGTAAACAGCACGGCTTCTGGACTCTATTCCATGATATATATGGTGGATTGATAGATTTATCAGGGGAAAGCGCCAAGCCATTACGACTATATAGCACTGGGAAGGGGGTAAGGATAAGGATTTGGGATGGGACAGGGGAAAGGAATGGTACCCAACCCCTTGGACGGACGGGATTAAACGCCGACCTGCATGAAGCAAGACCGTCGCTCTACCGTCCACTTGGGGTGGATGGTAGAGCGACGGGGTTCATGGGGTTCATTCCTCTGCCGTTGCCATTAGCGGGAAATTTGCTTGCATGGTTCAGCTCCCTTATGTGCCTAGATTGATGCTTATTTCATCCCACAAATCGGCTTCCTCTGCCGAAGTCGCGTTGGACCCAATGACTTGTTCCTTAAGTTTCACGTGTTGAGCAGTATCACACGTGACTAGGATGTGTTCGCATATCATCTACTCGTAAAAATGTTCATCCCTAGGCTCAGCCTCCATTAACACACAGCGGGTGACATGACTGCAGTTGCTGCAACATTTTTCTGTGTAAGTTTCTTTCTCGTAAGCAACTTACAATATTGCATAAATTTCTGAAATCTCGTTTTGCGGAAGTTCTCAGACTTACAATCCGCCAAGATATTGAGCCCTTTCATCAAAGCGATTCTCAGGGCACTAACCATCTGCCCACGCTGATTTCTTCCAATCGGCGTTGGCGGCCAAGTGTTTGATTTGCCTGATGTATATATCCATCGAGTTGGTCTTCTCATCAAAAGAAACCATCTTTAGCATCTTGACCATCATACCTCACTCAGTTTTCTTCCCTGCCTGATCATCCTGTCTTCATTGTGTGTGCAACATAGCTATCCGTTCATTGGTCGGTCTTGCTTGATGAGTCCACATGTTTTTCACGTATTTGGCTTTGCTGTTCCCTCCCAGATCCATGTACGTAGCTTGACCGATAAGGTTTCCTACAGTAAGTTCATCAAGCAACATCACATCTTCCCCACAGGCTGGTGTTACCCATGAGGGCACCTTGAGGGCTCACCTGGAGTACTGCATGAAAGCCACAGCTCCATCTCTCTGGTCACAACAGTGGAGGTACCCGCGAGCACGCTGGTGAATGTGACGTCTTCCCTCAGGATCTCTGCCTCCACTACTTCGCTCACAGTTGTCTTACCTGTGGTGGCTTGGTCCACTGTGATGAAACTCTTCCCAAGCGCATTGGCTTCGTTCTGCATGCTTTCCTGCAGCAACGTGGTGTAAAGGGTGCAACAACAACTATTGCACCCATTCTTGATGCTTGCGTACCATGTCTCGACACTCCTCCACAAGGGTGTCATGATTCCCAGGCAGGTGCCCATTCACAGCTACATAAGTAGCCAGGAAACCTAGCCTTCAATGTTAGGTTCACACACACACACACCAAATACTTGTGGTGTGTGTGTACTTAAATGTGATGACAGCATTAACATTTTCTTACTACTACGTGCTACTTAAGTTTCACAACAAAACTTTCCAAGTCTAACTTTTACTGTACTCAATTTGTGACCGTGCAACTTGGGACTTAGCTCCTAGGCTCAGCCTTAGTCTAACATGTTGGGCGCCAGATGTGAGGGTATATAGTTCTGCAACGACTGCAGTTGCATGCAAACGCATTAATACTTGTGGTGGTCGCTATGCAAGCTAACATTTGACAGAAAAATATATGGAAGAGCAGGCACAGTGATTCGCTGTATCTCAAATTGAGAATGAGTGTCACACCACAAGTCTCCAGAAGAGCATACAGGTAACTCCAGTCACTGGGTTGACAATTTCCTCATATGTGTGAACGCTATTCTAGACAGATGACTGCGAGCGGATCTCACACAAAAATGTTGTATTATAGTGTTAATAGGCTGTCGAGTCTCGATACCTGGAAGCGGTTCCAAATAGTCAGCAAAGTGACAATAAAGACGGAATAAATAGCAGCTAGGACAGTACTTGGGAAAATTGTGACAAAAAGACACGGGTATAAATAACAGTTATATTCAATAAACTTACTAATGCACAGTCATGAGAAATCTAGGTAACCATACACTTCAGGAATCATTCCCACAGCACTAATGTGAGGAGACACTGACTGTCTACCCACTAGCAATGGGGTAATGTAAACTAACTGAATACTAGTGGACACTTACCATTAACTGCATACATCACTTGCAGTATCAAGGGCTATTGATTTGAGCTCAAATAAGACACTCGGGTAATACACAACAATACACATAAAACGTAAGATCAATGAACAAATAAATGCGTACTGAGATCAATATCATAAATTAATAACTTGTCACCAAGACATTAATCATAAATGAATTAATACAAACATGTCATTTAGACAGTAATGCAATAATTAATTATCACACATCACTGATACATGAACACAACAATGATAATTCATTAAATTGTGGGATGTGTGTATAAAACAAATATATAGGTGACAGGTGTAATGGGCAGCATCACTCACATTACCGTACTGACACTCTCCGTCCACTGTCCTCTGGCGTATATCTCCCACCTGTTGTGGGTTTTAGAAGAGATATCTCTCATTCAGACTGCTTATAGGATCCACACAAGGCAACAGTAATGAAATATATGAAAACTGAATTTTCAGTAGACCGTCCTGGGATTATTTTCACTCTCAACACTCGTACAACCTTTGGCAGCTGGAATGACATGACCACAGAGTCGCTAGGGCATGACAGGTAGATGACAGATTCATGACTATAACCCAGCACTACCACACGGGGTTGGACATAAGAGTTCTTCACAGGTGCGGTACAGGATCCGCAATCACACAGACCGTACATAGTGACTGGTGTCAGGCATATTGTGCAGTAGGTGTAAACACAAAGGCTCGCCCGTGGTGCTGGATGTACAATGACCCTGAAAGTGCAGGATATATGATTAGGACACCGTGCCGTGAAACAGGTGGGCACAATGGGCCGAGCATGGCACGCTGCTGAAAAGCAAGTAGCAATGTCTGTAATGTTTTTTTCTTTTTATTATAAAATAAAGACATAAATTAAACAAGGCACCGAAGCACCCGATCATAAAATGAACCTTTACAGAAAAACCCAACCCGGGGACAGAGTAACAAAGCAGGACACAAATGACATGACATGAACAAAAAACAGAGGGGCAAGGAGAAGACAATGGAGGATAAAACAAAAAACAAGCAAAAAACACACACACACATACAAGCTAAACACAAACATAAACACCAGTGAACTATGGTCAATAATATTTCTCAGGAAACAGACGCTTTGGATATTTCTGACAGTACACATGCCACACATCCCAGGCATCCTGCGACGCGGGCACACCTGCATTCAAGCGACGTGGGCGATGCATATACTCCAGAATCTCGACAACGACACTTCCAATCACGAGCGGCGGTACATCTCGCGGCACAGGTTCATACGGCGCCGAAATTTCCCGGCCAGTGTCCTTTTTCATCACGAGAACTAAATCACGATCCACACCAGGGGTTACAGCAGGTGCAACAACCTCCCATTTCGGAGAACTAGCACACGGAGGCGCAGAGGGGGCACAGTGGAACAACACCCGAAACGCAGGCATGAACAGGCACCACACCATCCCCACCCGTCCCCTTCACAGGCACGGCCAACATCACCGCATCCACATGGTCCACACCCACACCGGGCCGGAGAACCCACAGACGCCACGTCGCTCACACGGTCCATCACATCCTGGGAAACTGGCCCGGGACACCGGCGCGCCCGCTTCTGCAAAGGGAGTACATCATCAGAACTACAATCGTCCAAACTCACAGGGTCGGCAGGCCCCGGCCCCGGGGGTGGCAGGCCCTCCAAAACAGAAGAACCCACTGCCCCGGGAGCCGGGACCACAACTGCAGGCGGGGGCGGGACATGGACTTCCACTGGGACATCCACCATATGCAGTGCGGGCGACGGCCCGACACTCTCACACTCTGGCACAACAACTACCTCCGGGGCCACAGCAGTTAACAGACTGGACGTACAAGGCGTAGTATCCGCCTCAATAGGCGGAGCAGCAAACAAGCAATCAGGTGCCACAGGCACAGCACTCACTCCATCCTCAGAAGCGTCCGAAGTCAACAGGGGTGGACAGTCCTCCTCACGAAAAATATGCACCCTGCCAGTTTCTCCCACGTCGCACGCTGCAGCGAGATGACCCTCATTGCCACACCTGTAACAGGTGCGCGATTGCCCACGATACAGGCAGTGGAGCGTGTAACCCAACAAGGACACAGAGGACGGAACACTACTCTTCAGACACATGGTCAGGGTGCGGGAACCGTCAAGCATCCCAGTACAGTGTCCTGCAAGTACCTTGTCCCAACGAATGCTTAGCACAGTACCAAACCGTCCAAACACAGCAGTTAGGAGATCGTCGTTAAAATCGAAAGGGGCACCACTCACCGACACATACGTCAAGGAGATGCCGAGGTTCACTACCTTAACAGAACCGGCGGCATCAGGGAGAGGGTAAACATGCCCCTCACACCGCCCCAGAAACGCCTGAAAGGCAGCCTGATGGCGAAACTTGACCACGGCGCGGTTCCCCTGCAGCAGCTGGATGCTCACTAATTCCGACAACTGCATATGTAGAACATCCACTAGGGCAACACCAACCAACAAACATGTGGTCCACTGGCACCGTAAAAGCCAGACCAGCCGACGAGGTCCTCTTCAATGGAGGCCGGTAAGTCCCCATGTCTCCTCAACAGGTGTACCACGCCCACACGGGGGACAACACCCCCACAGTCGTCACAGACACCCTCCTCACACAGCCACTAGGGTGGAACTGGCGAGCGCTACGAACGGCACGTCTGCACCCAACAGCTGCCGACGAGCTAATCCACAATGTGTGTAATGTGGTAGTTTAGGAAGACATGCATACATCTCTATGCACTCGCAGTATGGCATTGTCAGCCAGTCTCTGGTCACTGACACAAGGGCGGGCGGATTGGCACTAACGGCCAGTTAACTTCATGCACACTGATCGCGTCGTCAGTCTAAGTTAAATCAGTTACAAAAAATTTCATACAAAGAATCAGGCAGCAACGATCGTAAACAGTGTCACTCTGTCAACACACCCCCTACCCTTAGGAACAAAACCCGCTGGGTTGTTCATCCTGTCACTTGTACCCAGACACAGTTGGAACTTGCTTAACTGTCTCAAGTGAGCAGCTTATCAAGCAAGAAGATTAACATTTGTCAACCCTTAAGATCTTACGTTATCTTGCAGGTGTAAAATGGGGGAATCATTTAATTTAAGAATAGTATCAATATTTGTCAAGTAGTATTTTCCTAACTCAAACAATGTGAGCTTTATTATTTTACACATATTTCTAATGTCTCTTAGATGTTCACATTCTCTCAGGTAGTGGTCAAGGTGTCCGTCACTCTCACCCCTGATTCTGCAACTCCGCTGTTCAACTGTTGTTTCTATTCTGAATCTTCATGGATATTTGTATCCAAGACGGATTCTTGCTATTAATGATTCCCTCCTATGGTCACCTCCACTTCGTCCATAATGATTGGGATTGACAGCTGCAACCACGTTGTACCATCATAAAGATTCACTGATTTGTTCTTCTATCCTCCATTCCTCAGTTACCTTGTCACGGTGATGTTGCCTGATAATACCTCTAATTTGTAGCAGAGTCTTTGTTATGAAGTATTCAATATGGTCTCCTTCGGTACCTTCAGCAGCCAGCACTTCTGCTCGTTCATCATCCATAGATTCTAACATGGGAGAGGATCCACAGAAACTTAACGACTCTTCCCTGATTGGCTAGTACCCTCACAGCTCTCTTGATTTCAGCAACTATCGCAAGATTTTCTTCCCGATTTTTTGCTAAAGCTTTGTAGTGCTGCTTTTGAATCAGTGCCGATCACTGCACAGTTAGTGTTTCGTTCAAGGAATCCTAACGCCATAACAATGACAGTTAGCTCTGCTTGCGTTGAAGAAGCCTAGTTTTTTCTTTATTTCCATTTTTTTTATTTCTTTATTTCATTTTTATTTTATTTCACGATTTTTCTTTATTTCCACGTTGAACGGCATTATTCCTAATTACAGTGTATGCTGCACCACCCCTGCCATTGATAGGATTAGATGACCCTATCAGTGTAGATTTGATCTAAATCATTCCCAGCTTCTTTTTGTTATTCCCTCAAGATACTTGTGCCTCATTCCTTGAGTTATCGTGTTGGACTTTTTCGTTGTCATCTCCATGCAGGATGACCCATCATCCTGCATGGGTCATCTTCCCAGGGAGGTAACCTCTCTACAGGCCTGAGCTCATGGGCTTGCTCAAGAACTTCAGGTGAAGTTTTTCGAGGTAGCAGACTGATCTGTGATGGCATTTTTTGCTTCTCCTGTTTCACCCTGAAAGTAGCACAAAACTCAGTTTTTCTTGGCAATATCATTGTAATGGGGATCTCTGGCAAACTTAGCATTCAGTTCCTTAATTCTGCTTTTAACACTGGGAGGGACAACTCCTCTCGTAGATTAGACGTTTTGGCAGTTCTTGAGACTCTAAGGATGAGTCATGGCTTCATTTTGTTTGCTTTCAAGGTTTTTCATATCACTTTGGGAATAAGTGCACAAAACTGGTGCGGCATAGTCTATGACGGAGCGCATATAGACTGTGTACATCATTTTAAGCAAAACAGTATGCTTAATGCATACTGTTTTGCTTAAAATGATGTATGTAAAACATCACAAACAGTATGCTCTATTGCCGTGGCCCACTATGTGAGCCACGGCAATAGAGGCCCATGCCCATTTCAGGTCTTAACTTTCAGTAACCTGAGTCGACTTTTGCATGTTACTATGAGTTTTTATTTTTTATTTTTATTTTTACATGCAAGCATGCTTATAAGTACAATAAAAACAAAACAAATTACAACATGGAGCAAAAGAACAAAAGTGCAAAGCACAAACTTGCAAAAGTACAAAAGAACAAAATCATGAAAAAAAACAGCCGGAAGGGCAGACTACAAAACAACTAAAATTTCCAACAAAACACGATAAGTAATATAAACACAGCGGAATACAAAACAAAAATGAAACACCATAACAAAATTACACAGAACAAGCCTACCAGCACCTTGAACACGGACGGAGAGGCACCAACACAAAATGATAATAAAAATAATAACAAAAAAGGAAATATAATATTACAACAAACTAAAGGAAAAGCACAATGGCAAAACATGACAAAGAGCATAAACCCAGGCCGGGTCACACTAACAGCCTGAAGGGCACTCAATAAGACACAAACAAGTGCACAAAACAGTACCATAAAAACATAGAACCACAAAAAAACAGAACATTAAAAACATGACATCCACAACCAGACACACACACTGAACCAAACCCCGGACCGCACAGGAACCGTACACACACACACACAAGCCATACAAATAAAACTCACAAAAACAAACCAGAGCACGCAGGAACCGGGAAACATAATCCGCCCCATTCACACACACACATTCAATCCGCACCCCACAACAATGCACACAAATGGAAACAACCCACAACACACAATATACAAAAAAAATCATGGGCGAGGAACACAGTCCCCAGTGGCAGGGGCATATTTCTCAGGGAACGAATCCCAAGGATACTTCCACTTATAGGCCTCCCAAATCAAATATTCCAAATCGGTAGGGGTATGAGTCCCCTGCCGCTGTGGGGCCAGCATAAACTCAGGAATCTCCAGATCAGGCGGCATCAGCCAATCCTTAAGCTCACTGACGCAAGTCGCATAACGAGGCCGGGGAGCACGAACCACGCCCGTTGAGGAAGCAGACGACAAGAAGCGTACAAGGGCTGCCGAGATGGCTGCGCCGCAATACGCACAGGAGCAGGGGACGGTCGACGAGACGATAACACCTCCACCGAGACCACAGGAGACACTGAAGAGACGGCCGAAGACGGAAGAGGCGTCGAGACCACCGCTGATGAAACGGGGAACGAGGAAGGGGTTACAGAACCCCCAGAGCGAGCAGCCTTTTTAAACACCACCACCAGGCCACCCCGCTCACCACTAACCTCAGCAGAGGGAACCACCCCCCACGAAGAACCGGAGCCATTCGACGCAGGCGACGCACCCGAAGCAGGATCCACAGACACCATACCAGAAATGGAGGCTGAAACACCGACACCGGCATCCTCAGGCAAATGCACCTCTGCCACCACCGTAGTATGCAACACACCTGGAGCCACCCTGCCGTCGCCAGTAGATCCACAATCGTCGAATTCGCCAACGTCAGCCCATGCATAAGAAGAATGCTGGGAACGCTTAGGCTCTGGCTGCACATCGTCAGACCGTGAGGCTGACTCAGAGACACGCGCAACACAAGCAGGGCGAACCGATGCACGTCGCAGAACGGCAGCATCCTCAACCATATGGGGCACCAGGCCAGGCACAGGAGGAAACGCCGGATCCACCCCAGCACCCAGCACAGCCAGAACAGACGGCGAGGGTGCAGGAACAGGGTCAGACACAGCAGAGGAAGAACTGGAAGACGGTGGCTTTTGAGCAGAAAGCAATCAGAAGAATCCCAGGAGCACCACGATCACCATATGATATTTGACGCCCCCTGACTCGACGACACAACCTCCGGAGGAGAGGCGACAACAACAGAGGGTGAAACAGGCTGGCAACAGTCGACACAGGGGGCACATCCGCGGCTGAAGAGACGTCCACATCCACCGAAGCCTCCTCCATAGGAAGCGGCGGAAAATCCTCCTCTCTGAAGAGTTTCACGGGCGCAACTGCAGGCACAGAACAGTCAGCAGCCTGATGGCCCAAGAGGCCACAACAATAACACGTCTGAGGCTGGCGGGCGTAAAACACCCGAACGTTGTAACCCATAAGTCGCACAGAGGACGGAATGTCTGCCCGGAGCCGCATGCCCAGGGTGCGAATGTTAGTCCTCATACCCTTGAGCAGACTGGAAGTTACCATGTTCAAATGTACACTAACTATGGCGCCAAACCGGCCAAAGTACCGCGGTAGCAGACCCTCTGGAAACTCCAAGGGTGCCCCATGTACACTGACGTAAGTGAGAGCACCACTCCAATCAGAGATGGTCACAGTGCCCGCACTATCCGACAGGGGTAAGGTCCTCCCCTCGTATTGACGGAGAAATTCCTGATACGTCATCTCCTCCGTGAACTTCACGATTGCCCGACGTGCTGTTACCAACTCGACTCCATAAATGTCTGTCACAGAGACAGAAAGCAAATCACACACCAGCGCTATCTCCGGGTACCCAGCCCGTACAGAAAATTCAAGGCCCACTGACTTAGCCCATACTACAGGGGGAAGAGGGACCCCCATCGTGAACTCCACGTCAGCACAGCCAGGCAAAGACACACGCCCCCAACCGGCCAAACAGGCAATCACCAACTGCCGGAGTGCCAAGGCAACACGTCTGCACCCCAACCCGTTCTTGCACTTGCTTACCGTCAATATTGGCTTATTTAATAAGTGCTTATGTGACATACTAATTGATTGTAAATATTTTTGTTTACCTTGAAAAGCTTCATAGAAAACACCAACCTCACCTAACCTTCTTAGTATGTTAACATAAGCATCTTATTCCTCTTAATTACAATTATTACTTAACCTATACAGTTGATAGGTTAGGTAATAATTGTAAATAAGAAGCAATAATATGCTTATCTTAATATACCAAGAAGGTTAGGCGAGGTCGGTGTTTTCTATGAAGCTTTTCAAGGTAAACTAAAATATTCAATCAATTAGTATGTCACATATGCACTTATTAAATAAGCCAATATTGACAGAAAGCAAGTGCGAGAACGGGTTGCAAGCCCACCGGAGATAGGGCACAACTCCTGTTCCTATGAGTTTGTTGAGCTCCTCTTTCTTCCCCATGTTAGAGCCGACAGTGACGCCAAGGTACCGATAGTGGTCAACCCATTCAAGTGTTTCACCATTAATTTGTAGTTTTTCCTTTTCTCACCACTTGTGATGAGAGTATGCTTTTGTCTTATTTGTGGAGAGAGTGAAACCGAGCTCAATACATTTCCTTCCAAGGAGTTCAATAGACTGTTTAATTTTTCCCAGAGTGGGAGTGTGTATTAGGTAGGACATCATCTGCATATCCCACTTGTTGTGTTCCTTCAGGAAATTCAATATTTGCAATGGCGTTCATAAGTGCGATAAATAGTTCGGGGCTTAAAACCCTTCCTTGGGGGGGGGGGTTAAGGCTTCTTGGGAACAATGGGTATGGAACTCGGGACTCCTTGGGGCTCCCGAGTTCCATACTCATTGTTCTTGAGATGGCTCTGTTGAAGCAGATCTTTGCTTTCCTCCCTGTGAGGTAGGGAGCCGGTGGCTGAGTGGACAGAACACTGGGTGCGTGATCCTGTGGTCCCGGATTCGATCCCGGGCGCTGGCGAGAAACAATGGGCAAAGTTTCTTTCACCCTGATGCACCTATTACCTAGCGGTAAATAGATACCTGAGAGTTAGTAAGCTGTCACGGGCTGCTTCCTGGGGGTGGAGGCCTGGTCGAGGACCGGGCCGCGGGGATACTAAGCCCCGAAATCATCTCAAGACAGATCAATGTCTTCTGGAATTTGGTATTCCATGAACCAGTCACTCATGTTGTTTATGAAGTGCGGCCTCATATCCGGTTCGTGTGATAACTTTTTCTTTTATTTGCCTCTCTTGCCTTTGCCTTTACTTTCCGTCTCTTGCTCATGTCGACGGTGGTAATGAGTGCCCAGTGGTCACTACATAAACTGTGCACAATGTGTGTACTGGCATCCGTGTCCTGTGCATTCAGCAGGAGAGCATAGTCTAATCTTCCTCTTCTGAGGTGAGTTGGTTGTTCATCACCCCCCCCCCCTAACATAGTGACAGTTTCCACCCATTGACCATGTGGAGATCATCAATAATCTGTGTAGGTATGTTGTTACTTACATAAGTAGTGAGACCCCGTTTTCTTTCCCCAGCCGGCCGGGAGATCTTGTGATAACAGTTGAATCTTGGGTTGAAGTCAGCACCCACCAGTGTCTCTTGTAGCACTATGACGTCAGTTTGGTGTTCACGGACGTATGGTATGATGCCATTAATTCCATTGCGAACTCCATTGCAGTTCCATTGTAGTATAGCGAGATGCTCTTCACTGTGATTATCCATTATGAGGTTGTTTGTCATCAGATGCGCTATGTGCGTTATTATTATGTTCACTTGTGTTATTGTGTATTCTGTGGTGACTGGTGTTAGTGTGCACTGGTGTTACTATGTGTACTGGTGTGATGGTATCATTGTATCTGCTGTCGAGTACCATGGCAGCATGTGTTGTATCACCATGCACCAGGTTATGGCTTGACGTTTACATGATGGTCTCTGCTACTACAGGATTTGTTTCAGAGTCTTCTGAATCTGGCATAGGGAGTTCTCAAATCCTGTTTGCGTTTGTATTATTTCTTGGACGACGACTTGGTTTTGTATCATTTCATCAAATATTGCTTCGATATGAGTCAGGGGTGTCATCCTCTGGGGGCTCAGAAAGTGGGATGTTTGGTGGGGCAGAGCGGGTGGCTGGTGTGGTTGGAGGTAGAGGTTCTTGGTAGGCAGTGGAGAGGTTTTGATCAGGGGGCAAGGAGGGGGGGGGGGAAACTGGTTGGGTGTTAGTGAGGCACCGTGGGTTGAAAGTGAAGTATGAGTGAGTGGGTTTTTGGAGAAGAGGTGGGTAGGCCTCAGGGGCAGTGATGGTGGGCTACCCCGCTCATGCCACAGGCTGCAGTCACTTGAACACCCGCTCGACCTTGGGCAACATTCCCCTCCCTCTCCCCCTCGTCGACTCGACTTAACAGCATTGACTCCAGGCATGGTGGGGTTGCTTGCAGTTGACACATTTGGGTGTTACAGTGCCACCACCATAAAGTTTATCCAGACATAGTTTAGTGTCGTGAGAGCCATTATGTGAGATTTTTTCGCATTTCCTTGATTAGGGTTTAGACGCTAAGACAAATGTCCTCAGTCAGAAAGGACTGCATAACCCAACACGTTAAGTGCCAGAGCAGATTAATTACTTTAACACTGAAATACTTAGGCGGGAGCAACTCCCAGGGTACCAGAACAATTGGAATCCTTATCCACTAGGTCGTTGAGCTTCTCGAATGCTTAGTGCAATATAAAGGGTAACTCACGAATTCTCACACCAAATTTTATATGATGTGAGCGGCTATGAATCGGTTTCGAATCCAGAATCAGTCCTTCATTAAAGAATTGCAAGAACAGTTCAATATATTGCAGTAGGTGTGGGACAATAATATTGGAAGGTATTGACATAAAGACAGTTTCTTTGGCAACAATAACAATTTATTCATAAAGAACTAAAGCTAATACAAAACAAAACAATCTTGATGTTACGTTAATGTCTTTCAGTGGCACGTTAAAGTCACCTATCCAAACAGCAAGTTTAGCAACAGATTCTTAACTGTGGCGCTCTGTGGTGACTGGTGTTACTGTGTGCACTGCTATTTCCGTGGTGTAATACACCACATCTAGTAGTTGACCCAGCACACAGATTACCATCTGTGTCACTTCGGGCTGAATAACGATCTTAACGGAACAATACGGGTGCTCACTTTGGACTCAAGTTGCAATTCAAGTAATTGCAGAAAATGCAATTAAAACAAATGTAAACACTGAAAGACAGTCAGTAAGAGAAACTCCAGTAACCCACTCAGTTACGTTAACACTTGTCTCTCAAGACCACAATCAAAACATTAGTCTAATAAATTACACTAATTAGTCTCAATGAATAATTACTTTAACATAATATCAACAACAGAGCAATCTACGTTAATCACAATCTTGTCTCTCATACAATTAGATAAATCGAGAAAATAATTTGCTAAAATAATTTGAGTGTAGTGGCCGGGTCGGACGTTCCCTGGTCTCCGTGCTGGTGTTTACATTTGATGATTGTCGGTTGCCCTGCCGGGTGGTTGTTTGCCATTGCGGGGTGACTGTTTTTCAGTCTCAGTATGGGGGACTTCCGTGCCGCCACTCAGGAGGAAGGACTCGGCTGGGCTGACATTTACCTGTCGGGTGGATATTGGCGTCATCAGCAACACTCTGTTTGCAGTTATGGGCGTGAAGGTGAAAGATCTCAATGGTTTACAGGTAGTTCGTGAGGACAGAGTTATTGTGAAGTTCGCCGAGAGAGGCTTGTTCAGGAAGTTTCTCGTCCAGTATGAGGACAAGAAGGTGCGGCTGAGCAACGATCTCGACTCTGTGACTGTGACGAATTTGAGTGTGGAGTACACACACGTGTCTATTAAGAATGCGTCGTTTAAAATGTCTGAAGATCTTCTCCGTCGGACTCTTGCCAGGTATGGGCGTGTGGACTATTTTTTTTTCGTACAATCCGTCCTTGACTCAAGTCCATTACATCCAGCGGTCGAGCCCACAGACGCATTCATAAATTTGTACATGCTGTTCATTCAAAGTGGGAATTTTCTCAAATATAAATTATTATAATATATTACATATTGTGCATATATAGGTATAGGTGAGGTTATGTTAGGTGTTTAGGTTTTGTTGGCGATTATTTGTATTTGTAGTACGTGGGTGAAGCATTTACAGCGTTGTGGTTGAACAAAATTTGTCAGTGAAGCACTTGTTCCGGAAGTGTTCGAACGAAATCTGTGGGAACCGACCTGTGAGATTTATATTTATTTTATTTATATGAATTTATATAGAATTTATATTTACGTTAATTTTTATAATTCTATACCAATTTGTATGATGTTTAGCGGACTGCATTTCTGCAAATTCTCACAAATCGGTCCTTACACATTAGGGGGGGTTTATATTAAATTTATATATATGCAGCCAATCAAACTACAGTATTAAACTACATATATTAGTTAATAAAATTGGAGGTGCCTTATCTTATTGTATGGTAGGCTTAGTCCACCAGGTATAACTAGGATGTAGACACCAAATTATCCTCGTGAGAGGCTAGCTTCCATCACCCAAGTAACTGATGTACCAAGATTAATTCTTGCTTCCTCTTCTCGTTCCTGTCAAAGGGCACTAGCTGTAAAGCCAGAATATTAATATATGACAGCTATATCAGAGAAAACATTTATATATTATTAGATGAGGACCAAGGCCTAATTACTTGTGTTTAGTGGCTTGTTCGCGCCCTAACCGGTTCGCCCTATATCTACTTAACATTAACTGGCCAGACATGATTAGATAAACGGGTTTCGGTAAGACACTTCCCCTGTTTAGATGTTGACAGCGTGTTGATGATGGAAGAAGCACTAATTTGATCTCCATAACACTTCGTCCAAGAGAATTATAGGAGCTAAATTTCCTCCTGCCACTATGGTCTTAAACAATGGCTGACCTCCTTCACCACTGACGCCTTGGCTCTCCTTGTCCAGATGTCAATATGTGATAGAAAGGTCACATTTACTTTATTTTGATATTGATAATTAAGTTAACTCAAATGAGATGTTTTTATGATGGTAAAAGCCCAAAGACTAATGTATTAACTATAATACCCAACAGAATAGCTGGTGAATTTATAGCACTATGTGGCAATGATATCCCGTTTTCTACTGACAGAAAATTCCACTAAAAGCTACATTTTCTATGGGTTAACTTGTGTATACAACGACAGCAGCAATATTATCTGCTTATTGCATTTAATATTAGTAATGGTGTCGGGTTTTCCGACAAAATCAGTTGTGAGTCGTGTGTAAACCGTTTTTCATTCATAAACAGGAGATTTGGCTGGTGCATGGAATCCCTTTTGGGTCTTTGTTTGGAGGACCGGCTTGGATGTAATGGACTTGAGTCGAGGACGGGTTGGATATGAACTCTGGCCAAAGTGCTCGCGAAGCGCCGGGCGAGTGTTTTACCACTGCACCACGGCGACTGTTCATCGTCGTAGACTACCTCGGCCATACGTGACTCTATTAGGCTCTCTGCACTTGATGGGATTACTCAGCCATTCTTGCAAGACAATAACGGTCCCAAACCTTCAGCTGACGTTTACCTCCCACTCAAATCCAGCTATCGACGTCTATTCGACGTAATTCACCTTTCAGAGGTCTCACAGGTTTACCAGAGGTCTCTTCCTCATCACTAAGGCTCACCCTGGTGCATAACTGCGATTTTCATTAAAATCCCAGAGCAAACTTGAGTGCGCCTTGCACCTAGGACGGACCGGGCAACAGTGGCGCCTCACAATGAGTCATCTTGCTGCTCTTCGTGTAGGTCACGTGACATCAGGTCACCTGTTGATTAATGTTAGCTTTGAACATGCCGCTAATCACATCGCAAATCCACATCCGCGGTTTCGAGCGTCATGCTTAAGCATGGGAACTCTGCTCCAGTTCGAGCACACGACCGCCATATTCAGAATACAGTAAACTAAGCTACCCCCGCCCCCCTTAGAATTCCTTATAAATCTAAATTTCTCTAAAACTGTGCAACTTGCATACTGCATGTTTGAACTGAAATGCTCTCTGGACCATAAAGTAAGCACACAGCGGGTAAATGCTCTCTGGACCATAAAGTAAGCACACAGCGGGTAAATGCTCTCTGGACCATAAAGTAAGCACACAGCGGGTAAATGCTCTCTGGACCATAAAGTAAGCACACAGCGGGTAAATGCTCTCTGGACCATGAAGTAAGCACACAGCGGGTAAATGCTCTCTGGACCATAAAGTAAGCACACAGCGGGTAAATGCTCTCTGGACCATAAAGTATACACAGAGTGGGTAAAATGACACTTGACATTGGGAAGGGCACTAATGAGGCGGCGATCATAACTGCGGCAATGCACTAACATGGGCAAAGAATTACCTAAGAGACAGAAGTCAGACAGTGAGGGGGCGAGAAGTCGAATAGGAATTGGGTAACAAGCAGAGTACCTCAAAGATAGGTGCTGAGACCCACATTATTCCTCATTTATGCAAACGACCTATCTATAATAGTTCAGTCTTATATGTCGATGTTTGAAGATGATGCAAAACTCACGAGAAGAGTTGTGACAGATGAGGACTAAAGGGATGACTAAGATGACTTTAACAAACTGCAAAGTTGGTCAGTGAAATGGCTACTGGAGTTCAACAGCAGCATGAGTAAGGTAATGGAAATGGGAACAGGTGCCCGGAGACCAACAGGACAGAACACGATGAAGGAGTGGACAGAAGACCACACCTGACTCCGGAGGCTCATAAAGATATGATAACGAGAGCAGCACTTTTTTTTTTTGAGATATATACAAGAGTTGTTACATTCTTGTACAGCCACTAGTACGCGTAGCGTTTCGGGCAAGTCCTTAATCCTATGGTCCCTGGAATACGATCCCCTGCCGCGAAGAATCGTTTTTTCATCCAAGTACACATTTTACTGTTGCGTTAAACAGAGGCTACAGTTAAGGAATTGCTCCCAGTAAATCCTCCCCGGCCAGGATACGAACCCATGACATAGCGCTCGCGGAACGCCAGGCGAGTGTCTTACCACTACACCTCGGAGACTGTAAAGCGAAAGTCAGAACATTACTCAGGAACCTAAATAAGGAGACATTCAAATTGCTCTACACCGCCAATTTGAGAGTAAATTTAGTGAATTGCGAGACTAAATGTTGGAGCCCCAATCTTAAAACAAACACAAGGAAACTCGATAGGCTTAGAATTATGCAACGAGACTCATCCCAAAATTGCAAGGGATAAGTTATGAAGAGAGACTGAAGGAACTAGAGGAGAGAGAGGGGGGCAGAGGAACTAGAGGAGAGTGAGAGGGGCAGAGGAACTAGAGGAGAGTGAGAGGGGGCAGAGGAACTAGAGGAGAGTGAGAGGGGGCAGAGGAACTAGAGGAGAGTGAGAGGGGGCAGAGGAACTAGAGGAGAGTGAGAGGGGGCAGAGGAACTAGAGGAGAGTGAGAGGGGCAGAGGAACTAGAGGAGAGTGAGAGGGGGCAGAGGAACTAGAGGAGAGTGAGAGGGGGCAGAGGAACTAGAGGAGAGTGAGAGGGGGCAGAGGAACTAGAGGAGAGTGAGAGGGGGCAGAGGAACTAGAGGAGAGTGAGAGGGGGCAGAGGAACTAGAGGAGAGTGAGAGGGGGCAGAGGAACTAGAGGAGAGTGAGAGGGGGCAGAGGAACTAGAGGAGAGTGAGAGGGGGCAGAGGAACTAAAGGAGAGAGAGGGGCAGAGGAACTAGAGGAGAGTGAGAGGGGGCAGAGGAACTAGAGGAGAGAGAGAGGGGCAGAGGAACTAGAGGAGAGTGAGAGGGGGCAGAGGAACTAGAGGAAAGTGAGAGAGGGGCAGAGGAGCTAGAGGAGAGAGAGAGGGGGCAGAGGAACTAGAGGACAGTGAGAGGGGGCAGAGGAACTAGAGGAGAGAGAGAGGGGGCAGAGGAACTAGAGGAGAGTGAGAGGGGGCAGAGGAACTAGAGGAGAGTGAAAGGGGGCAGAGGAACTAGAGGAGAGTGAGAGAGGGGCAGAGGAGGTAGAGGAGAGTGAGAGGGGGCAGAGGAACTAGAGGAGAGTGAGAGAGGGCAGAGGAACTAGAGGAGAGTGAAAGAGGGCAGAGGAACTAGAGGAGAGTGAGAGAGGGGCAGAGGAGCTAGAGGAGAGAGAGGGGGCAGAGGAACTAGAGGAGAGTGAGAGAGGGGCAGAGGAGCTAGAGGAGAGAGAGAGGGGGCAGAGGAACTAGAGGAGAGAGAGAGAGGGGCAGAGGAACAAGAGGAGAGTGAGAGGGGGCAGAGGAACTAGAGGAGAGTGAGAGGGGGCAGAGGAACTAGAGGAGAGTGAGAGGGGGCAGAGGAACTAGAGGAGAGTGAGAGGGGGCAGAGGAACTAGAGGAGAGTGAGAGGGGGCAGAGGAACTAAAGGAGAGAGAGGGGCAGAGGAACTAGAGGAGAGTGAGAGGGGGCAGAGGAACTAGAGGAGAGAGAGAGGGGCAGAGGAACTAGAGGAGAGTGAGAGGGGGCAGAGGAACTAGAGGAAAGTGAGAGAGGGGCAGAGGAGCTAGAGGAGAGAGAGAGGGGGCAGAGGAACTAGAGGACAGAGAGAGGGGGCAGAGGAACTAGAGGAGAGAGAGAGGGGGCAGAGGAACTAGAGGAGAGTGAGAGGGGGCAGAGGAACTAGAGGAGAGTGAAAGGGGGCAGAGGAACTAGAGGAGAGTGAGAGAGGGGCAGAGGAGGTAGAGGAGAGTGAGAGGGGGCAGAGGAACTAGAGGAGAGTGAGAGAGGGCAGAGGAACTAGAGGAGAGTGAAAGAGGGCAGAGGAACTAGAGGAGAGTGAGAGAGGGGCAGAGGAGCTAGAGGAGAGAGAGAGGGGGCAGAGGAACTAGAGGAGAGTGAGAGAGGGGCAGAGGAGCTAGAGGAGAGAGGGGGCAGAGGAACTAGAGGAGAGTGAGAGAGGGGCAGAGGAACTAGAGGAGAGAGAGAGAGGGGCAGAGGAACTAGAGGAGAGAGAGAGAGGGGCAGAGGAACTAGAGGAGAGAGAGAGAGGGGCAGAGGAACTAGAGGAGAGAGAGAGAGGGGCAGAGGAACTAGAGGAGAGAGAGAGAGGGGCAGAGGAACTAGAGGAGAGAGAGAGAGGGGCAGAGGAACTAGAGGAGAGAGAGAGAGGGCAGAGTAACTAGCGGAGAGAGAGAGAGGGGCAGAGGAACTAGAGGAGAGAGAGAGAGGGGCAGAGGAACTAGAGGAGAGAGAGAGAGGGGCAGAGGAACTAGAGGAGAGAGAGAGAGGGGCAGAGGAACTAGAGGAGAGAGAGAGAGGGGCAGAGGAACTATAGGAGAGAGAGAGAGAGAGAGAGGGGGCAGAGGAACTAGAGGAGAGAGAGGGGCAGAGGAACTAGAGGAGAGAGAGAGAGAGGGGGCAGAGGAACTAGAGGAGAGAGAGAGAGAGGGGGCAGAGGAACTAGAGGAGAGAGAGGGGCAGAGGAACTAGAGGAGAGAGAGAGAGGGGCAGAGGAACTAGAGGAGAGAGAGAGAGGGCAGAGGAACTAGAGGAGAGAGAGAGAGGGCAGAGTAACTAGCGGAGAGAGAGAGGGGCAGAGGAACTAGGGGAGAGAGAGAGGGGCAGAGAAACTAGAGGAGAGAGAGAGAGGGGGGCAGAGGAACTAGAGGAGAGAGAGAGGGGCAGAGGAACTAGAGGAGAGAGAGGGGGGGCAGAGGAACTAGAGGAGAGAGAGAGGGGCAGAGGAACTAGAGGAGAAAGAGAGGGGGGGCAGAGGAACTAGAGGAGAGAGAGAGGGGCAGAGGAACTAGAGGAGAGAGAGAGGGGCAGAGGAACTAGAAGAGAGAGAGAGGGGCAGAGGAACTAGAGGAGAGAGAGGGGCAGAGGAACTAGAGGAGAGAGAGAGAGGGCAGAGGAACTAGAGGAGAGTGAGAGGGGGCAGAGGAACTAGAGGAGAGAGAGAGAGGGGCAGAGGAACTAGAGGAGAGAGAGAGGGGGGCAGAGGAACTAGAGGAGAGAGAGAGGGGGGCAGAGGAACTAGAGGAGAGAGAGAGGGGGGCAGAGGAACTAGAGGAGAGAGAGAGGGGGGCAGAGGAACTAGAGGAGAGAGAGAGGGGGGGGCAGAGGAACTAGAGGAGAGAGAGAGAGGGGGGCAGAGGAACTAGAGGAGAGAGAGAGGGGGGCAGAGGAACTAGAGGAGAGAGAGAGGGGGGCAGAGGAACTAGAGGAGAGAGAGAGAGAGGGGCAGAGGAACTTGAGGAGAGAGAGAGAGGGGCAATATGAAAGAGAGGTATAAAATATTTGGGGAGAATGACGGAGTGGAAAAAAGATGAAATGTTCACAATCAATCATAACAGAACAAGAGAGCATGGATGGCATGGATGACATGGAGGACATGGATGGCATGAATGACATGGAGGGCATGGATGGCATGGATGACATGGATGGCATGGATGGCATGGATGGCATGGATGGCATGGATGACATGGATGGCATGGATGACATGGAGGGCATGGAGGGCATGGATGGCATGGATGGCATGGATGGCATGGATGACATGGATGGCATGGATGACATGGAGGGCATGGATGGCATGGATGACATGGATGGCATGGAGGGCATGGATGGCATGGAGGGCATGGATGGCATGGATGACATGGATGGCATGGATGGCATGGATGACATGGAGGGCATGGAGGGCATGGATGGCATGGATGACATGGATGGCATGGATGGCATGGATGACATGGAGGACATGGATGGCATGGAGGGCATGGATGACATGGATGGCATGGATGACATGGAGGGCATGGATGACATGGATGGCATGGATGGCATGGATGACATGGATGGCATGGATGACATGGAGGGCATGGATGACATGGATGGCATGGATGGCATGGATGGCATGGATGACATGGATGGCATGGATGGCATGGATGACATGGATGACATGGATGGAAGCTTGATAGATGAGTCAGAGGGATGTTAGATTTTTTTAGCGTCAGAGTAATAGGAAAATGGAATGAACTAAAGGATCAGGTTGTTGGGCAAAATTGATTCAAAACTTCAAATGTAGAAATGATAGGAAAATAGAACAGGAGTCATTGCAATAAACCACCAACAGCCAGAAATGCGGGGTCCAAGAGCTAGTGTTTGATCCTGCAGGCAGAAACAGGTGAATACAAATAGGTGAGTACAGACAGACAGAGACACAACACAGACCGAAGAGTAAGGAAAGACATGATAACCACCTTCAAAATTTTCATGGGAATTGACAGCATGGGCAAAGACAAACTATTTAATTAAGTAGTAGGTTGTGGAAGCAAATTCTATTCATAATTTTAAAACTAGGTATGATAGGGAAATGGAACCGGAGTCATAGCTGTAAAGACCCGAATTCTCGAAAGGTGGGATCCAAGAGTCAATGCTTGATCCTGCAGGCACAAATAGCCCGCCAAACACACACCGAAACTACGACGTTGGTACAACGTTCGAACGAGTTTTAACACCTCCTAACCAGTCATAACAACCAATATAGCGAGTTGTAACAACGTTCTAATACGTCACAAACACGTTAAGCCAAGATGTAACAACTTTATTACAAGTTGTAACAAGCGGAAAATAGAGACAGTTACGGTTTGTGTTTCCAGGGAGGTGAGTACAAATAGTACACACACACACACACACACACACACACACACACACACACACACACACACACACACACACACACACACACACACACACACACACACACACACACAAAAGCATTACATCAGCGGCATACGCGAGGCTGGCTAATATCAGAACAGCCTTCAGGAACCTGTGTAAGGAATCATTCAGAATCTTGTACACAGCATATGTAAGACCAATCATGGAGCACGTACCTTGTCAAGCACAAGGCGAAGCTGGAAAAAGTTCAGAGGTATGCCACTAGGCTAGTCCCAGAACTAAGAGGCATGAGTAACGAGGAAAGTGTGCGTGAGATGCACTTAACGATACTGAAAGACGGAAAAGTACGGGGAGACATGATCACTACCTACAAAATTCTCAGAGGAATTGACAAGGTAGATAGGGATAAACTTTTTAACACGGGTGGTATGCGATCAAGGGGACACAGGTGGAAACTAAGTACCCAAATGAGCCTCAGGGACATTAGAAAGAACTTTTTTAGTGTCAAAGTAGTTAACAGGTGGAATGTATTAGGCAGTGATGAAGTGGAGGCTGACTCCATACACAGTTTCAAATGCAGATATGAGATATGATAGAGCCCAGTAGGCTCAAAAATCTGTACGTCAGTTGATTGATGGTAGCAAAGAGCCAGAGTTCAATCCCTGCAAGCACAACTAAATGAGTACACACACACAAGGGCCTCGCGGCTGACTGGACAGTGCTCAGAGGTCCATAGTCCTTAGGGCCAGGGTTCGTGAGGGAAAATCCTAGCAGTTTTAATTCTTTTTAAATTCTGTGAATACTCAAATATTTATTTATTTTTTAATTGACTTTGATATGATATTTTATTTGATTAATTTTCTTAGTTTTTAGTAATAAGTTAGTTAATTAGATAGTAGTAAATAAGTAAGTAAGTGGACTGTATGTACTGTTTCAGCTGCTTGAATTTATCTCACACAATTGGAGGGACAATTTGTAGCTTAAACCACTTTGAGATGACTCCTTCATAAACCACAAATTGTTTACCTAGTCTTTGATATATAAATTATAAATCATACCACATTTGGTGGTCTAATCTACTATTATACCACAATAAATGAATTTTCATTACTAATACTATGTCTACAGCATTGAACAAAAAGGGCCTTAGCTGTTCCTGTTGATGGGACCTGCTAAGGCTGTGTAATTGTAGCATCAAAATTGGGTGTGGCTCTGTGCCTCTGAGTGCCACATAATGGCAGCTGTCTGGAGGCCTACAAGGCTTGATGTACAGCTAGTGGAAGCAATTTCTATAAATATGTTGGTAGCCAGCTTCCTGCTTCACTAACTTCCCTCACAATTACCTGTTTGGGATGTAAGGAATTAATAAAGGTTCCCTAAACATATAATTACAAATATGACATGTAATATGTGTGTGTAGAGCTGAGTACGTACGTGTTAGTGGATTTAATCCCACATTATAACCACCTACCTATTTATGAATAAAAGGCCATTTTAAACTATAAATACTTGGTAAGATGGATACTGGTGTTGCTGTGGTTGTTGAGAGGCTGTTATGTTGGTTGCTCGCTTGTTGACACGCAGTCTGGGTGTCTAACGAGTTAAATCAGCTCATATGGAGGGAGCCACTCTACAGCGTGGTCGTTTGTTATGATTCTGTCTACGTGACGACGCTCTCGAGGGAGACGAACTCAAATGTTTGGTGGTTCTATTTATGTTTAAAGAATAGAGTGTTAAGCTATACTCCTAGTGTTGGAAATTATATTCATTCCTAGTGAACACTTTTTTATTAAGTGTAAATACTAGACTGTTGTTTAAAAGAAATTAGAGTAATAATAAATACGTGGCGTCGATGACGTCACGGAATCACCCATTCTGCAGGCGATGAGTCACAATAACGTGGCTGAAGTATGTTGACCAGACCACACACTAGAAGTTGAAGGGACGACGACGTTTCGGTCCGTCCTGGACCATTTTCAAGTCGATTGTGACAATCGACTTGAGAAAGGTCCAGGACGGACCGAAACGTCGTCGTCCCTTCAACTTCTAGTGTGTGGTCTGGTCATCACCCATTCTCTTTTCTTTAAGGGGATAACTCATGTTATTATGTGTGTGTCGGATTTCCGACAGCTCGATTTCTGGCTAATGCAGAAATAATTGGTCAGAGTTTCTTTCACCCTAATGCCCCTGCCCCCTTTCACCCTAATGCAGTAAAAAGATACCTGGGAGCTAGACAGCTGCTATGGGCTACTTCCTAGAGGTTAAGTGTGTGTGTGTGTAGTAGTAGTAATATGTAGTAGATATTATAGAGGAAACGTAAATTAGTTGGAAAGGCGGGGTCCAAGAGCTAATAGCTTGATTCTGCAGACACAAATAATAAATAAATACTCACAGACATACACACACACACTCTTTCCTCATCAGTTGGCCTCTTGAGCACATCCCATTATATGTCACCCTTGGCAGTCAGTCTGGGCATTATTAAGGTCTGGCCCGGTCACTGGGACATCGTTTTCTCTGTTTCATATTGATTTGTATATTATTGGAAGAGGGTGATAGCATTTGTTATTCTGTGAAAGTTTACTCTCGCATCTTTTTTCTCTTTTATTGGATTTTGCTCAAAATCCGACAGATTGTTTTGGTCTCCTTGAGTTAATTACCGCTTTAGCTGGCGCATTAATTTCTGGTACGGGACATTTGTATAGTTCCATGGTGTATGTAGTTCCTGTCCACGATGTGTATGTTGTCCCTGTCATCTATATAACTTCAGTTTTAGAAGTTTCCATAGTTCCACTTTAAGACGTCTATATAATACCTGCCTAAGACGTCTGTGTAGTTCCGATCCTAAGATATATGTGCGTTGTCCTTGTTTGAAAACGTTATGTAGCTCCTGTGCATGACATCTCGGTATTTCCTCTCCATGACATTGGTAAATTCTGTCCAGGACAGATGTCGTGCTTCCTTTATAAGACGTATTTGTAGTTCATCCCCAAGACGTCTCTGTACCTTCTGTCTGTGACGCTTGTGTAGTTCTAGTGGAAGACACCCATATATCTCCTATCCTAAACGTCTGTGTAGTTTCTGTTTAGGATGTCTGCTTAGTTCCTGTCCAAGAAATATATTTATTTGTTGTTGGCACCTGTGTAGTTCCTGTCAAAGGTGTCTGTGTTGTTCTTATCCAGTATGTCTGTCATTTCCACGCTGTCTGAATTTTTCTGTCCAAGACGTCTCTATGTCTTTTGTCCCAGACGTCTTTGTTGTTCATGCCAAAGACATTTGTATAATTTCTCTTCGAGACATCCTTGTAGTTCCTGTAATTATTGTCCAAGACGTCTGTATGGTTCCCATCCAAGACGTCTGTATGGTTCCCATCCAAGATGTATGTATGGTTCCCATCCAAGACGTCTGTATGGTTCCCATCCAAGACGTCTGTATGGTTCCCATCCAAGACGTCTGTATGGTTCCCATCCAAGACGTCTGTATGGTTCCCATCCAAGACGTCTGTATGGTTCCCATCCAAGATGTCTGTATGGTTCCCATCCAAGACGTCTGTATGGTTCCCATCCAAGATGTCTGTATGGTTCCCATCCAAGACGTCTGTATGGTTCCCATCCAAGACGTCTGTATGGTTCCCATCCAAGACGTCTGTATGGTTCCCATCCAAGATGTCTGTATGGTTCCCATCCAAGACGTCTGTATGGTTCCCATCCAAGATGTCTGTATGGTTCCCATCCAAGACGTCTGTATGGTTCCCATCCAAGACGTCTGTATGGTTCCCATCCAAGATGTCTGTATGGTTCCCATCCAAGACGTCTGTATGGTTCCCATCCAAGACGTCTGTATGGTTCCCATCCAAGACGTCTGTATGGTTCCCATCCAAGACGTCTGTATGGTTCCCATCCAAGACGTCTGTATGGTTCCCATCCAAGACGTCTGTATGGTTCCCATCCAAGACGTCTGTATGGTTCCCATCCAAGACGTCTGTATGGTTCCCATCCAAGATGTCTGTATGGTTCCCATCCAAGATGTATGTATGGTTCCCATCCAAGACGTCTGTATGGTTCCCATCCAAGACGTCTGTATGGTTCCCATCCAAGACGTCTGTATGGTTCCCATCCAAGATGTCTGTATGGTTCCCATCCAAGACGTCTGTATGGTTCCCAACCAAGACGTGTGTAGAGTTAGTGTCCAGCCTGTGTAGTTGCTGTCCAAGTGGTTCATGTCTAACTCACTATTTTCCTAACCAGATAAGGCAGCTAATTTATGTCTATTGTATGAATGTCATGATATATATTATTTGTTCTCGCGACATTATGACTGAGTTTTCTTATTTTCTATTAGTTATCAATAGTAATAATGCTCACAAGAAGTCCTATGTTGTCCATCAGGATATTCACTCTCACTCTTTTTCTAAACTTATGATACCAGTGTGTGTGTGTACTACTCTTTATACCAGTGTGTGTACTACTCTTTATACCAGTGTGTGTGTGTGCTACTCTTTATACCAGTGTGTGTGTGTACTACTCTTTATACCAGTGTGTGTGTGTGCTACTCTTTATACCAGTGTGTGTGTGCTACTCTTTATACCAGAGTGTGTGTGTGCTACTCTATATACCAGTGTGTGTGTGTACTACTCCTTATACCAGTGTGTGTGTGTACTACTCTTTATACCAGTGTGTGTGTGTATACTACTCTATATACCAGTGTGTGTGTGTACTACTCTTTATACCAGTGTGTGTGTGTACTACTCTTTATACCAGTGTGTGTGTGTGTGCTACTCTTTATACCAGAGTGTGTGTGTGCTACTCTTTATACCAGAGTGTGTGTGTGTGCTACTCTTTATACCAGAGTGTGTGTGTGCTACTCTTTATACCAGAGTGTGTGTGTGCTACTCTTTATACCAGTGTGTGTGTGTGTGCTACTCTTTATACCAGAGTGTGTGTGTGCTACTCTTTATACCAGAGTGTGTGTGTGTGCTACTCTTTATACCAGAGTGTGTGTGTGCTACTCTTTATACCAGTGTGTGTGTGTGCTACTCTATATACCAGTGTGTGTGTGTGCTACTCTTTATACCAGAGTGTGTGTGTGCTACTCTATATACCAGTGTGTGTGTGTGCTACTCTTTATACCAGAGTGTGTGTGTGCTACTCTTTATACCAGAGTGTGTGTGTGTGCTACTCTTTATACCAGAGTGTGTGTGTGTGCTACTCTTTATACCAGAGTGTGTGTGTGCTACTCTTTATACCAGAGTGTGTGTGTGTGCTACTCTTTATACCAGAGTGTGTGTGTGTGCTACTCTTTATACCAGAGTGTGTGTGTGTGCTACTCTTTATACCAGAGTGTGTGTGTGCTACTCTATATACCAGTGTGTGTGTGTACTACTCTTTATACCAGAGTGTGTGTGTGTGCTACTCTTTATACCAGAGTGTGTGTGTGTACTACTCTTTATACCAGAGTGTGTGTGTGCTACTCTTTATACCAGTGTGTGTGTGTGTACTACTCTATATACCAGAGTGTGTGTGTGCTACTCTTTATACCAGAGTGTGTGTGTGCTACTCTTTATACCAGAGTGTGTGTGTGCTACTCTATATACCAGTGTGTGTGTGTGTGCTACTCTTTATACCAGAGTGTGTGTGTGCTACTCTATATACCAGAGTGTGTGTGTGCTACTCTTTATACCAGAGTGTGTGTGTGCTACTCTTTATACCAGAGTGTGTGTGTGCTACTCTATATACCAGAGTGTGTGTGTGTGCTACTCTTTATACCAGAGTGTGTGTGTGCTACTCTTTATACCAGAGTGTGTGTGTGCTACTCTATATACCAGAGTGTGTGTGTGCTACTCTTTATACCAGAGTGTGTGTGTGCTACTCTATATACCAGAGTGTGTGTGTGTGCTACTCTTTATACCAGAGTGTGTGTGTGCTACTCTATATACCAGAGTGTGTGTGTGCTACTCTTTATACCAGAGTGTGTGTGTGCTACTCTATATACCAGAGTGTGTGTGTGTACTACTCTTTATACCAGAGTGTGTGTGTGCTACTCTATATACCAGAGTGTGTGTGTGCTACTCTTTATACCAGAGTGTGTGTGTGTGCTACTCTTTATACCAGAGTGTGTGTGTGTGCTACTCTTTATACCAGAGTGTGTGTGTGTGCTACTCTTTATACCAGAGTGTGTGTGTGTGCTACTCTTTATACCAGAGTGTGTGTGTGTGCTACTCTTTATACCAGAGTGTGTGTGTGTGCTACTCTATATACCAGTGTGTGTGTGTGTGCTACTCTATATACCAGAGTGTGTGTGTGCTACTCTTTATACCAGAGTGTGTGTGTGTGCTACTCTTTATACCAGAGTGTGTGTGTGTGCTACTCTTTATACCAGAGTGTGTGTGTGTGCTACTCTTTATACCAGAGTGTGTGTGTGTGCTACTCTTTATACCAGTGTGTGTGTGCTACTCTATATACCAGAGTGTGTGTGTGTACTACTCTATATACCAGTGTGTGTGTGCTACTCTATATACCAGTGTGTGTGTGTACTACTCTATATACCAGTGTGTGTGTGTGTACTACTCTATATACCAGTGTGTGTGTGCTACTCTATATACCAGTGTGTGTGTGTGTGTGCTACTCTATATACCAGTGTGTGTGTGTGCTACTCTATATACCAGTGTGTGTGTGTACTACTCTATATACCAGTGTGTGTGTGTGTACTACTCTATATACCAGTGTGTGTGTGCTACTCTATATACCAGAGTGTGTGTGTGCTACTCTATATACCAGTGTGTGTGTGTGCTACTCTATATACCAGTGTGTGTGTGTGTGCTACTCTTTATACCAGAGTGTGTGTGTGCTACTCTTTATACCAGAGTGTGTGTGTGCTACTCTTTATACCAGAGTGTGTGTGTGCTACTCTTTATACCAGAGTGTGTGTGTGCTACTCTTTATACCAGAGTGTGTACTACTCTTTATACCAGAGTGTGTGTGTACTACTCTTTATACCAGAGTGTGTGTGTGCTACTCTTTATACCAGAGTGTGTACTACTCTTTATACCAGAGTGTGTACTACTCTTTATACCAGAGTGTGTGTGTGCTACTCTTTATACCAGAGTGTGTACTACTCTTTATACCAGAGTGTGTGTGTGCTACTCTTTATACCAGAGTGTGTGTGTGCTACTCTTTATACCAGAGTGTGTACTACTCTTTATACCAGAGTGTGTACTACTCTTTATACCAGAGTGTGTACTACTCTTTATACCAGAGTGTGTACTACTCTTTATACCAGAGTGTGTACTACTCTTTATACCAGAGTGTGTACTACTCTTTATACCAGAGTGTGTACTACTCTCTATACCAGAGTGTGTACTACTCTCTATACCAGAGTGTGTACTACTCTCTATACCAGAGTGTGTACTACTCTCTATACCAGAGTGTGTACTACTCTCTATACCAGAGTGTGTACTACTCTTTATACCAGAGTGTGTACTACTCTTTATACCAGAGTGTGTACTACTCTTTATACCAGAGTGTGTACTACTCTTTATACCAGAGTGTGTACTACTCTTTATACCAGAGTGTGTACTACTCTCTATACCAGAGTGTGTACTACTCTTTATACCAGAGTGTGTACTACTCTCTATACCAGAGTGTGTACTACTCTTTATACCAGAGTGTGTACTACTCTCTATACCAGAGTGTGTACTACTCTTTATACCAGAGTGTGTACTACTCTTTATACCAGAGTGTGTACTACTCTTTATACCAGAGTGTGTACTACTCTTTATACCAGAGTGTGTACTACTCTTTATACCAGAGTGTGTACTACTCTTTATACCAGAGTGTGTACTACTCTCTATACCAGAGTGTGTACTACTCTCTATACCAGAGTGTGTACTACTCTTTATACCAGAGTGTGTACTACTCTTTATACCAGAGTGTGTACTACTCTCTATACCAGAGTGTGTACTACTCTCTATACCAGAGTGTGTACTACTCTTTATACCAGAGTGTGTACTACTCTTTATACCAGAGTGTGTACTACTCTTTATACCAGAGTGTGTACTACTCTCTATACCAGAGTGTGTACTACTCTTTATACCAGAGTGTGTACTACTCTTTATACCAGAGTGTGTACTACTCTTTATACCAGAGTGTGTACTACTCTTTATACCAAGGGTTGTAGCAGTCTACACTCTTGCCGGCTCGTACATAAATGTGTTGTGTTTATGTTTTTTTTTTATTCCTTGTTGATACATGTTTCTAGATTTATGAGGTGTACAACGGCTGCCTCCCTCCAGCCACCACACCTGTACACGTGTGTACACAGTAAATTACATTGTGTTTGTCTCCTCCACTCCTCAACGACAGGTGGCGAAGCACAGGTGTGAGCTCCGTGAGCTGTGCTCTGACAACTACGCCATCAAGTGGGACACTGAGGAGTGTGTGGAGCGCTGCCCACCCCGCTACACCCACACCACCATCCTGCTCGGGTCCCGCGTCCTTACCCAGTGTGTCCCCTGCAGAGGTAAGCTGCCTTCTTCCCCATCACGACGTTACCCAGTGTGTCCCCTGCAGAGGTAAGCTGCCATTACAAACATATACAAATATTATACTCAGTGTGTAAAGATACGTTGTACTGATAGATTATAGAGAGGTTAATTGAATTGTGAAATATCCTATTAACACAGCCTATATTCTTTTAAAGAAAACACATCAATTGCCCAAGCGTCCTGCCAGCCTTACCAGTACCGGAGTGCCTAGGTCAGGGGGCACAAGTTAAACTGTTACGAGACTCGAAATAAGAATTTACAAACAGATTTGCATATTAAAAACCTTGAGAACTAAACAAAAATAACAATAATAGAATACATGCGAAATTAAAGCAAGCGATAAACCTTAGGATAAAATTCGGGAGAGAAGTTGGAAAGAAATGGGGATAGATAACAGATAAACCAATTATTGTTTTAATTGAAATAATGTAATTCTATTTTAGACAGGTTTAAGATCAGGACTATAGGACTAATAAATACACTGATAAAAAATATCAAACTGAAATAGACAAGTTTAATTAATTCAATAAGTTCAAGGTTCCAATTTTAAGTTACAGGCAGGTCATGTTTAGATAAATATTTCACAAGCAGTTCTTATTCTCTCAGGAAGTCACTACAACGGGAAGAGAGTTTCGTGCTTGGCTTGTCCCCAGTAGAGTGTGTTGGTTAATATCCCCGGGTCCCTGGGGAGGGGGTCCCATGTCAACTTGGAGGATGGACAGTACACTGGAAATAAGAAACTATATAAGTGAATTTCTATGCCCAAGACTGGTTGTCATATGTGCACTGTGTTGAATGGTCGGGTGTCTGAACCAGGGGGGCATGGTTGGGTGTATGGATCAGGGAGGGCATGGTCGGGAGTTTGGACCAGGGGGCATGGTTGGGTGTCTGGACCAAGTGGCATGGTTGGGTGTCTGGACCTGAGGGCATTGTCGGGTGTCTGGACCAGAGGGAATGGTTCGGTGTCTGGACCAGGGGGCATGGTTGGGTGTCTGGACCAGGGGGCATTTTTGGGTGTCTGGACCAGGGGGCATGGTTGGGTGTCTGGACCAAGGGGCATGGTTGGGTGTCTGGACCACGGGGGCATTGCTGGGTCTCTGGACCAGAGGGCATGGTTTGTTGTCTGGACCAGGGGGCATTGTTGGGTGTCTGGATCAGGAAGCATGGTTGGGTGTCTGGACCAGGGGGAATGGTTGGGTGTCTGGACCAGGGGGCATTGTTGGGTGTCTGGACCAGGGGGGCATTGTTGAGTGTCTGGACCAAGGGGGAATGGTTGGGTGTCTGGACCAGGGGGCATAGTTGCGTGTCTGGACCAGGGAGCATGGTTGGGAATCTCGACCAGAGAGCATGGTTAGGTGAATCGACCAGGAGGGCATGGTTGGGTGTTTTGACTAGGGGGCATGGTTGGGTCTCTGGACCAGAGGACATGATTGGGTGTCTTTACCAGGGGGGCATGGTTGGATGTCTGGACCATGGGCCATGATTGGGTGTCTGGACCAGGGGACATTATTGGGTGTCTGGACCAAGGGGGCATTATTGGGTGTTTGGACCAGAGAGCATTGTTGGGTGCCTGGACCAGGGGACATTGTTGGGAGTCTGGACCAGAGGGCATGGTTGGGTGTCTGAACCAGGGGGGGCATGGTTGGGTGTCTGGACCAGAGGGCATGGTTGGGTGTCTGGACCAGGGGGGCATTATTGGGTGTCTGGACCAGGGGGTATGGTTGCTGTGTTTGGTCCAAGGGGGCATGGTTGCGTGTCTGGACCAGCGGGCATGGTTGGGTATCTGGACCAGAGGGCTTGGTTGCGTGTCTGGACCAGGGGGCAAGATTGGATGTCTGGACCAGGGGACATTGTTGGGTGTCTCGACCAGGGAGGGGGGCTTTGTTGGGTGTCTGGACCAGAGGGCATGGTTTGTTGTCTGGACCAAGGGGCATTGTTGGGTGTCTGGAGCAGGAAGCATGGTTGGGTCTCTGGACCATGGGGCATTGTTGGGTGTCTGGATCAGGGGGCATTATTGGGTGTCTGGACCAGGGGGGCATGGTTGGGTGTCTGGACCATGAGTCATGGTTGGGTGTCTGAACCAGGGGACTTTATTGGGTGTCTGGACCAGGGGGGCATGGTTGGGTGTCTGGACCAGAGGGCATGGTTAGGTGTCTGGACCAAGGGGGCATTATTGGGTGTCTGGACCAGAGGGCATGGTTGGGTGTTTGGTCCAAGGGGGCATGGTTGCGAGTCTGGACCAGCGGGCATGGTTGGGTATCTGGACCAGAGGGCATAATTGCGTGTCTGGACCAGAAGGCATGGTTGTGTGTTTGGACCAGGGGACATTGTAGGGTATCTGGACCAAGGGGCATTGATGGGTGTCTGGACCAGACGGCATTGCCGGGTGTCTGGACCAGAGGGCATGGTTAAGTGTCTGGACCAGGGGGCATTTTTGGGTGTCTGGACCAGGGGGGATTGGTTGGGTGTCTGGACCAGGGGGGGCATTGTTGGGTGTCTGGACCAGGGGGGCATGGTTGGGTGTCTGGACCAGAGGGCATGGTTAGGTGTCTGGACCAAGGGGGCATTATTGGGTGTCTGGACCAGAGGGCATGGTTGGGTGTTTGGTCCAAGGGAGCATGGTTGCGTGTCTTGACCAGCGGGCATGGTTGGGTGTCTGGACTAATGGGCATGGTTGGGTGTCTCGACCAGAGGGCATTGTCGGGTGTCTGGACCAGGGGGCATGGTCTTGACCAGAGGGCATGGTCTTGACCAGAGGGCATTGTTGGGTGTCTGGACCTGGTGGCAGGATTGGATGTCTGGACCAAGTGGGCATTGATGGGTGTCTGAACCACGAGGGCATGTTTGGGTGTCTGGACAAGAGGACATGGTTGGTTTTTTGGACCAAAGGGCATTGTTGAGTGTTTGGACCAGGGGGCATTGTCGGGTGTCTGAACCAGAGGGCATGGTTGGGTGCCTGGACCAGGGGCATAGTTGGGTGTCTGGACTAGAAGGCATGGTTGAGTGTTTGGACAAGGGGGAATTGTTGGGTGTCTGGACCAGGGGGCATTGTTGGGTGTCTGGACCAGGGGGCATTGTTGGGTGTCTGGACCAGGGGACAATGTTGGGTGTCTGGACCAGGGGGGCATTGTTGGGTGTCTGGACCAGGGAGCATGGTTGGGTATATCGACCAGGGGGCATGGTTGGGTGACTGGACAAGGGGGGCATGGTTTGGTGTCTCGACTAAGGGGCATGGATGGATGTCTGGACCAGAGGGCATGGCTGTGTGTCTGGACCAGGGGACTTTATTAGGTGTTTGGACCAGGGGGGCATTATTGGGAGTCTGGACCAGAGGGCATGGATGGGTGTCTGTACCAGGGGACATTGTTGGGTGTCTGGACCAGGGGGGCATGGTTGGGTATCTAGACCAGAGGGCATGGTTGGGTATCTAGACCAAGGGGGATCATTATTGGCTGTCTGGACCAGAGGGCATTGTTGGGTGTTTGGTTGAAGGGGGCATAGTTGCGTGTCTGGACCAGCGGGCATGGTTGGGTGTCTGGACCAATGGGCATGGTTGGGTGTCTCGACCAGAGGGCATTGTCGGGTGTCTGGACCAGGGGGCATGGTCTTGACCAGAGGGCATGGTCTTGACCAGAGGGCATTGTTGGGTGTCTGGACCTGGTGGCAGGATTGGATGTCTGGACCAAGTGGGCATTGATGGGTGTCTGAACCACGAGGGCATGTTTGGGTGTCTGGACAAGAGGACATGGTTGGTTTTTTGGACCAAAGGGCATTGTTGAGTGTTTGGACCAGGGGGCATTGTCGGGTGTCTGAACCAGAGGGCATGGTTGGGTGCCTGGACCAGGGGCATAGTTGGGTGTCTGGACTAGAAGGCATGGTTGAGTGTTTGGACAAGGGGGAATTGTTGGGTGTCTGGACCAGGGGGCATTGTTGGGTGTCTGGACCAGGGGGCATTGTTGGGTGTCTGGACCAGGGGACAATGTTGGGTGTCTGGACCAGGGGGGCATTGTTGGGTGTCTGGACCAGGGAGCATGGTTGGGTATATCGACCAGGGGGCATGGTTGGGTGACTGGACAAGGGGGGCATGGTTTGGTGTCTCGACTAAGGGGCATGGATGGATGTCTGGACCAGAGGGCATGGCTGTGTGTCTGGACCAGGGAACTTTATTAGGTGTTTGGACCAGGGGGGCATTATTGGGAGTCTGGACCAGAGGGCATGGATGGGTGTCTGTACCAGGGGACATTGTTGGGTGTCTGGACCAGGGGGGCATGGTTGGGTATCTAGACCAGAGGGCATGGTTGGGTATCTAGACCAAGGGGGATCATTATTGGCTGTCTGGACCAGAGGGCATTGTTGGGTGTTTGGTTGAAGGGGGCATAGTTGCGTGTCTGGACCAGCGGGCATGGTTGGGTGTCTGGACCAATGGGCATGGTTGGGTGTCTCGACCAGAGGGCATTGTCGGGTGTCTGGACCAGGGGGCATGGTCTTGACCAGAGGGCATGGTCTTGACCAGAGGGCATTGTTGGGTGTCTGGACCTGGTGGCAGGATTGGATGTCTGGACCAAGTGGGCATTGATGGGTGTCTGAACCACGAGGGCATGTTTGGGTGTCTGGACAAGAGGACATGGTTGGTTTTTTGGACCAAAGGGCATTGTTGAGTGTTTGGACCAGGGGGCATTGTCGAGTGTCTGAACCAGAGGGCATGGTTGGGTGCCTGGACCAGGGGCATAGTTGGGTGTCTGGACTAGAAGGCATGGTTGAGTGTTTGGACAAGGGGGAATTGTTGGGTGTCTGGACCAGGGGGCATTGTTGGGTGTCTGGACCAGGGGGCATTGTTGGGTGTCTGGACCAGGGGACAATGTTGGGTGTCTGGACCAGGGGAGCATTGTTGGGTGTCTGGACCAGGGAGCATGGTTGGGTATATCGACCAGGGGGCATGGTTGGGTGACTGGACAAGGGGGGCATGGTTTGGTGTCTCGACTAAGGGGCATGGATGGATGTCTGGACCAGAGGGCATGGCTGTGTGTCTGGACCAGGGGACTTTATTAGGTGTTTGGACCAGGGGGGCATTATTGGGAGTCTGGACCAGAGGGCATGGATGGGTGTCTGTACCAGGGGACATTGTTGGGTGTCTGGACCAGGGGGGCATGGTTGGGTATCTAGACCAGAGGGCATGGTTGGGTATCTAGACCAAGGGGGATCATTATTGGCTGTCTGGACCAGAGGGCATGGTTGGGTGTTTGGTTGAAGGGGGCATAGTTGCGTGTCTGGACCAGCGGGCATGGTTGGGTGTCTGGAAAAAGGGGCATGGTTGGGTGTCTGGACCAGAGGGCGTTGTCGGGCGTCTGGACCTGGGGGGCATGGTCTTGACCAGAGGGCATGGCTGGGTGTCTGGACTAGGTGGCAGGATTTGATGTCTGGACCAAAGGGGGCATTGTTGGGTTTCTGAACCACGGGGCATGTTTGGGTGTCTGGACAAGAGGACATGGTTGGTTGTTTGGACCAAAGGGCATTGTCGAATGTCTGGACCAGGGGACATTGTTGGGTGTCTTGACCAGGGGGCATGGTTGGGTGTCTGGACCAGAGGTCATGGTTGAGTGTCTGGCCCAGGGAGCATAGTTGGGTGTTTGGACCAGGGGGCATTGTTGGGTGTTGTCACGTGGAGGTGGGCCGGGGCTCTGCTAACACTTAGCTGCTAGGGGCTCAAAAGGCCCAAATACTCAGCCCCTCCGACTCCCGGGATTCACCGGAGTCTCCTTGGTCACACAGGAGAGGACCAACAATGCCCACCTTCGCAGGTCTTTGCTTCCACCACAAAAGGGGTGCCACTGATTCACCCTGGAAGCCCTTCAGTCAAACACGGGGGAACTACTGTTAACAGCTCCGGCCTAGACCCGTGGAGGAGTGAAGGAAGACTCAGGCTTACCTTATAACCATAACCTCCCTGAGTCTTGCCTGCCAGACAAAAAGGTTGCAGGAACTCCTTTCCCGCCTGTCTTCTCTATCTTCTTCTTAGCAAGGTCGCCAGCTGGGTTATTATATCTGCACCCCAGCAATGCAGTTCAGTGGGTGTATTATATATTGTTTGTAGCCAGAAGATTGCTACTCCCATAGATCTGCTACTAGACTGTTGGCCCAGGGTACTCTCCCAGGAAGGTCTGTGTGGCTTTGCCTCTCTCTAGCCACTACGTTAATAGTTGCCACCATTCAGGCACCGATACTGATCGGATGGCTAAGGGTACACTTTTATGTAAGTCTGTGCTGTCTTTACCACTCTCCAGGCAATAAGAACTGCTATAGAGAACGTAGTGTTCCCTAGGTGGTACTATGATAACCTTCGTGTATGCTCATAGAGAAATATCATAAATGGAGGCACACTTAAACACAGTGATAAAATGTGTGAATTTACTGATGCAAATTACATGAACACACACACAATCACAAGTAATACATGAATATGGAAATATGGATAATAAGTCTGGAGATCGTCAGCCTCTTCTTCCACGACCTCCAACACTCCTTCAACTGGGCAGAAAGACAGGAGTCCCACACTCTCACAGGAGGGCCTCTTCACCACGTCGGCGCCTCTCCTTCACTGTCCTGCCATCCATACACACTGTCCCCTCTGACAGTCTTGGACACAAGCTGCCTTGCAGCCTATTCTACTACTAAAGTATTAAAGTCCTATTGCCACATACATAAGTAAATATTGTGGCCTAACTAGCCTACTCATACAAGGGGTAATGGGAGGGAAAATGATCTACCTTACATTCCTGGCTCACGACGCCTGTCCCTCGATGGTGTGAGGTTCCCACGCTTCCTTGGGTCGATCCTTGACGATCCAAGACGTTCCACAGGTCCTCAGGTGTCGTGGAGCCTTCGCGTCGTCGCCGGTCCAATCCCTGAGATTCAGCTACCCCAATCTTGGTTCATCGATAGGCGCTGAGCTAATCACTATTTTCCCACACTCGTCCCTTCCACAAGGCGTTGCTCCTTGTCCTAGGCACGGTGTCGTCCTTCCAAAATTCTCAGTGGATGTGACCCGGTCACAGCTAGGCTTGCCCGCCACACCTTTCCAGGCCCCCCAACGTCCAGCGTCGCCGCCCAGCGTCGTCGCCGAATATTTTCCAAGTTTGGCACTCTTTCGCTCAATAAACTTGGTTCCTTTTTGCTTCCCAGAAGCGCGGGGTCTCCAATATATCCGATGGGCTGCAATAGCCAGCACTAATCCACTAAGAAAGGCTTGTAGAGCCTCTAATCCTTGAGAGCAGACCGAGGCGCGTCCTGTCACTTCCAAGGTCGGGTCAACTCTGAAGTTGGCGCCGCCCGGGGCACTCGGTGACGTCATGGCGGGCCCTGATTGGTCGCCCACGACCTAAGTCGGCCAATCCGCGATCGGCTAGTGTCCCTTCCAAAAGATCATATCTGCATTAGGGGATACTCTTTCATTTTATATCAGGGCGCCAATTTCCCCTTATTTACAACTTACAATGTAACGTTCTCCCTTAACTGGCAGCCGGTCTGGTCGCCACATATATCATTAGACTCCCTGAACCTCAGAGAATCAGTAGGGAGAGCTGATATGACTCTTTAAGCAGGCAAACGAAAGAAATAGGAGAGGGCACCGTAACAGTGTCTAGACCAGAGGACATAGTTGGGAGTCTGTACCAGGTGTGAATTGATAGGTGTCTGGACCAGAGGGCATGATAGGGTGTCTGGACCAGAGGGCATGATAGGGTGTCTGGACCAAAGGACATGGTTGGGTGTCTGGACCACTGGAGCTTTGATGGGTGTCTGGACCAGAGGGAATGGTTGGGTGTCTGGACCAGGGTGCATGGTTGGGTGTCTGGACCAGGGGGCATGGTTGGGTGTCTAGACCGGAGGGCATGGTTGGGTATCTGGACCAGGGGGGCATTGTTGGGTTTCTGGACCAGAGGGCATTGTAAGGTGTCTGGACCAGGGGACATTGTTGGGTGTCTGGACCAGGGGGGCATTGTTGGGTGTCTGGACCAGAGCTCATGCTTTGTTGTCTGGACCAGGGGGCATTGTTGGGTATCTAGACCAGGAAGCCTGGTTGGGTGTCTGGACCAGGGGGCATGGTTGGGTGTCTGATCCAGGGAGTATTGTTGGGTGTCTGAACCAGGGGGCATTGCTGGGTGTCTGGACCAGAGGGCATTGTTGGGTGTCTGGATAAGGGGGATATGGTTGGGTGTCTGGACCAGGAGGCGTGGTTGGGTGTCTGGACCAGAGGGTATGGTTAGGTATCTGGACCATGGGGGCATTATTGGGTGTCTGGACCAGGGGACATCGTTGGGTATTTGGTCCAAGGGGGCATAATTGCGTGTTTGGACCAGGGGGATTAGTTGGGTGTCTGGACCAGGGGGCATTTTTGGGTGTCTGGACCAGGGGACATTATTGGGTGTCTGGACCAGGGGGGCATTATTGGGGGTCTGGACCAGAGGGCATTACACATAATTACACATAAGGGGCATAACTGGCCGACCCCTCAGTGTTCAAGAGAGAACTGGATAAGCACCTCCGAAGGATATCTGATCAACCAGGCTGTGACTCATACGTCAGGCTGCGAGCAGCCGCGTCCAACAGCCTGGTTGATCAGTCCGGCAACCAGGAGGCCTGGTCGACGACCGGGCCGCGGGGACGCTAAGCCCCGGAAGCACCTCAAGGTAACCTCAAGGTAGGGCATGGTTGGGTGTCTGCACCAGGGGACATTGTTGGGTGTCTGGACCAGGGGGGCATGGTTGCGTGTCTGGAACAGGGGGGGCATTATTGGGTGTCTGGACCAGGGGGCATGGTTTGGTGTTTGGTCCAAGGGGGCATGGTTGCGTGTCTGGACCAGCGGGCATGGTTGGGTGTCTGAACCAGAAGGCATGGTTGTGTGTCTAAGCCAGGGGACATTATAGGGTGTCTGGACAAAGGGGCATGGTTGGGTGTCTGAATCAGGGGGGCATGGTTGGGTGTCTGGACCAGGGGGCATGGTTGGGTGTCTAGACCAGAGGACATGGTTGGGAGTCTGTACCAGGGGGGCATTGATTGGTTTCTGGACCAGAGGCCATGGTTGGGTGTCTGGACCAGAGAACATGGTTGGGTGTCTGGACTAGGGGGACATGGTTGGGTGTCTGGAGCAGGAGGCATGGTTGGGTGTCTGGACCAGGGAGCATGGTTGGGTGTCTGGACTAGGGGGGCGTTGATGGGTGTCTGCACCAGAGTGCATGGTTGGGTGTCTGGACCAGGGGGCATAGTTGGGTGTCTGGACAAGGGGGCATGGTTGGGTGTCTGGACCAGAGGGCATGGTTGGGTGTCTGGACTAGGGGGGCGTTGATGGGTGTCTGCACCAGAGTGCATGGTTGGGTGTCTGGACCAGGGGGCATAGTTGGGTGTCTGGACAAGGGGGCATGGTTGGGTGTCTGGACCAGAGGGCATTATTGGGTCTGGACCAGGGGGACATGGTTGGGTGTCTGGAGCAGGAGGCATGGTTGGGTGTCTGGACCAGGGAGCATGGTTGGGTGTCTGGACCAGTGGGATATGGTTGGGTGTCTGGATCAGGAGGCAGAGTTGGGTGACTGGACCAGAGGTCATGATTGGGTGACTGGACCAGGGGGGCATGGTTGGGTGACTGGACCAGTGGGGCATGGTTGGGAGTCTCGACTTGGGGGCATGGTTGGGTTTCTGGACCAGAGGGCATGGTTGGGTGTCTGGACCAGGGGGCATGGTTGGGTGACTGGACCAGTGGGGCATGGTTGGGTTTCTGGACCAGGAAGCAGAATTGGGTGTCTGGACCAGAGGGCATGGTAGGGTGACTGAACCAGGGGGGCATGGTTGGGAGTCTCGACTAGGGGGCATTGTTGGGCGTCTGGGTCAGATGGCATGGTTGGGTATCTGGACCAGGGGAGCATGGTTGGGTGTCTGCACCAGGGGACATTGTTGGGTGTCTACACCAGGAGGGCATGGTTGGTTGTCTGGACCAGAGGGCATGGTTGGGTGTCTGGACCAGGTGGGGCATTATTGGGTGTCTGGACCAGGGGGCATGGTTGGATGTTTGGTCCAAGGGGGCATGGTTGTGTGTCTAGACAAGGGGATATTGTAGGGTGTCTGGACCAAGGGGTATGGTTGGGTGTCTGAACCAGGGGGGCAAGGTTGGGTGTCTGGACCAGGAACCATGGTTGGGTGTCTGGATCAAAAGGGCATGGTTGGGTGTCTGATCCATGGGGGGCATAGTTGGGTGACTGGACCAGTGGGCATAGTTGGGTGTCTTGACCAAAGGGCATTGATGAGTGTCTGGACCTAGTGGCATGGTTGGGTGTCTGGACGAAGGGGGGGGGGGGGCATAGTTCGGTGTCTAGACCAGGGGGGCATAGTTGGATGTTTGGACCGGAGAGCATTGTTGGGTGCTGGACCATAGAGCATGGTTGGGGTGTCTGGACCAAAGGGCATGGTTGGGTGTCAGCACCAGAGGGCATTGGAGGGTGTCTGGAGCAGGGAACATTGTTGGGAATCTGGACCAGAAGGCATGGTTGGGTGTCTCGTCCGAGAGCATAGTTGGGTATCTGGAGCAGGGGACATAGTTGGGTGTCTGGACCAGGGGACATAGTTGGGTGTCTGGACCAGGGGACATTATTGGGTGTCTGGACCAGGGGACATTGTTGGGTGTCTGGACCAGGGGACATTGTTGGGTGTCTGGACCAGGTGGGGCATTATTGGGTGTCTGGACAAGGGGGCATGGTTGGGTGTTTGGTCCAAAGGGGCATGGTCTCGTGTCTGGACCAACGGGCATGGTTGAGTGTGTCTGAACCAGAGGGCATGGTTGTGTGTCTGGACCAGTGGACATTGTAGGGTGTCTGGACCAAGGGGTATGGTTGGGTGTCTGAACCAGGGGGGAAAGGTTGGGTGTCTGGACCAGGAACCATGGTTGGGTATCTGGACCATGGAGCATGATTGGGTGTCTGGACCAGGAAGACATGGTTGGGTGTCTGGACCAGAGGGCATTGTTGGGGGTCTGGACCAGAGGACATTGTTGGGAGTGTGGACCAGAAGGCATGATTGGGTGTCTGCACCAGGGGGACATTGTTGGGTGTCTGGACCGGGGGCATTGTTGGGTGTCTGGACCAAGGGGAATGGTTGGATGTCTGGAGAAAAGGGCATGGATGGGTGTCTGGACCAGAGGGCATGGTTGGGTGTCTGGACCAGGTGGGGCATTATTGGGAGTAGGGTGTCTGGACCAAGAGGTATGGTTAGGTGTCTGAACCAGGGGGGCAAGGTTGGGTGTCTGGACCAGGAACCATGGTTGGGTATCTGGACCAGGGAGCATGATTGGGTGTCTGGACCAGGGGACATCGTTGGGTATTTGGTCCAAGGGGGCATAATTGCGTGTTTGGACCAGGGGGATTTGTTGGGTGTCTGGACCAGGGGACATTATTGGGTGTCTGGACCAGGGGGGCATTATTGGGGGTCTGGACCAGAGGGCATTACACATAATTACACATAAGGGGCATAACTGGCCGACCCCTCAGTGTTCAAGAGAGAACTGGATAAGCACTTCCGAAGGATATCTGATCAACCAGGCTGTGACTCATACGTCAGGCTGCGAGCAGCCGCGTCCAACAGCCTGGTTGATCAGTCCGGCAACCAGGAGGCCTGGTCGACGACCGGGCCGCGGGGACGCTAAGCCCCGGAAGCACCTCAAGGTAACCTCAAGGTAGGGCATGGTTGGGTGTCTGCACCAGGGGACATTGTTGGGTGTCTGGACCAGGGGGGCATGGTTGCGTGTCTGGAACAGGGGGGGCATTATTGGGTGTCTGGACCAGGGGGCATGGTTTGGTGTTTGGTCCAAGGGGGCATGGTTGCGTGTCTGGACCAGCGGGCATGGTTGGGTGTCTGAACCAGAAGGCATGGTTGTGTGTCTAAACCAGGGGACATTATAGGGTGTCTGGACAAAGGGGCATGGTTGGGTGTCTGAATCAGGGGGGCATGGTTGGGTGTCTGGACCAGGGGGCATGGTTGGGTGTCTAGACCAGAGGACATGGTTGGGAGTCTGTACCAGGGGGGCATTGATTGGTTTCTGGACCAGAGGCCATGGTTGGGTGTCTGGACCAGAGAACATGGTTGGGTGTCTGGACTAGGGGGACATGGTTGGGTGTCTGGAGCAGGAGGCATGGTTGGGTGTCTGGACCAGGGAGCATGGTTGGGTGTCTGGACCAGTGGGATATGGTTGGGTGTCTGGATCAGGAGGCAGAGTTGGGTGACTGGACCAGAGGTCATGATTGGGTGACTGGACCAGGGGGCATGGTTGGGTGACTGGACCAGTGGGGCATGGTTGAGAGTCTCGACTTGGGGGCATGGTTGGGTTTCTGGACCAGAGGGCATGGTTGGGTGTCTGGACCAGGGGGCATGGTTGGGTGACTGGACCAGTGGGGCATGGTTGGGTTTCTGGACCAGGAAGCAGAATTGGGTGTCTGGACCAGAGGGCATGGTAGGGTGACTGAACCAGGGGGGCATGGTTGGGAGTCTCGACTAGGGGGCATTGTTGGGCGTCTGGGTCAGATGGCATGGTTGGGTATCTGGACCAGGGGAGCATGGTTGGGTGTCTGCACCAGGGGACATTGTTGGGTGTCTACACCAGGAGGGCATGGTTGGTTGTCTGGACCAGAGGGCATGGTTGGGTGTCTGGACCAGGTGGGGCATTATTGGGTGTCTGGACCAGGGGGCATTGTTGGGGGTCTGGACCAGAGGACATTGTTGGGAGTGTGGACCAGAAGGCATGATTGGGTGTCTGCACCAGGGGGACATTGTTGGGTGTCTGGACCGGGGGCATTGTTGGGTGTCTGGACCAAGGGGAATGGTTGGATGTCTGGAGAAAAGGGCATGGATGGGTGTCTGGACCAGAGGGCATGGTTGGGTGTCTGGACCAGGTGGGGCATTATTGGGAGTAGGGTGTCTGGACCAAGAGGTATGGTTAGGTGTCTGAACCAGGGGGGCAAGGTTGGGTGTCTGGACCAGGAACCATGGTTGGGTATCTGGACCAGGGAGCATGATTGGGTGTCTGGACCAGGTGGGCATGGTTGGGTGTCTGGACCAGAGGGCATTGTTGGGTGTCTGGACCAGGGGACATTGTTGGGTGTCTGGACCAGGGGACATTGTTGGGTGTCTGGACCAGGGGGCATTGTTGGGTGTCTGGACCAGGAAGCATGGTTGGGTGTCTGGACCAAGAGGAATGATTGGATATCTGGACAAAAGGGCATGGTTGGGGGTCTGGACCAGGGGGCATGGCTGGGTGTCTATACCGGGGGGCATCATTGGGCTTCTCGACCAGGGGGCATGGTTGGGTGTCTGGACCAGGGGGCATAGTTGGGTGTCTGTACCAGGGGGCATAGTTGGGTGTCTGCACCAGGGGACATGTTTGGGTGTCTGGACCTGGGGGCATTGTTTGGTGTCTGGACCAGGGAACATGTTTGGGAATCTGGACCAGTAGGAATTGTTAGGTGTCTGGACCAGGGGGGCAATGTTGGTTGTCTGGAGCAGTAGGCATGGTTGGGAGTCTGGACCAGGGGACATGATTGGGTGTCTGAACCAGGGGACATAGTTGAGTGTCTGGACAAGGGGGCATGGTTGGGTGACTGGACCAGGGGGGCATGGTTGGGAGTTTCGACTAGGGGGCATAGTTGGGTGTCTGGACCAGAGGGCATGGTTGGGTGTCTTGAATAGGGGGGGTATTATTGGGTATCTGGACCAAAGGGTATTTTTGGGTGTCTGGATCAGGCGGGGCGTTATTGGGTGTCTGGACCAAAGGGCATGGTTGGGTGTTTGGTCCAAGGGGGCATGGTCTCGTGTTTGGACCAACGGGCATGATTGGGTGAACCAGAGGGCATGGTTGTGTGTCTGGACCAGGGGACATTGTAGGGTGTCTGGACCAAGGGGTATGGTTAGGTGTCTGAACCAGGGGGGCAAGGTTGGGTGTCTGGACCAGGAACCATGGTTGGGTATCTGGACCAGGGAGCATGATTGGGTGTCTGGACCAGGAGGGCATGGTTGGGTGTCTGGACCAGGGAACATTGTTGGGAGGGTGGACCAGAAGGCATGGTTGGGTGTCTGCACCAGGGGACATTGTTGGGTGTCTGGACCAGAGGGCATTGTTGGGTGTCTGGATCAGGAAGCATGGTTGGGTGTCTGGACTAAGGGGAATGGTTGGATGTCTGGACAAGAGGGCATGGATGGGTGTCTGGACCAGGAAGCATGGTTGGGTGTCTGGACCAGGGGGCAAGGTTGGGTGTCTGGACCAGGAACCATGGTTGGGTATCTGGACCAGGGAGCATGATTAGGTGTCTGGACCAGGAACCATGGTTGGGTATCTGGACCAGGGAGCATGATTGGGTGTCTGGACCAGGAGGGCATGGTTGGCTGTCTAGACTAGAGGGCATTGTTGGGGGTCTGGACCAGGGGGCATGGCTGGGTGTTTAAACCGGGGGGCATCGTTGGGCATCTCGACCAGGGGGCATGGTTGAGTGTCTGGACCAGGGGGCATAGTTGGGTGTCTGGACCAGGAGGCATTCTTGGGTGTCAGGACCAGGGGGCATATATGAGTGTCAGGACCAGGGGGCATATATGAGTGTCAGGACCAGGGGGCATATATGGGTGTCTGGACCAGGGAGCATATATGGGTGTCTGGACCAGGGAGCATGATTGGGTGTCTGGACCAGGAGGGCATGGTTGGGTGTCTGGACCAGAGGGCATTGTTGGGTGTCTGGACCAGGGGACATTGTTGGGAGTCTGGACCAGAAGGCATAGTTGGGTGTCTGGACCAGGAAGCATGGTTGGGTGTCTGGACCAAGGGGAATGGTTGGATGTCTGGACAAGAGGGCATGGATGGGTGTCTGGACCATGGGACAGTGTTGGGTGTCTGGACCAGGGGGGCATGGTTAGGTGTCTGGACCAGTGGGCTATAGTTGGGTGTCTGGACCAGGGAGGCCATGGTTGGGTGTCTGGACCAGGGGACAAGGTTGAGTGTCTGGACCAGAAAGCATGGTTGGCTGTCTAGACTTAGAGTGCATTGTTGGGGGTCTGGACCAAAGGACATTGTTGGGTGTCGGGACCAGGGTGCATACTTGTGTGTCTTGGCCAGGGGGGCATATTTGGGTGTCTGGACCTGGGGGCATAGTTGGATGTCTGGACCAGGAGGCATTCTTGGGTGTCAGGACCAGGGGGCATATATGGGTGTCTAGACCTGGGGGCATTGTTGGGAGTCTGGACCAGTAGGAATTGTTAGGTGTCTGGACCAGTAGGCATGGTTGGGTGTCTGGACCAGTAGGCATGGTTGGGTGTCTGTACCAGTGGGCATGGTTGGGTGTTTGGACCAGAGGGGCATTGTTGGGAGTCTGGACCAGGGGACATGATTGGGTGTCTGAACCAGGGGACATGGTTGGGTGTCTGGACCTGGGTGCATTGTTGGGTGTCTGGACCAGGGAATAATGTTTGGGAGTCTGGACCAGTAGGCATGGTTGGGTGTCTGGACCAGAGGGGCATCGTTGGGAGTCTGGACCAGCGGACATGATTGGATGTCTGAAACAGGGGACATGGTTGGGCGTCTGGACCAGTAGACATGGTTGGGTGTCTGGACCAGGGGGCATGGTTGGGTGTCTGGACCAGTAGGCATGGTTGGGTGTCTGGACCAGGGGGCATGGTTGGGTGTCTGGACCAGGGACATGTTTGGGTGTCTTGACCAGGGGGCATGGTTGGGGGACTGGACCAAAAGGCATGGTTGGGTGTTAGGACCAAGGGGGCATATTTGCGTGTCTGGACCAGCGGGCCTGGTTGGCTGTCTAGACCAGAGGGCATGGTTGTGTGTCTGGACCAGGGGGCATTGTTGGGTGTCTGGACCAGGGAGCATGGTTGGGTGCCTGAACCAGGGGGGGCATTGTTGGGTGTCTGGACCAGGGAGCATGGTTGGGTATCTGGACCAGGGAGCATGATTGTGTCTGGACCAGGGGGACATGGTTGGGTGTCTGGACGAAGGGGGGCATTCTTGGGTGTCGGGACCGGAGGGCATGGTTGGGTGTCTGGTTCAAGGGGCATTGTTGGGTGTCTGGACCAGAGGGCATGGTTGGGTTTCTGGGCCAGGGGGCATGGTTAGGTGTCTGGACCAGGGGGCATTGTTGGGTGTCTGGACCAGGGGGCATTGTTGGGTGTCTGGACCAGGGGGGCATGGTTATGTGTTTGGATCAGCTGGGCATGGATGGGTGTCTAGACCAGGGAGCATGGTTGGGTGACTGGACCAGAAGGCGTTGTTGGTAGTTTAGACCAGAGTGCATGGTTGGGGGTCTGGACCAGGGGGCATGGCTGGATGTCTCGTCCGAGAGCATAGTTTGGTGTCCGGACCAGGGAACATTGTTGGGTGTCTGGACCAGGGGGCATGGTTGGGTGTCTGGAGCAGGGGGCATTGTTGGGTGTCTGGACCAGAGAGCATGGTTGGGTGTCTGGACCAGAGAGCATGGTTGGGTGTCTGGACCAGAGAGCATGGTTAGGTGTCTGGACCAGAGAGCATGGTTGGGTGTCTGGACCAGGGGGCATTGTTGGGTTTCTGGACCAGGAAGCATGGTTGGGTGCCTGGACCAGTGGGCATGGTTGGGTGTCTGGGCCAGGGAATATTGTTGGGTGTCTGGACCAGGAGGGCATGGTTGCGTGTCTGGACCAGGGGTCATTATTGGGTGTCTGGACCAGAGGGCATTGTTGGGTGTCTGGACCAGGGGACATTGTTAGTACTCTGAACCAGAGGGCATGGTTGGGTGTCTGCAGCAGAGGACATTGTTGGGTGTTTGGACCAGACGGCATGGTTATGTGTTTGGTCCATGGGGGCATGGTTGCGTGTCTGGACCAGCGGGCATGGTTGGGTATCTGGACTAGAGGGCATGGTTGCGTGTCTGGACCAGAAGGCATGGTTGTGTGTCTGGACCAGGGGACATTGTAGGGTGTGTCGAACAAGGTGCATGGTTAAGTGTTTGGACCAGGGTTCATGGTTGGGTGTCTGGACCAGAGGGCATTGTTGGGTGTCCGGACCAGTGGGCATGGTTGGGTGTCTGGACCAGAGTGCATTGTTGAGTGTCTGGACCAGGGGGCATTGTTGGGTGTCTGGACCATGGGGAATAGGTTGGGTGTCTGGACCAGGGTCATACTTGGGTGTCTGGACCAGTCGGCATGATTGGGTGTTTGGTCCAAGGGGGCATGGTTCCGTTTCTGGACCAGCGGGCATGGTTGGGTATCTGGACTAGAGGGCATGGTTGCGTGTCTGGACCAGAAGGCTTGGTTGGGTGTCTGGACCAGGGGGCATGGGTGGGTGTCTGAACCAGGGGGCATGGTTGGGTGTCTGGACCAGGGGGGCATTGTTGGGTGTCTTGACCAGGGGGGCATGGTTGGGTGTCTTGACCAGGGGGGCATGGTTGGGTGTCTGGACCAGGGGGCATGGTTGGGTTTCTGGACCAGGGGGCATGGTTGGGTGTCTGGACCAGGGGGGCATTGTTGGGTGTCTTGACCAGGGGGGCATGGTTGGGGGACTGGACCAAAAGGCAAGGTTGGGTGTTAGGACCAAGGGGGCATGTTTGCGGGTCTGGACCAGCGGACCTAGTTGACTGTCTGGACCAGAGGGCATGGTTGTGTGTCTGGACCAGGGGGCATTGTTGGGTGTCTGGACCAGGGATCATGGTTGGGTCCCTGAACCAGGGGGGCATTATTGGGTGTCTGAACCAGAGGGGATTGCTGGGTGTCTGGACCAGGGGACATTGTTGGGAGTCTGGACCAGACGGCATGGTTGTGGTTCTGCACCATGGGATATTGTTGGGTGTCTGGACCAGAGGGGCATGGTTGGGTGCCTGGACCAGAGGGCACAGTTGGGTGTCTGGACCAGGGGGGCCTTTTTGGGTGTCTGGACTTGTCGGCATGATTGGGTGTTTGGTCCAAGGGGGCATGGTTGCGTGTCTGGACCAGCGGGCATGGTTGGGTATCTGGACTAGAGGGCATGGTTAAGTGTTTGGACCAGAGGGCATTGTCAGGTGTCTGTACCAGGGGGGCATGGTCTTGACCAGAGGCAAGTTTGGGTGTCTGGACCAGGGGGCAGGATTGAATGTCTGGACCAAGGGGGGCATAGTTGGGTGTCTGACCCACGGGGGCATGTTTGGGTGTCTAGCCCAGAGGGCATGGTTGGGTGTTTGGACCAAAATGCATTGTTGAGTGTTTGGACCAGGGTTCATGGTTGAGTGTCTGGACCAGAGGGCATTGTTGGGTGTCCGGACCAGTGGGCATGGTTGGGTGTCTGGACCAGAGGACTTGGTTAGGTGTGTGGACCTGAGTGCATTGTTGAGTGTCTGGACCAGGGGGCATTGTTGGGTGTCTGGACCATTGGGAATAGGTTGGGTGTCTGGACCAGGGTCATACTTGGGTGTCTGGACCAGGGTCATACTTGGGTGTCTGGACCAGGGTCATACTTGGGTGTCTGGACCAGTCGGGATGATTGGGTATCTGGACTAGAGGGCATGGTTGCGTGTCTGGACCAGAAGGCTTGGTTGGGTGTCTGGACCAGGGGGCATGGGTGGGAGTATGGACCAGAGGACATGGTTGTGTGTCTGTACCAGGGGGCATTGATAGGTGTCTGGAACAGAGGGCATAGTTTGGTGTCTAGTCCTGGGAGCATAGTTGGGTGTCTGGACCAGGGGGAATGGCTTAGCATTGTAACCAGGGGACATGGTTGGGTGTCTGGACCAGGGGGCATGGTTGGGTGTCTTGACCAGGGGGGCATGGTTGGGGGACTGGACCAAAAGGCATGGTTGGGTGTTAAGACCAAGGGGGCAAGTTTGCGTGTCTGGACCAGCGGACCTGGTTGACTGTCTGGACCAGAGGGCATGGTTGTGTGTCTGGACCAAGGGGCATTGTTGGGTGTCGTCTGGACCAGGGGGAGCATGGTTAGGTGTCTGGACCTGCGGGGCATGGATGGGTGTCTGGACCAGGGGGCATGGTTGGGTGCCTGGACCAGAAGGCGTGGTTGGGTGTCTAGACCAGAGTGCATGGTTGGGTGTCACGTCCGAGGGGCATAGTTGGGTGTCTGGAGCAGGGGCCATAGTTGGGTATCTGGTCCAGGGGACATTGTTGGGTGTCTGGACCAGGGGGCATGGTTGGGTGTCTAATATAATGGGCATATTTGGGTGTCTGGACCTGAGGGCATAGTTGGGTGTCTAGACCAGGGGATATGTCTCGGTGTCTAGACCAGGGGACATGGTTGGGTGTCTGGACCTGGGGGCATGGTTAGGTGTCTGGACCAAGGGGGGCATGGCTGGGTGACTGAGGCAGGGGGCATAGTTGGGTGTTTGGACCAGAGGGCATTGTTGGGTGTCTGAACCTGAGGGCATTGTTGGGAATCTGGACCAGATGGGCATTGTTGGGTAACTGGACCATGGGGGCATGGTTGGGTGTCTGGACCAGGGGGCATGGTTGGGTGTCTGGACCAGAAGGCATTGTTGTGAGTCTGGACTAGAGGGCATAGTTGGGTGTCTGGAGCAGGGGGGCATGGTTGGATGTCTGGACCTTAGAGCATGGTTGGGTGTCTGGACCAGGGGGCATTGTTGGGTGTCTGGACCAGGGGGGCATGGTTCTGTGTCTGGACCAGAAGGCATTGTTGTGAGTCTGGACTAGAGGGCATAGTTGGGTGTCTGGAGCAGGGGGGCATGGTTGGATGTCTGGACCTTAGAGCATGGTTGGGTGTCTGGACCATGGGGCATTGTTGGGTGTCTCGACCAGGGGATATGGTTGGGTGACTCGACCAGGGGGTCATAGTTGGGTGTCTCGACTAGGGACCATGGGTGGGTGTCTGGAACAGAGGGCATGGTTGGGTGTCTGGACGAGGGGGGCATGGTTGGGTGTCTGGACCATGGGGGCATCATTGGGTGTCTGGACCAGAGGGCATTGTTGGGTGTCTGGACCAGGGGACATTGTTAGGAGTCTGGACCAGAGGGCATGGTATGGTTTCTGCACCAGCGGACATTGTTGGGTGTCTGGACCAGAGGGGCGTGGTTGGGTGTCTGGACCAGAGGGCATTATTGGGTGTCTGGACCAGGGAGCATGGTTGGGTGTCTGGACCAGGGGGGCATGGTTGCGTGTCTGGACCAGAAGGCATGGTTGTGTGTCTGGATCAGGGGACATTGTAGGATGTCTCGACCAAGGTGCATTGTCAGGACCAGGGGGGCATGGTCCTTACCAGAGGGCATGGTTGGGTGTCTGGACCAGTGGGCAGGATTGGATGTCTGGACCAAGGGGGGCATAGTTGGGTGTCTGAACCATGGGGGCATGTTTGGGTGTCTGGACCAAAGGGCATGGTTGGGTGTTTGGACCAAAGGGCATTGTTGAGTGTTTGGACCAGGGGTCATGGTTGGGTGTCTGGACCAGAGGACATTGTTGTGTGTCCGGACCAGAGGGCATGGTTGGGTGTCTGGACCAGGGGGCATTGTAGGGTGTCTGGACCAGGGTCATACTTGGGTGTCTGGACCAGGGGGCATGGTTGGGTGTCTCGACCAGGGGGCATGGGTGGGAGTATGGACCAGAGGATATGGTTGTGTGTCTGGACCAGGGAGGCATTGATGGGTGTCTGGACCAGAGGGCATTGTTGGGTGTTTCCACAATGGGCATTATCGGATGTCTGGAATAAAGGGCATAGTTGGGTGTCTGGACCAGGGGGCATGGTTGGGTGTCTGGACCAGAGGGCATGGGTGAGTGTCTGGAGCAAGAGGCATTGTTGGGTGTCTGGAGCAGGGGGCATAGTTGGGTGTCTGGATCAGGGCCCATTGTTGGGTGTCTGGACCAGGGGGCATGGTTGGGTGTCTGGACCAGGGGGCATGGTTGGGTGTCTGGACCAGAGGACATGGTTGGGTGTCTGGACCAGGGAGCATTGTGTTTTATCTGGACCAGGGGGCATTGTTGGGTGTCTGTACCAGGAAGCATGGTTGGGTGTCTGGACCAGGGGGCATGGTTGGGTGTCTGAACCAGGGGACAGTGTTGGGTGTATGGACCAGAGGGCACTGTTGGGTGTCTGGACTAATGGGGCATGGTTTTGTGTCTGGACCAGGGGGCATGGTTGGGTGTCTGGACCAGGGGGCATGGATGGGTGTCTGGACCAATGAACATGGTTGGGTGTCTGGACCAGAGGGCTTGGATGGGTGTCAGGACCAGGGGGCATGGTTGGGTGTCTGGACCAGGGGGATGTTTGGGTGTCTGCACCAGGGGGCATAGTTTGGTTTCTGTACCTGGGGACATGGTTAGGTGTCTGGACCAGAGGGCATGGTTGGGTGACTAAACCAGGGGGCAATGTTGGGTGTCTAGACCAGGGGACATGGTTGGGGTTCTGGACCAGGGGACAAGGTTGGGTGTCTGGACCAGGGGGACAAGGTTGGGTGTCTGGACCAGGGGGCATGGTTGGGTGTCTGGACCAGGGGGACAAGGTTGGGTGTCTGGACCAGGGGGCATGGTTAGGTGTCTGGACCAGGGGACATGGTTGAGAGAGGAGGAAGGATGTCCCAGCGTAGGCAAATATTCGTCTCGTGTGGTTCTGTAAGTCAAAATGAATGCGTCCCTGAAACGAGACATTAGTTGCTGGAGAAGGAAGAATTTGATGAAGAAGGTTGAACGAGATGCAGGAAGTAGGGATTAAACAGAGAAAAGATGAAAATTAAGAAGAATGAACCAAGAGACATAATGACTCAAAGAGAGACTCACAGATTCTAAGAGACTGATAGGAAAGAGTGTACGTGGAAAATAACCATAATTTAACAACATAATTAAAAATTTTAAACCTTCAGAATTTATGGTGATAATTATTGGTTTATGGAAAACTAACATACTTAATTTTTCTTTACTTATATAGACAATTCCATTGGTAAATGAATGTGCAAAGTTTTCCTAGAAAACTGCTTCGTTGCCACATCCCAGCTTACTAGAAATAACATCTCTGGTACAGTCGGGGAGAAGTATTCTTTCTCCTCCTAGGTCCTTGTAAAGTGTAGAATGGCAATGCCGCGTTTGTTGTTGTCGTAGTTATGGGTTAGATTGTGAATGAATTGGCGTAATGTAACGACAAGTGTCGTTGGTCAAAACACCACACACCAGTTTACATAATTCACACTGCTATCAAAACGAAAATAGTGTTGAACAGTTAATAAAAATTAATTTATGTGCATTAGTGAAAAGGGGAGATGGCTGTACATTTGTGCTTAAGAGTTTATTAATCTTTAATATAAGCGATATAACGAATGATAATTTTACGTATTTTGCTGTAGAGGCAGAGACGACGTGACGTCACACATAAAACGCTACCTAGAGTATCGTTGGCCGCCAGTCATCAATGTTAATTTAGTTAATTTATTATGCACCCCATACCCATCTTGTGGGCGGTAGTGGAAAGGGTTACAGAGGCACATAATGGGCTCAGGGACTGAACCCCACAATTCATTTAGTTAAGCAAGTTACAATCTTGCTGAGCTGGTTACAAAATTCAATATAAATCGTCACATCAACATTGGGTTCGAGATCGACCACAGGTACACTGTCACAATTGACATGTTTGTCCTGCACACCGCCCCCCATCCAGTGGGCAGCGGTGGATAGGTTACAGTCACTCAGTTACTACCTACTGTTTCGAAACTGGGGATATTTGGCAAAAATTTCTGGTAGCAGATCATTTTGAATTAAATATTTACACATCGCTGGAACATTGGTTATAATATTGGCTCTGAATTCACGTATCTTTCCGCACTCCATCACATAGTGACGGAGGGTGTGCGAATAATTTTGTTGACATAGTTTACATTTGGTCAGGTCTACATCAGCAGATAATGAGAATTCCCAGAGATACTTGTAACCGAGTCTAAGCCGAGCAGTAGTAACATCTAGAAGTCTGCTGATTTTATTGGATGATCATTAGATGTGTGGCTCATCTTGCATGATAATATGATGATAGATGGAATTACTGGTGTCGATTTAACTTTGTCTCAGATCTACAAGGTTATGTTGAGGTTCTTGGAGTATTATTGCCCTCAGACTGTTTATAGGCAATCCAAGGTTATACTCAATTCCTACTTTAAACGCAGAACACTTCTGGATCGCCACAGAAAAGGAAGATTGTGTTTTGCTAAAAGATTCATCTTCAGTGATGAGAAGACCATCACGTCAGCGACTCATGGCAGATTACACTGCTATCGTCCCAACAACACTCGATATGAACAACAGTTTATATATGAACTCGCCAGGAGTAGTTATATATCGTGCACTGTATGGAGGTGGAGTCCATTATACGGCGTAGGGAACGTGCTGAGATTCAGAGACGCTTTAATGTTGACACAAATCTTGAGATTTTGGAGGCAGTGATTGTTCCTTCTGTGCCCACATGTGCTCTTCCCTAGCTAGCCTGAGCAAATAATATTCATGCAGGTATTGTATTGCTTATTTAATAAAGATATACCACCAAATAGGCTAACATAATCCGACCTTTCAGTCAATAATGCTACTCAGGTTTTGCCATTGTCCATTTATTTTACTAGGTTCGTTGTTTACTGTTAAGTTTAATCTCAAAATATATTATCGAATATTCGTTCCGAGTTGTTTTTAGTTATTGTTAATTTTATTTTCTTTATTTGTAAAACAACAATATTTACAAATATACAAGAATGTAAGAACCACCAACAATTCCTGAAACACAGAACATATAAGGAAACACAGAACATATAAGGAAACACAGAACATATAAGGAAACACAGAACATATAAGGAAACACAGAACATATAAAGAAACACAGAACATATAAGGAAACACAGAACATATAAGGAAACACAGAACATATAAGGAAACACAGAACATATAAGGAAACACAGAACATATAAGGAAACACAGAACATATAAAGAAACACAGAACATATAAAGAAACACAGAACATATAAGGAAACACAGAACATATAAGGAAACACAGAACATATAAGGAAACACAGAACATATAAGGAAACACAGAACATATAAGGAAACACAGAACATATAAGGAAACACAGAACATATAAGGAAACACAGAACATATAAGGAAACACAGAACATCAACATAAACAAGCAACATGAGGAAACATGATTAGTAAGTACGTACAGGGCAGGGAACATGAAACGAGTCCAGTAATCAATCCAGTTACGTGCATTTAAATCATACCATGTGCACACAAAAGTAACACTACAAAGGGAACCTGGCAGTAGAAGTCGCCAATACAATGCAACAGCAGAACGTACAATATACCAGAAAACAGAGAACACACACATCTCTATATTTAGATTTGCTTAATTTTGCTTAATTTTGCAGTTGCTTAATTTAGAAATTGTACTTGTGGTCGGTCTTGAGCCCATTGTTGATGGGACGATGTTTATTGAATTTTGTAACTAGCTCATCAAAAGTGTAACTTGCTTAGCTAAATGAATTATCGGGTTCACTCCCTGAGCCCATTATGTGCCTCTGTAGCCCTTTCCACTACCACCCACACGATGGGGTATGGGGTGCATAATAAATGAACTAAACTATGTGGTTTTTTGGGGGGAGGAAAAACAAAATATATACAATACAAAGGTACCGAAGTACCAAATAAAACAGAGCATCAGCTCCACACCACACAACAACAACAACACGACAGAGATGCAACATAGAACATACACAATAACACTTCACATAAAAATACGGAACAACAAACAACACAGAAACAGGAGAAACCATACACAGAACAATATAATACAGAGGAACACACAAAGAGTAAACCGGCACCACCCAGACGGGGCGTGCCAAGCACCACCCAGACGGGGCGTGCCAAGCACCACCCAGACGGGGCGTGCCAAGCACCACCCAGACGGGGCGTGCCAAGCACCACCCAGACGGGGCGTGCCAAGCACCACCCAGACGGGGCGTGCCAAGCACCACCCAGACGGGGCGTGCCAAGCACCACCCAGACGGGGCGTGCCAAGCACCACCCAGACGGGGCGTGCCAAGCACCACCCAGACGGGGCGTGCCAAGCACCACCCAGACGGGGCGTGCCAAGCACCACCCAGACGGGGCGTGCCAAGCACCACCCAGACGGGGCGTGCCAAGCACCACCCAGACGGGGCGTGCCAAGCATGGACACCAACTACAAAAGTACACACAAAAACAATATCGAAAACACAGGAAGAATAACAAAGGAAATTTAAAATAGGAAACATAACACAGGAAACAAAACAAAGCGTAGCCGCCGACAACGGCAATACATGCGTAGGGAGGAACAAAGGGAAACAATAATAAAGGACACAAGAATGACCTTGGAAAACAAGGGGACAAGCCAGAAAGGCTACACAAAGCAGTGAAACATAAAAATACAAGACAACAAATATGCACACATACAGCATTTAATACACTTTTGTAGATAGAGGGCCCCTCGGGAACCGCAAACAGTATGCCTCCCATAAAAGCCACTCATCGGCGGGAATATCCCCAGCCATCTCCCGGGGTACAACATATAATCCGGAATGCCAGAGACGAATTTCTGTGCGCTCCGTATCCACACCGTCGACGAACACCATGGGACCGGCATTGCTATTTCCATCGCAATTGAGTCCACATCTTCCCTCTCCACAGATCCCGCCGACGAGGCAATCCCCCTCCCCTTAGAAGGAGGCCGGCAACACAGGGGGTAGCACCACCGGCTGCGGGGCAACAGGGACCCTTGACACAGGGTCCAGCGGCACAGAAGTCTTCTGAACAGCACCCTTTTTCCGAACTCCATCCTTCTTCAGGGCCATAACTAAGTCAGTACTCGCACCACTACCGACAGCAGGGGTAACAACCTTCCATGTAAGCGAAACCAGAACCGGAGGTGCAAAAGAAGTCACAGGGGCAGGTACGGAGGTCCCCAAACCACCCACCACCCCTGGGACAGAGGCACTTTCCACTACCACGTCCGGACCATGACTAGACACCGCAAGAGCCGCAGGCCTACTACCGTCACACGCCACAGCAAGTGTCACCGGATCATCGTATTCCCCCACCACCGCCCAGGCGACACCCTGAGGGGGAGACAAACTTAGAGCCCTCCTGGAATGCTTCGACCTAGGGCACATATCGTCCGAACTGTGGACCTTCCCCCAAGGCGCCGCAGCAGGATCACCAGTAGGCCTCACGCGATCCCACATCACTCGATCAAGTAACATCTCAGCCGCCTCAACCACCAGAGGCACCGGACCACACACTGACAGGGACGGTAATGCATGAACGTCCACAGAGACACTTGCAGCGAGTAGATTATCCCAATAATATACTCGCTCCAAAAGTATTAGCCTAACGAGAGAAGCAAAGCTCTTCTTAGTACTAATTATGGAACTCAAACCTTTCCCTACTTTCAGTTAATATTCCTGCCATTCTTTGGAGAACGGTCAGGTGTTGCCCGACCATAAAAGCAGCAGAGTAGCGAATAACAACCAGTCTACTTTCAAGTGTGGTCTAGAACAGACACTTGCGAGATACTGTACCGACTCTCAGTGCGCTCAACTCACACCATTGCTCGCCAAAGTATCACCTGCATACTTCTGTATACTCGACTAAATATATATATATTCTCTTAGTGTCTGTGTTTATTGTCACCATCCTTTACGTAACAATAGAACCGTTACATTGGTGACCCAGTGAGTGAAAAGAACACCTAGTCACAAACTAGATCTTCGTCATGGATTTATCTACTAGGTTTCCAGCATACAATGCAGATGAACCATAATTTTGGTTCATACAGTTGGAGGCTATTTTCGACCACCCCGAAATTACGACTGAGAAAGCCCGATATGCCTGTACCCTGCCAACACTTCCATCGGAGGCTATGCACACTGCCTCCGCTGTCATCACCACACCTTTACCAGACACCAGGACGTACACCGCATTGAAGGCTGCTCTTCTACAGGTAGCGATGAAACGCCGAATTCAACAGAGGGATCAACTCCTCACTGACAAAAGATTAGCAGACAAAACACCAGCCCAGCTTCTCCGGCATATTCAGTATGTAATTCATACTTCAACTGGCCCAGCCCCCAGCGAGATTGTGAGATCAATCTGGATACAACTCTGTCCAAAACACATTCAACCGGCCCTATTCGGTATGGCTGACGACACCCCATTAGCCCAGCTGGCTACACTGGCAGACCGGCTTCATACGACGTCTGATAACGCTACGCTGTCCCACCTCAGTGATATACAGCAGACTACAGATACCCAACAACTCGACGTCCTCCAGAACCGGCGTGTCTTCCGCCCAGGGAGGACGTACCACGCGAATCCAGTATCAGGATCTAGGCAACAGCGAGAACACCGAGGAGAGCTTTGTTCTTACCACCAGAGGTTCAGACACTGCTCTTCGACACCAAGCCCACAACTGTAGGGCTCCTTGTTGCTGGCCGGGAAACTACTTCGGCGGGGACTGTTAATGGCCAATAACCCTGTCATTTCAAACACTACACTGCTCTACATATCTGACATCATAACCAAACGCCGTTTCCTCATTGACACAGGTGCAGCAGCTAGTGTGTTGCCTCCCCCACTGGTCAAACCTACCCGCACTCCTGGTTTGGACCTGCGTGCCGCCAATGGTACGTCCGTCTGTACATATGGGACCTGCACCCTGGTTCTCAATTTCACCTCTCTGTGTCGCTTTACATGGACTTTCCTCATAGTGGATGTGAAACAACCCATTCTTGGATGGGATTTCCTGCAACACCATCGACTTATTATGGATCCCACAGGTGCAGTACTTCGAGCCTCCCCTAGTACCTCTACGCAAGTTAACAGCGTTACCCCAGTCGCATCTACGGAACTTCAAGCACTCCTGGATGAATTCAAAGATGTGACCCAACCCGCCAGCCCTCGACCAGAAGTGCAACATACCATTATACATCACATTACTACAACGGGAGCACCTACCTTCGCCAGACCATGCCGCCTGGCACCGGAACAATTGGCGGTAGTACGTGCTGTATTCAACAAGCTACAGGAGGCAAGAATAATCCGCCCTTCGAACAGTCCATGGGCTTCACCTCTTCATATGGTCCCGAAAATAGCCCCAGGGGAATGGCGCCCTTGTGGGGACTACAGGGCTCTCAACGTTCGTACTCTGCCAGATCGCTACCCAATACCACACATCCAGGATTTCTCACAGGGATTGAGCAATGCAACCGTTTTTTCGAAAATTGACCTTGTAAGGGCATTTCACCAGATCCCTGTGCTGACATGGCAGACATTCCGAAAACAGCGATCACAACACCTTTTTTATTGTTTGAATTCGTCTGGATGCCTTTTGGTCTACAGAATGCAGCCCAGACATTCCAACGCTTCATCGACCAAGTAGTTAAGGACCTTCCTTTTTACTACGCCTAAATTGACGATCTGCTGGTGGCCAGTACATCACTGACAGAACATCTGCTACACCTCCGACTCCTTCTCACTCATTTGCGCAACTTCGGCTTGCAGCTCAACTCCGAGAAGTGTATTTTCCATGTTCCAGAGCTGGATTTCTTGGGACACCGTGTGTCAGCAGCAGGGGTCCAACCACTAGAGAAGAAAATCGAGTCAATCAAGGAATTCCTGCGCCCATCCACTCCAAAGAAGTTGCAAGAATTTCTTGGTGTTGTGAATTTTTATCATCGATTCATCCCACATTGTTCGGACATCTTGCAACACTTAAACGACCTCTTACGTGGTCGGAAACTCACGTCCCGTCTTCCGTTAGAGTGGACTCCCCAGGCAGAGACAGTATTCACCGACATAAAACACAAGCTGGCGGAATTCACCTTACTCGCACACCCAGTGTCTGACGCTCCCACCAATCTCTCTACCGACGCGTCAAACACAGCAATTGGTACTGTACTACAACAGCTCATTGAAGGAGAATGGCGCCCAATTGCATTCTTTTCAGCACGCCTGTCACCCACTGAAGCACATATGATAGTGTACAGCACTTTTGATAGGGAACTGTTCGCCATCTACGCAACCATACAACATTTCCACCACTTTCTCGAGGGGCGGAACTTCCACATCCTCACAGACCACAAACCTCTCACTTATGCACTGGCGGCCAAGAGTGATGCTCTGTCTCCTCGAGTAGCCAACCACCTGGGATTCATCTCCCAATTTACCTCGGATATCCGCTATGTCAAAGGAACCAACAATGTCATAGCCGATGCACTGTCTCGACCCACCATAAACCACGTCGTGAAAAACCCAGCTCAGGTGGACTATTGTGTAATCAGCAAGGCCCAACGGGAAGACCCTGATGTGAAGCAATTACGAACATCTGACACAGCTCTCCGGTTCATCGAGATTCCCATGGAAGGTGGCGGAAGTATAATCTGTGACACCTCGCGGACGGGAGCACTTAGGCCCTACATTCCTGCCCAGTTTCACTGGAAAACATTCTCAACATTTCACTCCCTAGCACACCCAGGAGTACGTTCTTCCCAGAAACTTCTAACGGAGCGTGTCGTATGGCCAGGAATCAATGCCGATGTTCGACGATGGACTCGCTCATGTCTCCAGTGCCAGCGAGCAAAAACACATCGACACACAAAGAGCCCTCTTCAACAGTTCCCATTACCTTCTGACCGTTTCGAGGTGGTGCATGTAGACATCGTTGGACCATTACCGTCGGCAAGAGGATATTCTTATCTACTCACCTGCATCGATCGATTCTCCAGATTTAATCAACATCTCAGGTGAGTCAGTGGTCCAGGCTTTCCTCTCTGGATGGGTCGCCCGTTTTGGCAGCCCCTCTGTCATCATCACCGACCAAGGACGACAATTCGAATCATATCTATGGAAGGAACTTATGGAATTCCTCGGCACCACACACAACCGAACCACAGCATACCACCCTGAGTCAAACGGAATAGTAGAACGCTTTCATAGACAACTAAAAGCCATCCTAAGAGCTCAAGCACGCCCTGATGATTGGATCAACAACCTTCCATTGATCTTGCTTGGCATTCGTTCGGCCACGAAGGAGGGAAGTGGATTCTCGGTAGCAGACTTAGTATACAGATCTAGCCTGCAGCTTTCGGGCGAATTCTTAACCCCGACGACATTCATCACACCCCCAGACCCCACTTTTGTTCAGAAATTACAGGCGGCTATGACAAGCATTCAGCCTACACCACCACGCGAACCGACAACTCGTGCTACATATGTGCCTCATGAGCTCCACACAACTGAACACGTGGCAACACACTGCCACAGACCTCCACAGAAGACACAGCATCTGGAGGCGGGGCAGGCCTCGGCAGCGGAAAAACACCACTCACCACATCCCCATGGCCTCCCATGTTCCACCAGGGGTGCAGCAGGCGCCGGCCCCGATGCACGCACCACAACCCCCGACGGCGCAGGCACAACCACCACCGCATCACTCACATAGTCCTCCTGACCCTCCAGAGGAGGGATGTCCTCCTCCTCCCAGAACAGGTTTACACGCTCCATGGCGCCCACATGGCACCCAACAGCCTGATGGCCCAACAAGCCACACTGGAGACAGGTCCGCTGCTGACCTGCATAGAAACTCCGGATATAATATCCCATCAGGAGCACTGAAGACGGGACTGCAGACGTAAGCTGCATTGCGAGGGTCCAAGTCCCATTGAGCACACCCTTCAGTCGGCCAGATGAAATGACATTCATCCGAATGTTCAACATCCGGCCAAACTGCCCAAAATATCGGTGAAGTAAGGCATCAGGGAACTCGAAGGGTGCACCTTGGACATTCACATAAGTCGTAGCACCACTGCAGTCCAACACGAGCACAGCCCCAGCACCTTTGGGCAACGTAAACGAGCGCCCAACAACGGCCCACAAAGGCCGCGAATGCATCCGCCGTACTAAACTTAACGACCGCTCGATGGGCAGAGACGATCTGGACGCCTCCAATCAAAGCCACATCAACTCGCAGGTCTGCCAACACCACTTAAACCGCAGAATAAGTCACCGAGCCGGAGAATTCGAGCCCAGCCGTCAACAACCTCTTCACAGGAGGCAATGTGAACTACATCCCTCCTGGCCACAGCCGCAGCGCACTCGTCACGTCACCAGCAACAGCCAATGACCACACTCCAGGCAACAACAGCAGAACTCGGCCAACATAATCTCACCCTAGAGAGGCGAGCAGTCAACTCCAAACTAACAGTGTTGTTGACTGGCAACCCGTCCTCAGACCAAGTCCATTCCATCCAGCTGGCGACCTCAAAAACACATATTCATCAAGTTTAACATGCTGTTTATTCAAAATAGGAATTTTCTCATATATAAATTAATAATGCTATATATTAGAATACTGTGCATATTTAGGCACCGGTTAGGATAGGTTAGTTGTTAAGGTTCTGTTGGCAATTATTTTTTATTTGTAGTACGTGGGTGAAGCATTTATAGCATTGTAGTTCGACCAAACGTCGTCAGCGAAGCACTTGTTCCGGAAATGTTCGGACGTCATCAATTGTGAGTCATGTGTAAACCGTTTTTCATTCATAAACAAGGGGGTTTGGCTGGGGTTTTGGTCTATCATACGTTATATCGTCTACATAAAAGATCAATAACTCTTAAGCACAAAAGTAGAGCCCTCTCCCTTTTTCACTAACCTACATTTATTAATTTGTATTAACTGTTCAACACTATTTTCCTTTCGATAGCAGTGTGAATTATATGAACGGGTGTGTGGTGTTTTAACCAATGAGACTTGTCGTTACAAAGCACCTATTCATTCATTATCTAACCCAATACTACGACAATACAAACACGGTGCTGCCATTCTTCACTTTCCAAGAACCAAGGGGTAAATGAATACTTTTCCTATGTGAGTGAGAATGGTGCAAAAATTGCAGTCACAAATTGTTGCAATCGTGGAGTTGGGATTACAGGTGGTGAGTAACATTAGTGGACACAGTTGATTATCACTTCCTGTTTGCACGATACAGCCAACAGGGAGATGGGGTAGAAACGACCCGGCAGCTCTAGACTTCGTGTGCACACAGCATGGATATATATAAGGAACAACTGTGTGAAAGTAATCACAGCATTATTTAGTTCACATATAAAGGTAATCACTGAACTATTTAGTTCACATACAAAGGTGAGTGGATGAAGGCGAAGAAGTCGAGGAACGGGATGAGAACAACTTGATGTTACAGACAAAGGAATTATCGAAGTACAAGATCTTTTCTAAACAAAGTTCTTTAGGAAAGTCACGTAAATGAAAAGAACCAGAGGCTATGAAAGAGCCCATACTGCTCAGATAAAAGGCAAGGAAGAAAGCTGGATTAACCCACAATTAAACAGACAGTAAAGGGGAGAAACAAGATGTACTGGGAGCTGACCATGAAGGTCACCAGAGAAGTAACGCAGGGAGCTGACTATGAAAGGTCACTGTTAGAGATCGCTAGATATAAAGTTCAATAGTTAAGTAACTCACTGAATTTTCCCCAGCTCTTTACTGTGGCATAGAAAACAGAAGGTCCAAAGAAACACTGATTGAGTTATTTCCCCGGTATAATCTCAGATCTCTACAGTCAATTTATGACAAATATCAAAACAAAACCTACACTTAAGTAATACCAGGTGGTTCGCTCAGAAGGAGACAAGAGTCACTTGCACCAGGCTAATCTATAGACCACAATATTAAGAAATTCCCACTCCCAGGGAATACAAATTGAAAAGCTAACACACTTCACTAATAAATAATTAAATAAACATTTCAAAACCTATGTCCTACTTAATTTAATATATAAACAAAACACTTAACCTAAAGCCAATCGGCTATCCGAGATCACCGACCCATCCATCATGCCTCGCACCTGGAACACACTGAGGGCGAGAGAATTTGTTGTTGATGTTTTACATTCAGCTACTCAGAACAAAAAGTTCTAGTAGCACGGACTGTGGTGAGCCCGTAAGTGGAGGATCTTTGGAACCATTATCTATATCAATAGCTGATATTAGAGATTTGGAGATGGATGGGGGGTCTTCATGGTGATTTTCTGGCTGTACCAGTTATGGAGCTGGTGGTATTAGTGTACACCTCTAGGTCTTCCGTTTTTTCTTGCCTGAGTCTTTGGCTGAGCCGTGCTGTCGTTGGAGTTTGGTGAGGTGGCCTCCACGAGGAGGTCTTGTACCGAGTAGGTGTCGTATTTGTGGTGCGGCGGTGGAGCTCCTTCTAAGATGTCCTCGTCTGAGGAGTCCGTAACCTCCGTAGTTGGTGTTTTCGTCTTTCGCCTCGCAGCCTGAGGTAGGCTCAGGTGTCGTGGATTGGTGGTAGAAGTTATTTCAGGAGCATTGGTGGCGCTGTTAGCCATGGGAGACATCTCCCGTCCACGAGGCTAACCATAGCCCGTGCTTCTTGCCCCATTCCTGTGCCAGGTAAGTTACGGGCTCACCATAGCCCGTGCTACTGGAACTTATTGTTCGGAGTAGCGAATCTTAAACAACGCTGTTAGCATTTGTAGACAGCATGTCTGCTAGCGCGGCTGCTGAGATGGTGATGGTGGGAGTGTTGGGAGCTTGAGAGGGAAATACCTCTGTTTGTGCCGCTCGGGTCTTGGGTGGTTCTGGATCTTGTTGAGATCGACCATGTGGTCTTCCTGGAGGTAGTCTCCGGAGTGATAGTGGAGGCAGTGAGACTTGCTCAAGGGGCTATGATGGGGTCCAGGCCACTGGCTAGGTATAATATGTTCATTTCACTGACAAAATGGTGGTTGTTTGGTCCAGCAAGACCCTCCGCTAGTCTAATAAAACCAAGGATAATGCCTGCACGTGATGTTGGGGGCTGTGAAGAAGCCTGTTGGGTCTTGGGTCTCCATTGTGAAGACTGGTTCGCCTGGTTGGAGGAGCCATTCTTTGGTAAGACTGCAAAGTCTTCTGGTCGGTTGGTTGGATCAGAGGTGGTGAGTTGAGCACCTGGGTCTCTGATCGCGGAGGTAGAGAGGTTGTTTCCCTTGGTTTCAACCTGGGCCTTGATGGAGATTGCTTTCCTGTCTGCGGGGGCAGCGGTATGAAATTGCGGGGTGATTGCCATCACAGAGCAAGCAGAGATTGGCTGTTGCCTTTCATATGGAGTAGTGATGGTCTGGTGAGCACAGGCTGCACTTCTGGACGGGGTGCTGACACTTGGTGGGGTGGGAGTGCTCATAGCACTTGAAGCACTGCTGGATCTCATGGTATCGTTCCTTTTTACTTGGTGGGGATGTATTTGTAAGCCGAAGCCGTAGAAACCTTGTGTGGCAGCCTGGTTGGCTGCAACTATGGTGGTGAAAGTAATCTTTATTGATGATTTGTCGGTGCTGTAGAACTCTAGGTTGACCTATATAACCTATTTAAAAATATTCTAAGCAAAGCCCAGGAACATATAAATTAAATAGATCGAATACTAATGATCCAAAGTGGATAACAAAAGATCTGAAGAACCTTATAGGGAAAAAGAGAGCGTGGTACAAAAGGATTAAGAATGGGGAAGTCAGCTTAGAACAGGAATTCGTACAACTGGTTAGAAATACTAAAAAAGAGATAAGGAAAGCAAAAAGAAACTATGAACTTTGCATAGCAGAGCAAGCAAAGACAAATCCTAGTGTTTGGATAGAAGTGTTTGCCCGGGTGCTTAATGAATGCAAAGAGGAGCTTTCCGAGCCACTGTATTCCATATTTAATAAAAATCAATAGAGTTAGGCAGAATGCCAGAGTCATGGAAGGTAGCTAACGTGGTACCAATTTTTAAGAAAGGAGATAGACCACTTGCGTCAAACTATCGGCCAATTAGCCTAACGTCTATTGTGAGAAAGTTACTTGAATCGATAATTGCAAATACAATTCGTCTTCATCTTGAAAAACATAAATTAATAAATGAGTCGCAACATGGTTATACAAATGACCGTTTATGTTTAACAAATTTGCTATCTTTTTATTCCAGCATAATTGAGACAGTTGATAGTGATATGGATTGTGATGTTGTGTTCCTTGACTTTAGCAAAGCTTTTGATACAGTGCCACATGAAAGACTGATTAAAAAAATAGAGGCTCATGGTATTGGGGGTGCTATATTAAACTGAATTAGGGCATGGCTATACCAAAGGAAAAAGAGAGTTAGTATAAATGGGGTTAAGTCAGAGTGGGATAATGTTGTTAGTGGAGTGCCTCAAGCCTCTGTCCTGGGACCTCTGTTGTTTATAATATATATATATAAATGATTTAGATTCAGGTTTGAGTAGCAACATTTGCAAATTTGCCGATGATACAAAAATCGGTAGGGAAATTAATACGGAAGAAGACTCACTATCACTTCAAGTTTATCTAAATAGGGTTTTGAAATGGTCAAAGGATTGGCAGATGCAGTTTAATGCTGATAAATGTAAAGTTCTGAGGCTAGGTAATGATGATAAAGTTACAAGACACGAGGTAGATGGTGTTGAGATTGCGAAGTCAGATTGCAAAAGGAATCTGGGAGTTATGATTAGTAAGAATTTAAAACAAAAGGATCAATGCATGAATGTTCGTAATAAGGCATATAGGACACTGAAATTTATTAATCGAAGCGTTGGTAACAAAACACCGGGTGTGGCTCTTCAGCTATATCTAGCTCTGGTCAGGCCCCATTTAGATTATGCAGTTCAGTTTTGGTCGCCGTACTATAGAATGGACATAAATTCACTTGAACGTGTCCAGCGTAGGATAAGTTAATTCCCCAAATAAGAAATCTTTCATATGAAGAAAGATTAACAAAATTTAAGTTGCATTCACTGGAAAGGCAAAGAGTTAGGGGTGACATGATAGAGGTTTACAAGTGGGTGAATGGACATAACAAAGGGGATATTAAAAGTATCAACACAAGACAGAACACGAAACAATGGGTATAAATTGGATAAGCTTAGATTTAGGAAAGACTTGGGTATATACTGGTTCAGTAACAGGGTTGTTGATTTGTGGAACCAATTGTCGTGTAACGTGGTGGAGGTGGGGTCCCTCGATTGTTTCAAGCGTAGGTTGGACATGTATATGAGTGGGATTGGGTGGTTATAAATTTTAGCTGCCTCGTATGGGCCAATAGGCTTTCTGCAGTTACCTTTGTTCTTATGTTCATCAGTTCCTTCACTACACCTTCCATTATTACTATGATAACACAATCGGAGCTCCAGGTATCCCACCCTCTCATTGTGCACCTGACTTGCCTGTTCAACTTGCAGTAAATAGGTACCTGGGAGTTGAACAGCTGTTTCGGGCTGTTTCCTGGGGATGTGTAACAAACAGGTGGCCTGGTCGAGAACCGGGCCGCAGGGACCCTAAGCCCCGAAATCAAATCATCTCAAGATGTAAAACTTGGGCGACAAATAATTTTTTTTAATTTATTTGAAGTTTCAAATAACAAGAGCAAGTTTCGGCTGAAAAATAACATTATTTGTTTTATTGCTAACTCTTCTACAAATAAATCCCGGTATCCCACTTGCCTTATTCCCAACACTTATGCACTGATTTATTACCTTTAAATTTCCAACAATCCCAACATCCAGATCCTTTTCACATCCAGATCAATTTCGCATTCAGACGTCGCAGTTTGAAGAGCATGCAGCTGCCATCTGTAACTCTGTCAACATTACCTTGCCTCAAAACACAATAGTGTTCAACGGTAAACTGCAGCTGTCTACGATGAGTGATACAGATTGTATCACCAGTTGATTGACGGTTGAGAGGCGGGACCAAAGAGTCAAAGCTCAACCCCTGCAAGCACAATTAGGTGAGTACAGACTTTGGCAAATCAAGATGCGGCAGTGATTTCGGCGTGCTGATAGGCGGTGACCCTGACAACAGTGTGCTAACCCACGTTACAAAGCAAATCAAATATTTAGGTTAATAACAAGAAATGTCAGCAATAAATACACAATTATCGTCCTCCATATTAATTTTTCCTGGTGAGACCCCACTCATGATGTTCTGTTCAATTCTGGTTTGCGAGTTACAGAGTGGATATAGCTAACACGACGGTCCAGCTGTATGCACCGCAGCTTAAGGACCTTGTACATAAGTGCACAACACGACGAATCAACTCCATTGCTCTGTCGTGCACAATCCTTTGCACACTTTAGGTAATGTAGAGTTCCTAAATTCTCAGGAAAGTTAGGAATGGATTTTGCCTCAAAAATCTGCTCCTTTAGTTTATACCATCTTCCCACTAAAGGAAAGCTTTCGGTTATTTCTATGACTCGTCTGATTCTCACGCTTCCATTCGTGACCTTCTTGTTCTTTTGGTATTCTTTATTAACATTTCCTCTTTTTCCACTGTCAATCCCGCTAAGTATTTTATACGCCTGAATCATGTAATCCCTCTCTCTCCTCCTTTCTCTCCAGGATTCTTTCGTAATCCTGTCTCTTGTTCCCATTTCCATCACCTTATACTTGCGCTAACGTTGAACTATAGCAGCCATTTACCTGACCAACTTTGCAGCCTGTTTAAGTGATCTTGGAGTATCTTTTAATCTTCACCTGACACATCTTTTCTCGTAAGTTTTACATCGTCTGCAAACATGGACATATAAGACTTTGAACTTCTGGTCATTTGCATAAATGAGGAATAGTGTGGGTCCCAGCACCAATCCTTTAGGTACTCTGCTTGTTACTCTGCACCAGTCCGACTCCTCGCCCCTCACTGTCACTCTTTGACACCTCTCCGTTCCTTATCCATGTTAATGCGTTGACGCTTACTCCCGCCTGCCGCTCAAGTTTGCACAGTAACCTCCTGTGTGGTACTGTATCAAAGGCTTTTTAGGAATCCAGAAATACGCAATCTGCCCAGCCATCTCTGTCTTGCATTATTTTCGTTATCTTATCATAAAACTCCAGTACGTCTGCATGCATGATTTCCTTTCCTTAAAGCCATGTTGATGTTTGCATACAAACTTAATTTTTTCTAGGTGTGTAACTAGTCTCAACCTTACTATTCTTTCGAGTACTTTGCAAGGGATGCTTGTGAGTGACACTGTTCTGTAGTTAAGTGCCTCATCTTTATCTCCTTTCTTGTAATATGGTAGTACAGTTGTCTTCTTCCAGCAGCTGGAAAATACTCCTCTTAACAAATGACTCGCTTTGTACTCACCTAGTTGTGATTGTGGGAGTTGAGCTATGACTCTTTGGTCCCGCCTATTAATGGTGTTCAGTTTCCTGAGCTTACTTGGCTCTATCATATCTACATTTGAAGCTGAGTATGGAGTCTGCCTCCACCCCATCACTGCCTAATGCATTACATTTCTTAAGTACTCTGACACTGAAAAAAATCTTTCTAATGTCTCTGTGGCTCATTTGGGTACTACGTTTCCACCTGTGTCCCCTTGTGCGTGTTCCACCCGTGTTAAAGGGTTTGTCTTTGTCCACCCTGTCAATTCCCCTCAGAATTTTGTAGGTAGTTATCATTGTCGGAAATTTCGACACTTTATCTACTAACTCCTGACATACCTAGTTATAACGGAACGGTTATGGCAGGAACATACTAATATTACTAACATTACTAACTTCTCAAAGAGAACGAATTTGATATCGTTCCAGAGAGAACAGGATGTTACCACATATGTAAAATCTACTATACATATAACCTCTCTTTTGTAGTAACATAAAACTTTCAGCATAAAGACTAAATAAGACAAAAAAGTACTTATTAATAGTTACTTTACCTAAATAAACAGTAAATCAAGCGTCTCTCTCCCTATGTCGATAATGAAGAGTTATGACCCAAGCTGAGGGAGCGGCCCAGCGGGAGAGGGACGCCGCGCCATTAGACCAGCAGCACGCGGCCTGAACGCTTGGCAGAGAAGTCGCTGGCACGTTTTATCTCTTAATTGCCAAACATAGTCACATTTACCGAGTTCTCGACACAGGAATATTAGCTTTTCCACCCAATCAACGAACTCATCGTACCAGGGAAGTGTTATTTCCGAACAATTGTTGTAGTTTATGTTAATGGCCGTTATCATGATCTCTTTAACATTGTCCAGTTATGACGCCGGCTGCGCTCTGACCAAAATGGGTAAGCCTAAATATTAATGCAAACTCATCTTCTTTGATTATACACTGTGTATAATGGTAACAGTGTACTACTTATGACTTTTGGCAAGTATAGTACAAGAGAAGAGAGTATGGAGTGGACCTGTAGCACCACAAGGCTACCTAACTCACCATAGGGCTCCTCCCTACCAGGCTCCTGTATTAACTGAAGGAAACCTGTGCCTCGTAGCAGGCCTTTACGACTCTAGAGATAAGAACTAAAAGTTTCCACTAATCCATGTAGTAACTAAACTAATATTTTGTAGTTTATTGTTATCCACCACTGGTGGTGTATTGTTATCCACCACTGGTGGTGTATTGTTATCCACCACTGGTGGTGTAGGCTATGAACGTAACAACCCCCTCAAACTTGTGGATAGGACCACACCCACCAGGACAAACCTGTGATATACAGTCCATTATCAATTAATTATCTTAAATTATATTGTTATTAAATTAACAGTGTATAAATTAATTTCCTGCTGGGAAAATTCCCCACAATCATGTCTCCTTTTACTCTTCTGTTTTCCAGAGACGTGAGGCTTAACTCCCTTAACCTTTCCTCGTATCTCATACCTCTCAGTTCTGGGACTAATCTAGTGGCATTCCTCTGAAGCTTCTGTAACTTTGTCTTGTACTTAACTAGGTATGGACTCCAGGCTGGAGCTGCATACTCCAGGATTGGTCTGATATAAGTGGTATCCTGTCCCATATAAGGTCCTGAACGATTCTTTACGCAAGTTTCTAAAGTCAGTTCTTATGTTGGACAATCTAGCATATGCCGCTGATGATATCCTGTTGATGTGGGCCTCTGGGAACGGGTTCGGTGTGGTATCAACCTACAGATTGTTCTCTCTATATGACTCTTGCAGGATTTCACTTCTCAAATGGTACATTGTGTTCAGCCTCCTGTTCCTTTCGCCTAATTTCAATAATTTACACTTTCTTGAGTTGAACTTTAGTAGCCATTTTCTAGACCATTCTTACCTTTGTCCAGGTCGTCCTGTAGTCTCTGTCTATCGTCATCTGTCTTGATTCTTCTCATAATTTTTGCGAGGAATATTTTTTTAGAGAGGAGTGAGTCTATACCCTCTGGAAGATTGTTTACATATATTAGAAACTGAATGGGTCCAAGTACAGAGCCCTGTGGGACTCCGCTGGTGACATCTCGGCACTCTGATGTCTCCCCCCACCCCCTCAAAGTTACTCGCTGTTTCCTGTTGCTTAGATACTTTCTTATCCAATGGAGCATCTTACCTTTTACTCCTGCCCGTTGCTCCACCTTTTGAAACAGCCTTTTTATGTTGTACTGTGTCAAAGATTTTCTGACAGTCCAAGAAAATACAGTTTGTCCTGCCTACTCTTTCTTGCTTAATCTTTGTCACCTGATCGTAGAATTCTATTAAACCAGCGAGGCAAGATTTACCATCTCTGAACCCATATTGGTGGTGTGTCACAAAGTTCCTTCTCTCTAGATGTGCTACTGTTTTTTTTGTCACGATCTTCTCCATCACCTTGCATGGTATACAAGTTAAGGACACTGGCCTGTAGTTCAGTGCCTCCTGTCAGTCACCTTTTCTGTATACTACATCAGCCGTCTTCCATATTTCTGGTAGATCTCCTGTCTCCTGTGACCTACTATACACCATGGAGAGTGGCAAGCAAATTTCTTCTGCACACTCTTTCAATACTCAGGGGGGATTCCATCCGGACCAACAGCCTTTTTCACGTTCAGATCCAACAGATGCCTCTTAACTTCATCTCTGGTGTGTGAGTTCATCACACACCTCTTTGTCCTTTTCTGTGTACCTGTCCTCACCCGTTCTAAGTTTCATCACCTGTTCTTTCACTGTTAATTTCCTCCTGATGTGGCTGTGGAGTAGTTTTAGTTTGGTCTTGACTTTATTAGCTAAATCATTTTTATACTGTCTCTCTGCCTCTCTTCTCACACTGACATACTCATTCCTGGCTCTCTGATATCTCTCTGCTTTCTGGTGTTCTGTTATTTCGGAGGTTCCTCTATGCCCTTTTGTTCCATTCCTTTGCTTCCATATATGCACTATTAAACCATGGATTCTTCTTTTGCTTCTCATTTTTTTCCTTCTGGGCCGTGATAAACCTGTTTACTGCCTCCTGACACTTTTGGGTGACATAGTCCATTATGTCTTATACGGTCTTAGATATGTGTCCCATGGTATTTCTCTTTGGAATTTTCTCATCTCATAATTTCTATTTTGGTACGCCAGCCCCTTCTTTTCTCGTTCTTTTTTTTTGGGGGGGGAGGGGGTGATTACTTTTAGCTCTACCAGGTACTCAAATATCAGTACACTGTGATCACTCATTCCCAAGGGGGCTTCCAACTTATCTTCCCTTATATCCGACGCATTCAGGGTGAATATCAGATCAATTATCTACCTTTCAGTGGATGAAGTCTCCCTTGATTAGCAATCTGGATCCGTTTCTGCTAGCGACAGAAGCTGCTCTATTATATAAATGGTAGCCATGTTATTTCTATCTTATTCCTGTTTGGGTCATCTGTCATTTGGTGGTGGGTGTGGGTTGTATATGACTACTACTATAAGTTTTTGTCCTCCAATTGCTATGGTACCTACGATATAGTCGCTGAACTCTTCATAACCCTGAATAACCATCTCTTCAAAACTCCAGTCTTTTTTATCAGCAGAGCAACTTCACCTCCATCTCTTCCTTCTCTCTCCTTCCTTACTACATAGTATTCCTGTAGAAACACTGCATTTGTTATGGTTTTCGTTAGCTTTGTTTCTGTGAGTGCCATTATGTCTGGGTTTTCTTCTTGTACCAATTATCCAAGTTCAATTGATTTATTTGTAATCCCATGTGCGTTTGTATACATTGTCTTGAAGTTCACTTTATCCTGTCCATTCTTGTTTCCTCTTCTTGGTGGTCTTTCTGCTGATGGAGAAAGTCGTTCCATAGGTGTAGAGATTTGTGAGTTGGTTAACAGAGTCTTAGAGGATTCTGGGGTGAGGGGTGAAGGGTCAAGGGAAGAGGGGACAGGAAGGGTATGGGGTGAGGGGGAGGGGGAACAGGGAGGATATAGGGTGAGGGGGAATGGAGCTAATGAGGGTATGGGGGAGGGGGTACAGGGAGGGAATGGGGTGAGCGGGGAGGAGGGGTGAGGGAGGGGTATGGGGTCAGGGGGAAGAGGGGACATGTAGCGTATGGAGTGAGGGGTGGAGTCTGCCTCCACATCACTGTCTAATGCATTCCATCTGTAAACTACTCTGACACTGAACAAAATCTTTGTAACGTCCCACCCATGTTAAACATTTTATCTTTATCTACCCAGTCAATTCCCCAATTGCGTGTGTGTGTAATTACCTAAGTGTAGTTAGTGTAGGAGTGGTCGGCCGAGCGGACAGCACGCTGGACTTGTGATCCTGTGGTCCTGGGTTCGATCCCAGGCGCCGGCGAGAAACAATGGGCAGAGTTTCTTTCACCCTATGCCCCTGTTACCTAGCAGTAAAATAGGTACCTGGGTGTTAGTCAGCTGTCACGGGCTGCTTCCTGGGGGTGGAGGCCTGGTCGAGGACCGGGCCGCGGGGACACTAAAAAGCCCCGAAATCATCTCAAGATAACCTCAAGATAGTTACAGGATGAGAGCTATGCTCGTGGTGTCCCGTCTACCCAGCACTCTTAAATTCGAACTGGTGACCGCGTGAACACCGGGTCCGACCTCACAGTCTGACCACGACTCTTCCTAAGCGTCGTGAGTGTGTGTGTGTGTGTGTGTGTGTGTGTGTGTGTGTGTGTGTGTGTACTCACCTAGTTGTACTCACCTAGTTGTGTCTGCAGGATCGAGCATTGACTCTTGGATCCCGCCTTTCGAGCATCGGTTGTTAACAGCAATGACTCCTGTCCCATTTCCCTATCATACCTGGTTTTAAAATTATGAATAGTATTTGCTTCCACAACCTGTTCCTGAAGTGCATTCCATTTCCCCACTACTCTCACGCTAAAAGAAAACTTCCTAACATCTCTGTGACTCATCTGAGTTTCAAGCTTCCATCCATGTCCTCTCGTTCTGTTACTATTCCGTGTGAACATTTCGTCTATGTCCACTCTGTCAATCCCTCTGAGTATCTTATACGTTCCTATCATGTCCCCCCTCTCCCTTCTTCTTTCTAGTGTCGTAAGGCACAGTTCCCTCAGGCGCTCCTCATACCCCATCCCTCGTAGCTCTGGGACGAGTCTCGTTGCAAACCTCTGAACCTTTTCCAGTTTCATTATATGCTTCTTCAGATGGGGGACTCCATGATGAGGCGGCATACTCTAAGACTGGCCTCACGTAGGCAGTGTAAAGCGCCCTAAATGCCTCCTTACTTAGGTTTCTGAATGATGTTCTAACTTTTGCCAGTGTAGAGTACGCTGCTGTCGTTATCCTATTAATATGTGCCTCAGGAGATAGATTAGGTGTTACGTCCACCCCCAGGTCTCTTTCACGCGTCGTTACAGGTAGGCTGTTCCCCTTCATTGTGTACTGTCCCTTTGGTCTCCTATCTCCTAGTCCCATTTCCATAACTTTACATTTGCTCGTGTTGAATTCTAGTAGCCATTTCTCTGACCATCTCTGCAATCTGTTTAGGTCCTCTTGGAGGATCCTGCAATCCTCATCTGTCACAACTCTTCTCATCAACTTTGCATCATCCGCAAACATCGACATGTAGGACTCTACGCCTGTAAACATGTCGTTAACATATACAAGAAATAGAATTGGTCCCAGCACCGATCCTTGTGGTACTCCACTTGTTACTGTTCGCCAGTCCGACTTCTCGCCCCTTACCGTAACTCTTTGGCTCCTTCCTGTTAGGTAGTTCCTTATCCATTCTAGGACCTTTCCCCCCACCCCCGCCTGCCTCTCGAGCTTGAACAGCAGTCTCATGTGCGGTACTGTATCAAAGGCTTTTTGGCAGTCCAGAAATATGCAGTCTGGCCAACCATCTCTGTCCTGTCTTATCCTCGTTATTTTATCATAGAATTCCAGAAGGTTTGTTAGGCACGATTTCCCTGTCCAGAACCCATGTTGATGTTTGTTCACAAACCTAATGTTCTCCAGGTGTGCAACCAGTCGTAACCTAATTATTCTTTCCAGTATTTTACAGGGGATGCTTGTCAGTGATACAGGTCTATAGTTAAGTGCCTCCTCCCTATCACCTTTCTTGAAGATCGGCACGACATTTGCCTTCTTCCAGCAACTGGGCAATTCTCCTGACATAAGTGACTCATTAAAGATCATTGCCAGAGGCACGCTGAGGGCCTGTGCTGCTTCTTTTAGTATCCACGGTGATACTTTGTCTGGTCCAACTGCTTTAGTTGCATCTAGAGTTGTCAACTGTTTCATTACCTCCTCTGCTGTCACCTCTATATCTGATAGTCTTTCATCTAGGGTAACCCCTTCCAACAATGGGAGCTGCTCAGGCTCGGTAGTGAACACTCCATGGAAACTGGCATTCAGTGCCTCGCAGATTTCCTTGTCACTTTCAGTATATGCCCCCTCTGTCTTCCTTAGTCTTGTCACTTGGTCGTTCACCGACATTTTTCTTCTTATATGACTGTGTAGTAACTTAGGTTGTTTTTTCGCTTTGATTGCAATATCGTTCTCATAGTCCCTTTCCGATGTTCGTCTTATGTTAATGTAATCGTTCCTAGCTCTGTTGTATCTGCTTCTGTTGTCCTCTGTTCTTTGTCTTCTGTACTTCCTCCACTCCCGCCTGCTGGCCATTTTTGCTTCCTGACACTGTCTATTAAACCATGGGTTATTATATTCCTTCTTATTTTTTCCCTTTACCGTTGGTATAAATCTCTCTTCGGCCTCCTGGCATTTCTGTATGAAATGTGTGTGTGTGTGTGTGTGTGTTTGTGTGTGTGTGTGTGTGTGTGTGTGTGTGTGTGTGTGTGTGTGTGTGTGTGTGTGTGTGTGTGTGTGTGTGTGTGTGTGTGTGTGTGTGTATACACATATTTGTACTCACCTATTTGTGCTTGCGGAGGTTGAGCTCTGGCTCTTTGGTTTTCGGCACCTGACAGCTGGGTGGACAGCGCTTCGAATTCGTAGTCATGAGGTTCCGGGTTCGAACTCCGGTAGAGGCGGAGATAAATGGGCAAAATATTTCTTTCACCCTGATGCCTCTGATACCTAGCAGTAGATAGGTACCTTGGAGTTAGACAGCTGCTACGGGCTGCTTCCTGGGGTGTGTGTAACAAAAAGGAGGCCTGATCGAGAACCGGGCCGCGGGGACGCTAAGCCCCTAAATTATCTCAAGATAACCGCCTCTCAACTGTCAATCAACAGGTGTATACACTGAGCCTATTGGGCTCTATCATATCTACACTTGAAACTGTGTATGGAGTCAGCCTCCACCACATCACTTCCTAATGCGAAATCAGTCATTTGTCAACCACTCTGACACTAAAAAAAATCTTTCTAATATCTATGTGGCTCATTTGGTCACTCAATTTCCACCTGTGTCCCCTAGTGCGTGTGCCCCTTGTGTTAAATAGCCTGTCTTTATCTACCCTATCAATTCCTCTGAAAATCTTGTACGTGGTGATAGTGTCCCCCTTTAACTCTTCTATCTTCCAGCGACGTAAGGTTTAATTCCCGTAGTCTCTCCTCGAGGCTCATACCTCTCAGCCCGGGTATTAGTCTGGTGGCAAACCTTTGAACCTTTTCCAGTTTAGTCTTATTCTTGAATAGATATGGACTCCATGCTGGGGGCTGCATACTCCAGGAACGGTCTGACATAGGTGGTATACAAAGTTCTGAATGATTCCTTACACAAGTTTCTAAATGCCGTTCTGATGTTGGCCAATCTGGCACATGCTGCTGATGTTATCCTCTTGATATGGGCTTAAGGGGACAGGTCTAGCGTGATATCAATCCCCAAGTCTTTCTCTCTCTCTCTCTCTCTGACTCTCGAATAATTTCATCTCCCAAATGATACCTTGTATCTGGCCTCCTGCTCCCTACATCTATCTTCATTACATTACATTTTCTTGGGTTAAACTTTAACATCCATTTGTTCGACCATTCCTTCAGTTTATTTAGGTCTTCTTGAAGCCTCAAGCAGTCCTCCTCTGTCTTAATTGTCTTGATCCTTCTCATAATTTTGGCATCGTCGGCAAATATTGAGAGGAATGAGTCTATACCCTCCGGGAGATCATTTGCGTATATCAGAAACAGGATAGGACCGAGTACAGAGCCCTGTGGGACTCCATTGGTGACTTCACGCCAATCTGAGGTCTCACCCCCTCACTGTAACACTCTGCTCCCTATTGCTGAAATACTCACTTATCCACTGGAGTACCTTACCAGTTACTCCTGCCTGTCTCTCCAGCTTATGTACCAGCCTGTTATTGGGTACTGTATCAAAGTCTTTCCGACAGTCCAAAAAATGCAGTCTGCCCAGCCTTCTCTTTCTTGCTTAATCTTTGTCACATGGTCGTAGTCACCAAGTCTGTAAGGCAAGATTTACCCTCCCTGAACCCTTGTTGGCGATTTGTCACGAAGTCCATTTTCTCCAGTACGTGTATTCACCTAGTTGTGCTTGTGGGGGTTGAGCTCTGCTCTTTCGGCCCGTCTCTCAACTGTTTCTACTACTACTATTTTTTCCCCATAACACACACACATACACCCAAGGACTAACTAACTAACAGCTGACTAACTCCCAGGTACCTATTTACTGCTAGGTAACAGGGGCGTAGGGTTAAAGAATCTCTGCCCATCGTTTCTCGCTGACGACCGGGATCGGACTCGGGACCACAGGATCACGTGTTCAGCGTGCTGTCCGCTCGGCCACCGGCTACCCGGTGTGTGTGTGTTCACCTTGTTGTATTCACCTAGTTGTGCTTACGGGGGTTTAGCTCTTCACTTTCGGACCGCCTCTCAACTGTCAATCAATCAACTGTTACTAACTACTAACTAATTTTTTTCACACAGACACACACACACACACAGACACACACACACACACACACACACACACACACACACACACACACACACACACACACACACACACACACACACACACACACACACACACACACACCCACAGGGAGGGTCGCGGGGTCGCACTCTACGATAAACGCCAATATTTTTGGGTTAATTAAGGCTACAGTGACGGATCACAGATCTCGGGGTATCACAAAAGTGTATAACCGCCGCGAATTGGAAAGAAAAGTAGTGTGCTATCACTAGAGCTTTGTGTTAAACAGTGAACCACCAGACAGGCCACGTGGGAGGGCCCATGAGGCTTTGTTTACATTTGGGCTCCAGTGATCAGTAGTACAGTAAATTAATGAACTGTAACACAACGATACAGTGACTGACTCCAGAGCTTTGTGTTAGATAGAGAAGAACCGCCATCATCAATCTACTAGAACTTAGTGAATCACCACGTGGGAGGCGACGATGGATCACCATTATCATCCATACATCATCATTACTCGTCTAGTTGTGTGAGCGGGAGGCTGACTGGTAGGTACCCTCTCTCTGGTCAATCAATCAGGTGTACAGAGTGAGGTAAAATACTATAAAATTCTTCTTCAGGATATCATATATATTTAAAATCTCAAAGTGGCTCATTTTGGGTAGAGGTTAACACTTACGGGACCTCGTGACACACGCACGCACGAACGTACGTGCGTGTGCGTGCGTGCGTACTTGGTGGGTACTAAGTTTCCACCTGTGTCCCCTTGTTCTTGTCCTACCCGCGCTAAAGTTTGTCTTTGTCCATCCTGTCAATTCCCCTGAGAATTTTGTAGGTGGTTATCATGTCTCCCCTTACTCTTCTGTTTTCCAGGGTTGTGAGGTTCAGCTCCCTTAGCCTTTCCTCATAACTCATTCTTCTCAGTTCCGGGACCAATCTGGTGGCATACCTCTGAATCTTCTCTAACTTTGTCTTGTATTTAACTAGGTATAGACTCCAGGCTGGAGCTGCATACTCCAGGATTGGTCTGACATAAGTGGTATACAGGGTCCTGAACGATTCCTTACACAAGTTTCTAAAGGCAGTTCTTATACTGGCCAGTCTAGCATATGCCGCTGATGATATCCTTTTGATGTTGGCCTCTGGGGACAGGTTCGGTGTGATATCGACCCCTCACCTTTCTCTCTATTTGACTCTTGCAGGATTTCACCTCCCAGATGGTACCTTGTGTTCAGCCTTCTGCTCCCTTCGCCTAATTTCATTACTTTACACTTTCCTGAGTTAAACTTTAGCAGCCATTTTCTAGACCATTCCTCCAGTTTGTCCAGGTCGTCCTGTAGTCTCTGTCTATCTTCATCTGTTTTGATTCTTCTCATAATTTTTGCATCATCAGCAAACATTGGGAAGAATGAGTCTGTACCCTCTGGAAGGTCGTTTACATATACTAGAATATACATTTTTTACATATACTAGAATGTACGTTTACATATACATATGTGCATTTGTGTGTGTGGAATGGGGGGTTCTAGGAAGGTGTGTGTACTCACCTAGTTGTACTCACCTAGTTGTGCTTGCGGGGGTTGAGCTCTGGCTCTTTGGTCCCGCCTCTCAACTGTCAATCAACAGGTGTACAGGTTCCTGAGCCTATTGGGCTCTATCATATCAACACTTGAAACTGTGTATGGAGTCAGCCTCCACCACATCACTTCCTAATGCATTCCATTTGTAAACTACTCTGACACTAAAAAAGTTTTTTCTAATATCTCTGTGGCTCATTTGGGCACTCAGTTTCCACCTGTGTCCCCTAGTGCGTGTGCCCCCTGTGTTAAACAGCCTGTCTTTATCAACCCTGTCAATTCCCTTCAGGATCTTGAATGTGGTGATCATGTCCCCCCTAACTCTTCTGTCTTCCAACGAAGTGAGGTTTAATTCCCGTAGTCTCTCCTCGTAGCTCATACCTCTCAGCTCAGGTACTAGTCTGGTGGCAAACCTTTGAACCTTTTCCATTTTAGTCTTATGCTTGACTACATATGGACTCCATGCTGGTGCCGCATACTCCAGGATTGGTCTGACATATGTGGTATATAATGTTCTGAAAGATTCCTTACACAAGTTTCTAAAGGCCGTTCTTATGTTAGCCAACCTGGCATATGCTGCTGCTGTTATCCTCTTGATGTGAGCATCAGGGGACAGGTCTGGCGTGATATCAACCCCCAGGTCTTTCTCTCTCTCGGACTCTTGAAGTATTTCATCTCCCAAGTGATACCTTGTATCTGGTCTCCTGCTTCCTACCCCTATCTTCATTACATTACATTTGCTTGGATTAAACTCTAACAGCCATTTGTTCGACCATTCCTGCAGCTTGTCCAGGTCTTCTTGAAGCCTCAAGCTGTCCTCCTCTGTCTTAATCCTTCTCATAATTTTGGCGTCGTCAGCAAACATTGAGAGGAATGAGTCTATACCCTCTGGGAGATCATTTACGTATATCAGAAACAGGATAGGTCCAAGTACAGAGCCCTGTGGGACTCCACTGGTGACTTCACGCCAGTCTGAGGTCTCACCCCTCACTGTAACTCTCTGCTTCCTATTGTTTAGGTACTCCCTTATCCACTGGAGCGCCCTACCAGTTACACCTGCCTGTTTCTCTAGCTTATGCATCAACCTTTTATGGGGTACTGTGTCAAAGGCTTTCCGACAGTCCAAAAAAATGCAGTCCGCCCACCCTTCTCTTTCTTGTTTAATCTTTGTCACCTGATCGTAGAATTCTATCAATCCTGTAAGGCAAGATTTACCCTCCCTGAACCCATGTTGATGGGTTGTCACGAAGTCTCTTCTCTCCAGATGTGTTACTAGGTTTTTTCTCACAATCTTCTCCATCACCTTGCATGGTATACAAGTTAAGGACACTGACCTGTAGTTCAGTACCTCTTGTCTGTCACCCTTTTTGTATATTGGTACTACATTAGCAGTCTTCCATATTTCTGGTAGGTCCCCCGTTTCCAGTGACCTACTATACACTATGGAGAGTGGTAGGCAAAGTGCTCCTGCACACTCTTTCAATACCCATGGCGAGATTCCATCCGGCCCAACAGCTTTTCTCACATCCAGCTCCAATAGGTGCTTCTTGACCTCATCTCTTGTAATTTCGAACCTATCCAAGGTCACCTGGTTTGCTGCCACCTCTTCTAGCGCCGCGACATCTCCCTGTTCTATTGTAAAGACCTCCTGGAACCTTTTGTTGAGTTCTTCACACACCTCTTTGTCATTCTCTGTGTACCTGTCCTCGCCCACCCTAAGTTTCATCACCAGTTCCTTCACTGTTGTCTTCCTCCTTATGTGAGAATGTAGTAGCTTGGGTTCGGTCTTGGCTTTATTAGCTATATCATTTTCATACCTTTTCTCAGCTGCTCTTCTCACACTGACATACTCGTTCCTGGTTCTCTGGTATCTCTCTCTACTTTCTGGTGTTCTGTTATTACGGAAGTTCCTCCATGCCCTTTTGTTTTGCTCCTTTGCTTTCATACATTCCTTATTAAACCACGGATTCTTCCTTTGCTTCTCTGTTTTTTCCTGTCGGGCTGGGACAAACCTGCTTACAGCCTCCTGACATTTTTGGGTGACATAGTCCATCATGTCTTGTACGGACTTGGTTCCGAGTTCTGTGTCCCAATGTATATCCCATAGGAATTTATTCATTTCCTCATAGTTTTCCTTTCGGTACTCCAGCCCTTTGGTTCCCAGTTCTTTTTTGGGGGTGATAATCCCCAGCTCAACCAGGTACTCAAAGCTCAATACACTGTGATCACTCATTCTCAAGGGGGCTTCCAACTTAACTTCCCTTATATCCGACTCATTTAGGGTAAATATCAGATCAAGCAAGGCTGGTTCATCCCCTCCTCTCATTCTTGTCGGTCCCTTGACGTGTTGACTTAGAAAGTTTCTTGTTGCCACATCCAGCAGCTTAGCTCTCCATGTGTCTGGGCCTCCATGTGGGTCTCTGTTCCCCCAATCTATCTTCCCATGGTTGAAGTCTCCCATGATTAGAAGTCTGGATCCGTTCCTGCTAGCCACAGAAGCTGCTCTCTCTATTATATTGATGGTGGCCAAGTTGTTTCAATCATATTCCTGTCTGGGTCTTCTGTCATTCGGTGGGGGGTTATATATGACTACTATTATAATTTTCTGTCCTCCAATTGCTATGGTGCCTGAAATGTAGTCACTGAAACCTTCACAGTTCTGAATTACCATCTCTTCGAAACTCCAACCTTCTCTTAGTAGCAGAGCTACTCCACCTCCTCCTCTCCCTCCCTCCTGTGTGTGTGTGTGTGTGTACTCACCTAGTTGTACTCACCTAGTTGTGTTTGCGGGGGTTGAGCTCTGGCTCTTTGGTCCCGCCTCTCAACCGTCAATCAACAGGTGTACAGATTCCTGAGCCTATCGGGCTCTGTCATATCTACACTTGAAACTGTGTATGGAGTCAGCCTCCACCACATCACTTCCTAATGCATTCCATTTGTCAACCACTCTGACACTAAAAAAGTTCTTTCTAATATCTCTGTGGCTCATTTGGGCACTCAGTTTCCACCTGTGTCCCCTTGTGCGTGTTCCCCTTGTGTTAAATAGACTGTCTTTATCTACCCTATCAATCCCCTTCAGAATCTTGAATGTGGTGATCATGTCCCCCCTAACTCTTCTGTCTTCCAGCGAAGTGAGGTTTAATTCCCGTAGTCTCTCCTCGTAGCTCATACCTCTCAGCTCGGGTACTAGTCTGGTGGCAAACCTTTGAACCTTTTCCAGTTTAGTCTTATCCTTGACTAGATATGGACTCCATGCTGGGGCTGCATACTCCAGGATTGGCCTGACATATGTGGTATACAAAGTTCTGAATGATTCTTTACACAAGTTTCTGAATGCCGTTCGTATGTTGGCCAGCCTGGCATATGCCGCTGATGTTATCCGCTTGATATGTGCTGCAGGAGACAGGTCTGGCGTGATATCAACCCCCAAGTCTTTTTCCTTCTCTGACTCCTGAAGAATTTCCTCTCCCAGATGATACCTTGTATCTGGCCTCCTGCTCCCTACACCTATCTTCATTACATTACATTTGGTTGGGTTAAACTCTAACAACCATTTGTTCGACCATTCCTTCAGCTTGTCTAGGTCTTCTTGAAGCCTCAAACAGTCCTCTTCTGTTTTAATCCTTCTCATAATTTTAGCATCGTCCGCAAACATTGAGAGAAATGAATCGATACCCTCCGGGAGATCATTTACATATATCAGAAACAAGATAGGACCGAGTACAGAGCCCTGTGGGACTCCACTGGTGACTTCACGCCAATCGGAGGTCTCACCCCTCACCGTAACTCTCTGCTTCCTATTGCTTAGATACTCCCTTATCCACTGGAGCACCTTACCAGCTACACCTGCCTGTCTCTCCAGCTTATGTACCAGCCTCTTATGCGGTACTGTGTCAAAGGCTTTCCGACAATCCAAGAAAATGCAGCCCGCCCAGCCCTCTCTTTCTTGCTTAATCTGTGTCACCTGATCGTAGAATTCTATCAAGCCTGTAAGGCAAGATTTTCCCTCCCTGAATCCATGTTGGCGATTTGTCACAAAGTCCCTTCTCTCCAGATGTGTTACCAGGTTTTTTCTCACGATCTTCTCCATCATGTGTGTGTGTGTGTGTGTGTGTGTGTGTGTGTGTGTGTGTGTGTGTGTGTGTGTGTGTGTGTGTGTGTGTGTGTGTGTGTGTGTGTGTATCTGAGGTACGCGGAGCATCTCCACAACACTCACTCAATATGCCACTTACGACACTCGAGCAACCGCCAGGTTACAAAATACTACTGGGTGAACAGAGGCACCGGGTGTAAGCCCAAATGTCTAGACCTGCCTGGGACACGAACCAAGGACTTAATTTGTGAGCTGACCGAGCTGACCATTGCACCACACGTGTGTATAAGGAGGGGAGATGGGAAATCATACTAGAAAACAATGATAAATGCCTATTGCACATCTAGTATATGAGTAAAGTTGACAGTGCATATAAACTGCTGCCTTCTCAGTAGCTTGTGTGGCCGGGGTCTTCCTTGATCAGTGATGCTTTATCTCCCGTGTGGCAGAGATGGCGTGTCCGCGGCGCTGTCCAGCCTCCACCATCACCAGCATCAGTCACGCCCAGATCCTGAGCGGCTGCACCATCATCGATGGACATCTCACCATCTACATCAGTGGTGGAGGTACGTGAGTGACTCTTCCTCTCACCATCAACATCAATGGTCCATACAGCTGTGTTACTCTTAACAAGTTTATATCAATCATAGCGGCCTGTGTGTTACTCTCCTTCATAATCTGCATCAATGGCGGGGACAGTTGTGGTCTTCTCCCTCACGACCTGCAGTTCTACATCAATGGGATAGTTAGATTGCTCCTCTTTCTCACCATCATCTACATCAATAGTGGAGATAGGTTCTTTCATATCCCTAATCCTCTTCTAAATGATTAAGATATAAGTGCTTCGTAACCCTCCCCTCCTTTACTGTATACATCAATGACTGTGTTGCGTATGTTCCTATCCCTCACTATTTACATCAATAGTGTAGGAAGGTGTGTTCCTCCCCATCACCTACATCAATGGTGAAGGGTTGAGTGTTTCGCCCTCTCATCATCCTCATCAACAGTAAAGGTCGCTGTATGCCTTTCCTTCACAGACTACATCAATGGGGAAAATAAGTAATTTCTTGCCCCTCACTATCTACATAATTGCTGGTGGTATATGTGTTCCTTTCCCCTCACTACCTATATCGATGGTGAAGGTAGGTAAGTTTCTCTGCCTTACCTCCCCAAGTGATGTAGATAGTGTGTCCCCCTTCACCATCAACATAAACTGTAGAGGAAAGTCAATTCCTCTCCCTCACTATTTACATCAATAGTGAAGGTAGGTTACTCCCCCCCCCCCATCTTCACCGTCTGTACCAAATAACGAGGAAGATTTCTTCCACCATCTATAGTTCTATCAATGTTGTAATTAGGTGTGACCTTCACCACCTGGACACATATGTATCTCCCACACCACCTGAACACATATACGTGTCTCCCCAACCACTTGGACACATATATATGTCTCTCCCACCACCTGGACACATATGTATCTCCCCCACCACCTGAACACATATACGTGTCTCCCCCACCACCTGGACACATATACGTCTCTCCCACACCACCTGGACACATATGTGTCTCCCCCACCACCTGGACACATGTACGTGTCTCCCCCACCACCTGGACACATATACGTCTCTACCACACCACCTGGACACATATACGTGTCTCCCTCACCACCTGGACACATATACGTCTCTCTCCACCACCTGGACACATATGTGTCTCCCCCACCACCTGAACACATATGTGTCTCCTCCAGCACCTGGATACATATACGTCTCTCCCACACCACCTGGTCACATATACGTCTCTCTCCACCAGCTGGACACATATGTGTCTCTCCCACCGCCTGGACACATATGTGTCACTCCCACCACCTGGACACATATACGTGTCTCCCCAACCACTTGGACACATATATGTCTCTCCCACCACTTGGACACATATACGTGTCTCTCCTACCACCTGGACACATATACGTGTCTCCCCAACCACCTGGACACATGTGTCTCTCCCACCACCTGGACACATATACGTGTCTCCGCAACCACTTGGACACATATATGTCTCTCCCACCACTTGGACACATATACGTGTCTCTGCCACCACCTGGACACATATACGTGTCTCCCCAACCACTTGGACACATATATGTCTCTCCCAGCTCTTGGACACATATACGTGTCTCTCCCACCACTTGGACACATATACGTGTCTCCCCAACCACCTGGACACATATACGTCTCTCCCCACCACTTGGTTTCTCCCCCACAATTGTCTCTCTTGCTGACACTTTCTTCCCCACAATTCCAAAGACGACGCAATTTTTAAACTTTTATTTTCCTTATAGTGAACATAAAAACTTTCATTTCAGAATTAAGAATACTGAATTCTGCGCTAGATGCAGACCTGCAGAAAATGTTCCCACTATAACAGTATAATAAAGTCTCTGTTTGTTATATATGCCTCATCAAACTTTGCAGGGTAACTGGTGGTTGTTCGGGGGTCGTCATAGGCGGATGGTGGTCGGCTGTCTTCCCCTCACCTTGACATGACATGACAAATGATACAAATTTCAAATCTTGCTAAATGCCAGACAGTCGTTACTGAGACTCATCCAGCACATTAGTTTCTGTATAATTAGTGATTGTTGTGTGTGGTTCATTCATTTACGAACACATGTAGTGAAGATATTACAGCGATGAAGAGAAAGGGGTGAAGGGTAGGGAAGGTGTTGATGGGTAGGGAAGGTGGTGAAGGGTAGGGAAGGTGGTGAAGGGTAGGGAAGGTGGTGAAGGGTAGGAAGGGTAGGGAGGAAGAATACTGTAATATAGTGGGAGAGTAGGGAAGCAGCGGTGGGGTGGGTGAGTAGAGAAGCAGTGTTTATGTTGTTTTAGATTCAGCTACTCAGAACATAAAGTTCCAAGTAGCACGGGCTATGGTGAGCCCGTAAGTGGAGAGTGTTTGGAGCCATTATCTGCCAATGGCTGATACTAGGGATTAGGATGGATGGGGGTCTTCAGCCCTAAAGGGCTGGCTGTACCAGTTAGGGAGCTGGTGGGGTTAGTGTACGCCTCTAGATCTTCCATTTTTTCTTTGCCTGGGTGTTTGGCTGAGCCGTGCTGTCGTTGGAGTTTGGTGAGGTGGCTTCCACGAGGAAACCTTGTACCGAGTAGGTGTCGTATTTGTGGTGCGGCGGTGGAGCTCCTTCTAAGATGTCCTCGTCTGAGGAGTCCGTAACCTCCGTAGTTGGTGTTTTCGTCTTTCGCCTCGCAGCCTGAGGTAGGCTCAGGTGTCGTGGATTGGTGGTAGAAGTTATTTCAGGAGCATTGGTGGCGCTGTTAGCATTTGTAGACAGCATGTCTGCTAGCGCGGCTGCTGAGATGGTGATGGTAGGAGTGTTGGGAGCTCGAGAGGGAAATACCTCTGTGCCGCCCGGGTCATGGGTGGTTCTGGATCTTGTTGAGATCGACCACGTGGTCTTCCTGGAGGTAGTCTCCGGAGTGGTAGTGGAGACAGTGAAACTTGTGCCAGGGGCTATGATGGGGTCCAGGCCACTGGCTAAGTATAATATGTTCAGTTCACTGACAAAACGGTGATTGTCTGGTCCGCAAAGCCTCTCCGCTAGTCTAAGAAGACCAGGGATAATGCCTGCACGTGATGTAGGGGGCTGCGAAGGAGCCTGTTGGGCCTTGGGTCCCCATTGTGAAGGCTGGGTCCCATGGTTGAAGGAACCACTCTTTGGTAAGACTGGAAAGTCTTCTGGTCGGTGAGTGGGAGCTGAGGTGGTGAGTTGAACGCCAGGGTCTCTGATCGCGGAGGTAGAAGGGTTGTTACTCTGGGCTTCAACCTGGGCCTTGATGCTTTCCTGTCTGCGGGGGCAGCGGTAGGAAATTGCGGGGTGATTGCCATCACAGAGCAAGCAGCGATGGGTTGTTGCCTTATATATGGAGAAGTGATGGTCCAGTGCGTACAGGCTGTACTTCTGGACGGGGTGCTGACACTTGTTGGTGGGGTGGGAGAGCTCGTAGCACTTGAAGCACTGTTGGATCTCATGGTAACGTTCCTTTTTACTTGGTGGGGATGTATTTGTAAACCGAAGCAGTAAAAACATTGTGTGGCAGCCTGGTTGGCTGCAACTGTGGTGGTAAAAGTAATCTTCATTTACGATTTGTCGGTGCTGCAGAACTGAAGGTTAAATTACACACTGGTTCGGATTTTCGTCCTCGATATTGCCCATGATCTTATGTTGTGGTCGGTCAGCGATCCACCGGCTGGTCCTGCTGGTAAAAACAGTTCTTCCGGCCAGGAACTGACGTGGGAAGTGAGGATGTAGGTGGTGCTTCTTGCGAAGTATGGCATCGTTATCTTGAGGTTATCTTGAGATGATTTCGGGGCTTTTTTTAGTATCCCCGCGGCCCGGTCCTCGACCAGGCCTCCACCCCCAGGAAGCAGCCCGTGACAGCTGACTAACACCCAGGTACCTATTTTACTGCTAGGTAACAGGGGCATAGGGTGAAAGAAACTCTGCCCATTGTTTCTCGCCGGCGCCTGGGATCGAACCCAGGACCACAGGATCACAAATCCAGCGTGCTGTCCGCTCGGCCGACCGGCTCCCAGTCGTTGGTCAAGAGTTTTTCTAGCTCCTCCTCATATGAAAAGAAGAGCACGATATCATCACCTTCCTGGCTAATGTCAGTGGGTGTGATGCCGGTAACCTCCTTCACGACCTTCAGAATATTTATTCTCTTCAAAGGATGATCGTCAAGAGGGGTAGATCTAACCTTCAAAACGGAAGCAGTTGTGGGGTGGGAGAGTAGGGAAGCAGGGGTGGGGTGGGAGAGTAGGGAAGCAGGGGTGGGGTGGGAGAGTAGGGAAGCAGGGGTGGGGTGGGAGAGTAGGGAAGCAGGGGTGGGGTGGAAGAGTAGGGAAGCAGGGGTGGGGTGGGAGAGTAGGGAAGCAGGGGTGGGGTGGGAGAGTAGGGAAGCAGGGGTGGGGTGGGAAAGTAGGGAAGCAGGGGTGGGGTGGGAGAGTAGGGAAGCAGGGGTGGGGTGGGAGAGTAGGGAAGCAGGGGTGGGGTGGGAGAGTAGGGAAGCAGGGGTGGGGTGGGAGAGTAGGGAAGCAGGGGTGGGGTGGGAGAGTAGGGAAGCAGGGGTGGGGTGGGAGAGTAGGGAAGCAGGGGTGGGGTGGGAGAGTAGGGAAGCAGGGGTGGGGTGGGAGAGTAGGGAAGCAGGGGTGGGGTGGGAGAGTAGGGAAGCAGGGGTGGGGTGGGAGAGTAGGGAAGCAGGGGTGGGGTGGGAGAGTAGGGAAGCAGGGGTGGGGTGGGAGAGTAGGGAAGCAGGGGTGGGGTGGGAGAGTAGGGAAGCAGGGGTGGGGTGGGAGAGTAGGGAAACTGGGGTGGGGTGGGAGAGTAGGGAAGCAGGGGTGGGGTGGGAGAGTAGGGAAACTGGGGTGGGATGGGAGAGTAGGGAAGCAGGGGTGGGGTGGGAGAGTAGGGAAGCAGGGGTGGGGTGGGAGAGTAGGGAAGCAGGGGTGGGGTGGGAGAGTAGGGAAGCAGGGGTGGGGTGGGAGAGTAGGGAAGCAGGGGTGGGGTGGGAGAGTAGGGAAACTGGGGTGGGGTGGGAGAGTAGGGAAGCAGGGGTGGGGTGGGAGAGTAGGGAAACTGGGGTGGGATGGGAGAGTAGGGAAGCAGGGGTGGGGTGGGAGAGTAGGGAAGCAGGGGTGGGGTGGGAGAGTAGGGAAACAGGGGTGGGGTGGGAGAGTAGGGAAGCAGGGGTGGGGTGGGAGAGTAGGGAAGCAGGGGTGGGGTGGGAGAGTAGGGAAACTGGGGTGGGGTGGGAGAGTAGGGAAGCAGGGGTGGGGTGGGAGAGTAGGGAAGCAGGGGTGGGGTGGGAGAGTAGGGAAGCAGGGGTGGGGTGGGAGAGTAGGGAAGCAGGGGTGGGGTGGGAGAGTAGGGAAACTGGGGTGGGGTGGGAGAGTAGGGAAGCAGGGGTGGGGTGGGAGAGTAGGGAAACTGGGGTGGGATGGGAGAGTAGGGAAGCAGGGGTGGGGTAGGAGAGTAGGGAAGCAGGGGTGGGGTGGGAGAGTAGGGAAGCAGGGGTGGGGTGGGAGAGTAGGGAAGCAGGGGTGGGGTGGGAGAGTAGGGAAGCAGGGGTGGGGTGGGAGAGTAGGGAAGCAGGGGTGGGGTGGGAGAGTAGGGAAGCAGGGGTGGGGTGGGAGAATAGGGAAACTGGGGTGGGGTGGGAGAGTAGGGAAGCAGGGGTGGGGTGGGAGAGTAGGGAAACTGGGGTGGGATGGGAGAGTAGGGAAGCAGGGGTGGGGTAGGAGAGTAGGGAAGCAGGTGTGGGGTGGGAGAGTAGGGAAGCAGGGGTGGGGTGGGAGAGTAGGGAAGCAGGGGTGGGGTGGGAGAGTAGGGAAGGAAGGCTGGGGTGGGAGAGTAAAGGTGGGTGGGAAAGACCACTCAGCCGTCAGGCACCCCCCCCCCCCTTGTGTGTGTGTTTGTGTATACTCACCTATTCACCTATTTGTGCTTGTGGGGGTTGAGCTCTGGCTCTTTAGTCCCGCCTCTCAACTGTCAATCAACTAATGTACCGGTTCCTGAGTCTATTGGGCTCTATCATATCTACACTTGAAACTGTGTATGGAGTCAGCCTCCACCACATCACTGCCTAATGCATTCCATTTGTCAACCACTCTGACACTAAAAACGTTCTTTCTAATATCTCTGTGGCTAGTTTGGGTACTCAATTTTCTCCTGTGTCCCCTAGTGTGTGTGCCCCTTGTGTTAAATAGCCTGTCTTTATCTATCCTATCAATTCCTTTGAGAATCTTGTATGTGGTGATCATATCCCCCCTAATTCTTCTGTCTTCCAGCGACGTGAGGTGTAATTCCCGTAGTCTCTCCGCGTAACTCATACCTCTCAACTCCGGTACTAGTCTGGTGGCAAACCTGTAAATTTTTTCCAGTTTAGTCTTATCCTTGACTAGATATGGACCCCATGCTGGGGCTGCATACTGCAGGATTGGTCTGACATATTTGGTGTACAAAGTTCTGAATGATTCCTTACTCAAGTTTCTAAATGCCGCTTTTATGTTGGCCAGCCTGGCAATATGCCGCTGATGTTATCCTCTTGATATGGTTTGGCGTGATGTCAACTCCCATGTCTTTTGCTCTCTCTGACTCTTGAAGAATTTCATCTCCCAAATGATACCTTGTATCTGGTCTCCTGCTCCCTACACCTATCTTCATTACATTACATTTGCTTAGGTAACTCTATTAACCATTCCTTCAGCTTGTCTAGGTCTTCTTGAAGCCTCAAGCTGCCCTCCTCTGTCTTAATCCTTCTCATAATTTTGGCATCGTCAGCAAACATTGAGAGAAATGAGTCTATATCCTCCTTAAGATCATTCACATATATTAGAAACAGGATAAGACCGAGTACAGAGCCCTGTGGAATTCCACTGGTGACTTCAAGCCAATCTGAGGTCTCACCCCTCACTGTAACTCTCTGCTTCCTATTGCTTAGGCAGCAGAGAGTTACAGGCAGGAAGCAGAGAGTTACAGGTAAGGTGTTCTAGTGGATAAGGTGCTCTTATCCACTAGAGCACCTTACCAGTTACTCTTCCCTATCTCTCCAGCTTATATTCCAGCCTCTTATCAGGTACTGTGCCAAAGGCTATCCGACAATCCAAGAAAATGCAGTCTGCCCAGCCTTCTCTTTCTTGCTTAATCTTTGTCACCTGGTCGTAGAATTATATTAGGCCAGTAAGGCAAGATTTACTCTCCCTGAACCCATGTTGGCGATTTGTCACGAATCCCTTCTCTCGGGAATATAAACCTGGATATGCGTATGGAAATGTCAAGACACACAAGCCTGGAAACCCACTTCGGCCAATCATTAGCCAGATACCCACACCCACGTACAGACTGGCGAAGCGACTCAACGGCCTGCTGACTCCTTATGTCCCTTGCGCCTTCAGCCTGAAGTCTCCAAAGGAATTTGTTGACTTACTGCGGGGCACACGGGCCACAGGGATAAGAGCCTCGTTGGACGTCGAATCACTGTTTACCAACGTACCTGTGGACGAGACCATCGGGATGATAGCCGACAGAGTGTATCGTGATCCGGCCTGTACTCCTCTTGACATACCAGAAAATATCCTAAGGAAACTACTCCAAGCTTGTACTAAAGAGGCACCCTTCTTGAGCCCAGATGGGCACATGTATAAGCAAGTAGATGGGATCGCCATGGGTTCTCCCCTAGGTGTCCTGTTTGCAAACTTCTACATGGGTACCATCGAGCAAAAAGTCTTAGTCGACATGAACTTGAAACCGGCCATATACTGCAGGTATGTTGACGACATTTTTACACAGGTACCTGATGTCAGACATCTGCAGGAGCTGAAGGAGGCATTTGAGCAGAGTTCCGTACTGCGTTTCACTTACGAGATGGAAAAGGATGGGAAGCTGCCCTTTCTAGATGTAACAGTCATGGAAAAGAGCGGAGGTTTCCACACTGCAGTCTACACTAAGGAAACGAACATAGGAATGTGCCTAAATGCCAACAGCGACTGCCCAGACAGGTACAAGAGGAGTGTTGTTAACGCATATGTCGACCGTGCTCTCAGCCACATCTCAGAATGAAAGCAAGTCGACGAAGAACTCTGTAGGGTAAGGCAGGTCCTAGTCAACAACGGCTTCTCCAATGGTTTCGTCGAAGACATCATAAGAAGGAAAGTGAAACGCCATGCAACCTCTGAAGAGACAACTAACACAACAGTTATACCCCCTATTAGACTATTTTACAGGAACTTCTTTTCCACAGCTCATAAAACGGAGGAAAGGGTCCTGAAAGATATTGTTAATAGAAACGTTATCCCTACAGACAAAAATCAGAGGATACAACTGACGATTTACTTTAAAACCAGAAAAACGGCCAGCCTACTCATGAGAAACTCTCCAGACACAAAGCAGAACGCTTTAAAAGAGACCAACGTCGTCTATGCCTTCAAATGCCCTCTTGGGGACTGTAAGCTCCAAAAAACCCAGTATATAGACAAGACAACAACATCTCTTTCTAGGCGTTTAACGATGCATAAGCAACAGGGCTCCATTAAGGAACATATAATCTCTTCCCACAACCAAACCATCGCCAGAGAAATCCTAGTAAACAACACAGAAATCATCGATAGATACAGCGATAGCAGGCGGCTTGACGTCTGCGAGGCACTACACATCAAGAAGTCAACACCAGCAATCAACAGCCAATTAATGCACAACTATATTCTACCCACCTCAAGACTCTGCTCCAATATAGAAGCATCAAGAAATATGGACCAATAGGCTTTCTACAATCACTTCCATTCAATACCCATTGTTTCGTGTTCTGTCTTGTGTTTAGAAATTTAATACCCTATTAATACCACCTCACCCCATCCACCTCACTCAAATGTAGATATAAACAAATCGAAGATGTGTAAGTTCTATTCAGTTGTGTATGTGTAAACTAAAGTCTTTGAAAATGTAATAAGTTTTACGAAACGCGCTCAAGTGTCGCGTCAGACTAGAAATAAAAATGAATTTTGGAGAATTGATTTTTGAATTACCACCAACAGTGAAAAGAAACGTACGAAAGATCGAGAAAATTCGTGTTAGAATTATTAATCTTACTTTTTCGGTCATATTTAATAATATATGTCTACAGGAAAGACTGCTACCAAAATATACTAATATATATATATATATATATATATATATATATATATATATATATATATATATATATATATATATATATATATATATATATATATATATATATTTATTTATGCATATACAAGAATGTACATAAGGAATGTGAGGATACAAATATGGTATATATATATATATATATATATATATATATATATATATATATATATATATACATATATATATATATATATATATATATATATATATATATATATATACATATATATATATATATATACATATATATATATATATATATATATATATATATATATATATATATATATATATATATATATTTATTTATGCATATACAAGAATGTACATAAGGAATGTGAGGATACAAATATGGTATATATATATATGTATATATATTTATACATATATATATATACATATATATATATACATATATATATATATACATATATATACATATATATATATATATATATATATATATATATATATATATATATGTATATATATATATATATATATGTATATATATATATATATATATATATATATATATATATATATATATATATATATATGTATATATATATATATATATATATATATATATATATATATATATATATACCATATTTGTATCCTCACATTCCTTATGTACATTCTTGTATATGCATAAATAAATATATATATATATATATATATATATATATATATATATATATATATATATATATATATATATATATATTAGTATATTTTGGTAGCAGTCTTTCCTGTAGACATATATTATATATATATATATATATATATATATATATATATATATATATATATATATATATATATATATATATATATATATATATATATATATATATATATATAATTTCACACTTGTCACGGCCCTGTGAACAAAACAAGAAATTAACACCACAATCTGGTATCACTCCACAATAATCAATTGCCAGGAATCCCTGACGTTACACATTGACACTAACCTGAGCGCTCAGTACTGGAATTCCACACCTGCAAGATTAAATATGAAATAATATCACTCCGTCCCACGGACGATCAAAAATGATTGAATTACCACAATTCTACCAGAATGGAATATAAAATGTTACATGGACATCCCTCTCAGTCCTTGGCTAATCTATGTATACTATGTTCCCGTGCGTACCCCATCACACACACACACACACATGTACGTCTGTGTACACAAGACGTAAATCCCTCTGGACTGACAAGATGTCGACAAGGGTGATTATCTCCTCGTCCACACTTCACTTCACCTCTACAGGTGCTGTTAGTGACAATGCGACGGAACACCTGACTTTGAATTCAGGCTTAAGAGAATATAAATCACCAGATATACACACATAAGTACTTACTCATTTATACGGGCGGCCTCACACACTCACACAATTACCATACATCAGGCACCCCGCTGCGGGTGGCTGGTCATGGCGGTGGAGGCTGGGTGGAGCTGATACCTCACGTGGAGCTGATACCTCACGTGGAGCTGATACCTCACGTGGAGCTGATACCTCACGTGGAGCTGATACCTCACGTGGAGCTGATACCTCACGTGGAGCTGATACCTCACGTGGAGCTGATACCTCACGTGGAGCTGATACCTCACGTGGAGCTGATACCTCACGTGGAGCTGATACCTCACGTGGAGCTGATACCTCACGTGGAGCTGATACCTCACGTGGTTTCCTTCGTACAGGATGGCGTGACGCATCTTTCGAACCCTGCCTCACAACACGGCCCGGTTCGCACCCTCAACCCACCGGTGAAGCAGAGCATTCATACCCAGGTGACGCGCACAACATATGGCGTCTTACACAAACATGGGAAATCTGCCTTAAAACACTTACACGAATTTCCCCGTTCCCATCGATAGCTACAGAGCACTAGCAGGAATTTGAACGTCTATAATCACTGATATGGGGATCCACGAGTCTGTTACTGCTCGTATGCAAATTACCCACGTCCCAGATTTTTCTCACTCGTTCCCTATCTATCTACTCCTCGACGATGACTCCAGCTGGATTCTGACTGTGCAGCTGGCGGTCTTGGTGGAGGCAGCAGTAGAGAAGCTGAGGAGACAGTCACCATGACATCGTCTTGCCCAATTTGGCCAAATGGGCAAGAGAGAGACGTCAGGCTATGGGGGTGACTGGAGCAGAATGATGCCTTGAGGGAGAAACACCGGCGATTCCCCAGTCCTCCTCGAAAGAGCCAATGAGAGGGAGGCACACAATAGCCTAACTCTCTCAACCAATCAGCGGCGGTGTAGCATGGCCCTAGGGCAACTCAAGATGGCCGACCAACATGGCGGCTCAAGATGGACGCCTGCCGTTGCCATGACGACGATGCTAGAGCCCGCGGGAGGCCCACGCTTACCAGGCCTCTCAATATTACCGCGCAAATCTTGAGTCCTCGCTCCAAGCCATACAATGAAATGATGCTATCGGCTATATCTCTGTTCACAGATGTGCTACCCTGGCCAGGGGTAACATTTCTGGAATGCTGATGACTGGGGCTACATGTTACCAAACTTAGGTCCGTGCACTTAACAAGTGTACTGACTTCCACAGGCATAAGAGCACCATTGTAAGTGAGCTGGTGAACCATTCCCTCACAGCCACCTCCATTAATTTGCCTCTCCATGTATCCTCTCCTCCATGCGGTTCCTTGTTCTCCCAATCTATCCTTCCGTGATTGAAGTCCCCCATGATGAGCAGATGGGATCTATTTCTACAGGCAGCAGAGGCTGCCTTCTCAATTATAGTGTTAACTGCCGTGTTGTTGTTGTCATACTCTTGCCTGGGTCTTCTGTCATTTCGTGGAGGGTTGTATATCACTGCTACTACTACTTTTGGTCCTCCCAATGGTGCCTGTTATGTAGTCTCTGAATCCTTTGCAGCCCAGGATGACCATCTCCTTGAAACTCCATTCCTTTCTCATTAGTAGGGCCACTCCACCTCCTCCCCTTCTCTCCCTCTCTTTCCTTATTACAGTGTAGTCCTGGGGAAACACCGCATTCATTATGATTCCTGAAAGTTTTGTTTCTGTGAGTCCAATTACATCTGGGTTCACTTCTTGTGCTCTTTCCCGTAGTTCACTTGCCTGGCTTGTGATCCCATCTATGTTCGAGTACATCACCCTGAAACTGACTCTCTTCTGTCCCTTCACAGATCCTATTGCTTCCCCTGAAGCAGGGAAACATGGAGGAACGGGGATGGGAGGGCTAATGAAGAGGGACCTGGGAGATCTGGGTTGTGCGGGGACTGGGAGGATCCGGTACGGTGAGGAAGGTGTAGGGGGGAGGGTTTGAGGGGGGGTTGGGGAGAAAAGAGGGCATGGGGGGTGAAGGGGTGGGGGAGGCTTGGGATAGATGGGTGAGAGGGGGAGGCTTGGGGAATGGGTGAGAGGGGGAAGCTTTGGGGAGTGTGGGAGAAGGGAAGGCTTGATGGGGGTGGGAGGAGGGAAGGTTTGGAGGGATGGGAAGGAATGGGGGGCTCGGGCGGGCATAACAGGGAGGGGGTCTTGGAAGTGAGGTTGGGGGAAAGGGAGTGCAGAGTAGGTTGAGGAAGAAGGGAGGGCTCAGGCGGATGGGGGATACTGGAGAGTTTGGGAGGGATGGGGGAGAATAGAGGGCTTGGGGGTGGGGGAGCCGGGAGATCCTGGGGAGGGGGGGATCGGGGGGAGGGCACCCAAGGTGGGCACCAGGGGTTGGGACAGGAAGGGCATCATCATGTGTGTGTGTGTGTGTGTGTGTGTGTGTGTGTGTGTGTGTGTGTGTGTGTGTGTGTGTGTGTGTGTGTGTGTGTGTGTGTGTGTGTGTGTGTGTGAGTATATTCACTGACCTGCCTGTTTTACCGTGGTGTAGTGTACATTTCTCTAATAAGACAACTCCTCCGTCCCTAACGTGTGGCGGCAACAGAGAACCTGGAGAGGGAACTGGAGGAGCATCTGAGCAACATAGAGGAGATCACCGGCTTCCTCAAGATCTTCCGCTCCAGCCTCACCTCCCTCAGCTTCCTCAACAGCCTCACCAGGATAGGTGGAGAGATACTCCTCCACAGCAAGTAGGTGCTGGATGACGTTCTAAGGGAAAGGGAGAACTTAAGAAGAGGTTCTAGATGTGTTAAGATTCCTAGCGGTCTGCAGATAGCAGTGAGTGCAATTAATAATGAATTATCAGGAATTATCAGGCGAAAGCGCCAAGCCGGGAGCAGTTAATAGTTAGGAGAAATTATTAGAATATTTTGGAGGGAATGATTAGGAAGAGTAGCAGCAGTGTAACACAAAGGAGAGCACAGTCTGTGTACTTACCAAGGTGTCGTTACAAGATGAGAGCTACGCTCGTGGTGTCCCGTCTTCCCAGTACTCTTTGTCATATGTCATTTGAAGTTAATAACGGTTTTACTCTCAGCCACCTCCTCACTTTGTGTGTGCGTGTCTGTATACTAGCCTATTTGTAACACCTATGCAGGCTCATGCCTTCACGCTCGAACATTTACTCTTGGATCCCGCTTTTCTAGCCCCCAGTTGCTTAAAGCAATGATTCCTGTCCTATTTCCCTATCATATTGCCCTGCTTCCTCATTTTTTTTCACCGTCGTTAGGTTCAGTTCCTTCAGTCGCTCTTCATACACCATCCTTCGCAATTCTGGGGTGAATCTCGTCTCAAACTTCTGAACCTTTTCCAGTTTCCTTCTATGTTTCTTCAGATGGGGACACCATGATGGGGGCTGCATACTCTAAGACTGGTCTTACGTAGGCAATGTAAAGCCCCTAAATGCTTCCTTACTTACGTTTCTGAATGATGTTCTAACTTTTGCTAGCATAGAATACGCTGCTATTGTTATCCTATTTATATGTGCCTCAGGAGTTAGATTCGGTGTTACGTCCACTCCCAGGTCTCTTTCTCGGGTCGTCACAGGAAGGTAGTTTCTCTTCATTGTGCACTGTCCCTTTAGTCTCCTGTCACCTAGACCCATTTCCATAAATTTACACTTGCTCTCATTGAACAGTGTTTTGCTCTTGTCAAACACTTATAAAATAAGAACACCAGTTAACTATATGGTAGGAACAAAACTCATATATAAATACAGATACAATAATAATCACTGTACACAGGCTTATGACCACTGACACATTTAAAGATAAATAATATATGACTTTAGTAATAAGACACATGAAATACCAGACTCGTTGACAACACCTAGGAGCAAACATCCACTCTACTTAACTTACGTCTTGCAGCCAGCTCTACCACCTTCCAACTGCTGCCCACTCCTTCTGCTTCCTCACACGTGAGCGAGGCTCAGATAAATAATACCAATCGCCACAAACAACACATCTCCATCAGCGACACTTCCCTACTGAGATAGTCACTCTCAAACACTTCTAAACAAAAGTATGTAATATTTCATACATTTTGGAATAACAACTCAAATGAATAGGCTTCTCAAAAGGAAAACAAGTATTAATGGAATGCAATGCAAAACTGGCAACAGTTATGCCCACCAACGCACATGAAATGTTCCCTGTCTAATACGGGTCCGATTATACAGTTGGGCAGCACTAACAACCTCTCATACCACCCAATACAATAGGAGAATACAATGGTCTTCCAGGACACACGTCCACAGAATGATATGACAGTACTACAGCACTGAAAACAGTATAGGTAATTTTGGTAATGTATAACAAAAATGAGGTGTGATGAATGTATAAATATGCATACATTAACATAGTGAGAAATCAGGTCACTACCTAGTTGGTAACAAACTGGTCCCAGCACCGATCCTTGAGGTACTCCACTCACTACTGTTCGCCAGTTCTACTTCTCACCCTGGAGTTGTTGCCTGGAGTTACGTGAGGAAGGGTGCTGTTTGGCATGTCAGCGCCATGGAGACCCCTCTTCCCCCCTCTTCGCCGGACGGAGACCGTTGGTTTGGAGTTTTCAGGACGTGCTTCATACTTTGCTCTTGAGGTTGTGTTGTTGGACATGTTACCTGTTCGTGTGGACGAGGTGTACGGACTCCAGCTCCTGACTACCCACCGAACACAAGTGAAATTAAACTGCACGGCGGTGTACAAGGAGTTTGTCGCCCACTATGATGGACGAACATTGACCCTCCCTGGGGACGACGGTACGGTCGCCATTTCCGACTGCTGCTGCTCTATTATTTATGTGGCATTGCATAGTGTGCCCTTCAAGTTTTCGGAGGCCCTTCTGTAGAGATACTTTGGCCAATATGGTACGGTGGTCTCCCTCCGCATGAACTCCATCTCTTCCGGCAGATGATGTGGGGTCTCCTGTGGTACACGGACTCTCACCTTGAGACTCAAGTCCCCAGTTCCCTCCACAGTTACCTTGCTGGGGTACACTCTGCGGGCATTCTATGCAGGACAGCCATGCTCCTGTTTTTGTTGCGGCCTTGAGGGGTACCTGGCGGCTGCTTGCACTGGGTTCGTGGCTGCACCTGTTAATCTGTTCTAGGAAGAGGATTTTCTCCCGTTGGTGGCGCAGGACTTGTCGTCTCGTGATAGAGTGGGTGGGGAGGTTCCCCTGCCGCCTGCTGACCCGGTGGTGGTTTTGAGTTCCCCGACTGCTGACCCAGCGTGTGTAGATGGTGGTGTACACGACGAAGTGGTGGTGTGTGCGGCTCTGCCCCCACAGTCTGTCTCTTCGCTTCCGACAGCTTCTGCACCCGTTTCCACCTCTGTGCCTCTGTTGCCTTCGACATCCCTGCAGGCTCTCTTACCTGTGTTGATCCCTTTCCCTCCTCCGGCCGTGCCTGTTCTTTCTCCTGTCTACTCTGTGGGTGGCGGTCTCGTCCCCCATGTCGCTGAGGCTGACATTCTGCGGGGTCGAGCTCCCCCGGTTGTGGGGCGGCCTGCCGCCAGCTCTTCTCGGGTGCCTCCTGCAGGGGGTGACAGCTCCGATGACCAACGACCTGTCCCCAAGCATTCACGTACGGATACGGGTGCTTCGCCTCCTCGTACGTGGGCAGAGGAATGTGAGAATGCAGCGTGTGTTGATATTTCTTCTGCGATCTGTTCCTCTGTGGAGTGCAAGGATGGTGCGTCTGGTGCTGGTGTGGTTCCGGTGGATGGTATGGGCCCCTGGTGTGGTTCCTGCTGTAGGGATGTGTGCTAGTGTGTGGCCTGTGGCTCTTGATTTGGGTTCGTCGTCCGCGTCGGATAGCACCAGTTCCTCGTGAGGGGTGGTTCCTCCTTGCGAGGTTGAGGGTGAGGGTGGCGACCTGGTGGTGGTGCTGAAGAAAACTGCTCCCCCGTCCCCTGTTTTGCCGGCAGCGGTTTTGTTGCCCCTCACGACTCTGGCCATTACTTCTGTGTCTCATGTTTTGTCGGAGGTGGTGTTGCCGCCTCGGCAGCCTCCGCCCACTGTTCTGGTATCTCCTGCTTCCACGGCGGCGGTCTTCCTGCCTCACTTGACTAGTTCTTCGTCTTCGGTGACCTCTGGTTGGGGGAGTGTGCTCCCACCGGGTTTGGTGGTTCCAGAGTATATGATGTGCCTGCGGCGTCGTGTTTGTCGTTCCCCTTCCGAACAGAGGTATTTGATATGGGAGGCTTATAAGCGGAAGTATCCATCGTGGAAGTTCCCTGAGAAATATCCTCCTAAATGATTACTGTGTGTTGTGGTGTTGCTTGCACATGGGGTGCATGGTTGTGGGGTGGGGTTGCATGTGTGTGTCTGGGTGGGGCGGGTTTTGTTTTCCGGTTCCTGCATGTTCCGGTTTTTTGTTTGTTGGTTTGCTTGTGTGTGTGTCTATGGGTCTGTGTCTTTCAGTATCTGCTCTGTGTAGTTAGATGTGGTTTTATACCTCCGGCTCTGTGTCTTGTGCGTGGCTGGTTGTACTGTTGCAGTATTGTTGCTGGTTGTATAAGCAGCAGTATTGGTAAAACAGTGTTTCACTCTATCATACCCTAGACGAAACTTTATGGCAAGGCCGAATGTACTAATTTTTTATCACTGCAAGCAAAAGAACCATATCTAGGTTTCAAGGGTTGTAACATAGTAGTAGTAATAGTAACAGTAGTAGTAACAGTAGTAGTAGTAACAGCAGTAGTAGCAGTAACAGTAGTAGTAGTAGTAGTAGTAGTATTAATAATAACCGTAGTAGTAGTAACAGTAGTAGTAGTATTACTAATAGTTGTGGTAACAGTAGTAGTAATAGTAGTAGTAACAGTAGTAGTAATAGTAGTAGTAATAGTAGTAGAAGTAGCAGGCAGCAGTAGTAGTAGCATCAGCAGTCTCAGTAGTAATAGTTGTAGTACTGAATGTGGTAGTAGTAGTAATATCAGTAGTGGTAGCAATAATAGTAGTAGTAGCAGCAGTATTGGTAGTAATTGTAATAGTACTGGTAGTGATAGCAGTAGTAGTAGTATGATGACCAAACCACACATCTGAAGACGAAGAAAGGACGACGATTCGGTCCGTCGTGGACCATTATCAAGTCGAGTGAAGTAGCAACAGTAGCAGCAGCAGTAGTAGTGTTGAATATTCCTGAATCCGTATATATATTTTGAGCACATTTTGTTACTTTTTCTCTATCCAACTTTTTCTGAGGTGGCAGCGTGAGCCGCGGAGAGTAATGTGACAGGGATAGCGACAGTTAGTTAGCTTCTCCAGCATTAATATTCAGCATGAGCCTATTAGTGCATTAATTTCTGGTTTACCCCACACGTTTGTTTATTACGTTCACCCCAGCTATGTTTGTTTACATTTGTTTGTCTTAGCCTCCGCCTCCCTCATACACGCACAAGTAGTGCGTGTGTGGCTCTTAAGGGAGCCAAGTAGTCCAGGTGTGGGAGCGTCCTCCACGGTCTCACACTCCACAGGTCAAGCCCATATTATTTGTGTATACAGACACAGCCATGGCCAGGGACTAGTACACTGACACACTCGGACTCAACACATACAACGACTCAAGAAACACAATGACTCAAGAAATAAAAGAACTCAGGAAAGATCAATTTTGTTTGCTAACCTACTAGGGAAGAGAGGAGACCTAGATGATTATCATGCCCTTCAAATTAATCTAGATAAAATAAGTGCTTGGAGAACCATGTGCCAAATGGAATTCAATGTGAATAAATACAATGTTGAATAAATGAACAAATGAGCCTAAAATTGTGACCACGGGGCAAGAGGTTTGGGAAAGGAGAGTAGACTATAGGAAAGGGAACTACAAGAGGATAAGATAATATCTGGGAGAAGTGCAGTGGGAGGAAGAACTAATAAGAAAAATAGTACAAGATATGATAGACCTAGTCAAGTGCAAATGCAAGGAGGCCGAAGAGAGTTTTATACCAACAGTAAGAGAAATAACTAGGAGGAAATATAAAAACTCACAATTTAATAGACAGAGTCAGGAAGCAAAAATGAGAAGCAGGAGGGAGTGGAGGAAGTACAGAGGACAAAGGACACAGAACAATAAGATCAGATGCAACAGAGCTAGGAACGAACACATAAATATACGGAGAGTATCGGAAAGAAATTATGAGAATGATATTGCTATGAAAGTAAAAAACCAACCTAAATTACGACAGTCATATAAGAAGAAAAATATCGGTGATAAGACTAAGGAAAACAGAAGGGAGATATACAGAAAATGGCAAAGAAATCTAGGAGGCACTGAATGCCATTTTCCATGGAGTGTTCACAACCGAAACTGAGCAGCTGCCATTGTTAGAAGAAGAGATAACCCAAGATGAGAGACTAATGAATATAGAAGTGACAGTAGAAGAGGTAATGTAACAGCTAACAACACTGGATGAAACTAAAGCAGTTGGACCAGACAATGTATCACCGTGGATACTAAAAGAGGCAGCGCAGGTCCTCAGCGTGTCTCTAGCAAGGATCTATAATGAGTCACTTACGAAGGGCAAGTTGCCCTGTTGCTGGAAGACGGCAAATGTGGTACCAATTTTCAAGAAAGGAGATAGGGAAGAGGCACTTAACTACAGACCAGTATCCCTGACAAGCATTCCCTGCAAAGAACTGGAAAGAATAATCAGGTTAAGACTGGTTACACAGAAGAAATTAGGCACATAAACAAATACCAACATGGGTTCAGGGAACGGAAATCATGCCGAACAAACCTTCTGGAATTCTACGAAAAAGTAACAGTAGGGCAATTCACGTGCCGCAGTGGTAAAACACTCGCCCGGCGCTTTGAGAGCGCTTTGGCCTGGGTTCGTATCCTGGCTGGGGAGGATTGACTGGGTGCTAATCCTTAACAGGAGTCTTTGTTCACCCAGCAGCGAATGGGTACCTGGTTTTAAATGATTTGGCGGGTCGTATTCTGGGGAAAATTAGAATTACGGACTTGTCCGATATGCTGTGCATGCTAGTGGCTGTACAAGAATGTAAGAACTTTTGTACATATAGATAAGTAAATAAATAAATAAAATAACAAGAATAAGACAGAACTGCGAAGGATGGGGCAGATTGCATATTTCTGGACTGCTAAAAAACCTTTGATACAGTACCGTACAGCAGGAAATTGCTGTTCAGACCTGAGAAGCAGGCAGGAGTAAGTGGAAAAGCCCTAGCATGGGTAGGGAATTACCTAACCGGCAGGAGCCAGAGAGTAACAGTTCCGAGTTAGAAGTTTGTTTATTTATTTATAAAAGAAAGCGCAATGTACAAACAGAAAACCCCAGAAAAAAAAAACATGAGTACTGTTACGGTGCCCTCTCCTTATTTCTTTCATTTGCCGGCGTAAAGAGTCATATCAACTCTCCCTCCTGATTCTCTGAGGTTCAGGGAGTCTATTGACATATGTGGCGACCAGACCGGCTGCCAGTTAAAGGAAGGAAGTTACATTATAAGTTGTAAATAAGGGGAAATTGGCGCCCTGATATAAAATGAAAGTGTATCCCCTAATGCAGATATGACCTTTTGGAAGGGACACTAGCCGATCGCGGATTGGCTGACTTAGGTCGTGGGCGACCAATCAGGGCCTGCAGTGACGTCACCGAGTGCCCCGGGCGGCGCCAACGTCAGAGTTGACCTAACCTCGGAAGCGAGAGGACGCACCTCGGTCTGCTCTCAAGGCTTTGAGGCTCTACAAGCCTTTCTTGGTGGATCAGTGCAGGCTATCGCAGCCCATCTCACGTATTGGAGACCCCGCGCTTCTGGGAAGCAAAAAGGAACCAAGTTTATTGAGCGAAAGAGTGCCAAACTTGGACAATATTCGGCGACGACGCTGGGCGGCGACGCTGGCCGTTGAGGGCCTGAAAAGGTGTGGCGGGCAAGCCTAGCTGTGACCGGGTCACATCCACTGAGGGTTTTGGAAGGACGACACCGTTCCTAGGACAAGGAGCAACGCCTTGTGGAAGGGGCGAGTGTGGGAAAATAGTGATTAGCTCAGCGCCTATCGATGAACCAGGATTGGGGTAGCTGAATCTCAGGGATTGGAACGGCGACGACGCGAAGGCTCCACGACACCTGAGGACCTGTGGAACGTCCTGGATCGTCAAGGATCGACCCAGGAAGCGTGGGAACCTCACACCATCGAGGGACAGGCGTCGTGAGCCAGGAATGTAAGGTAGATCATTTTCCCTCCCATTACCCCTTGTGTGAGTAGGCTAGTTAGGCCACAATAGTTACTTATGTATGTGGCAACAGGACATTAATACTTTAGTAGTAGAATAGGCTGCAAGGCAGCTTGTGTCCAGGACTGTCAGAGGGGACAGTGTGTATGGACGGCAGGACAGTGAAGAAGAGGCGCTGACGTGGTGAAGAGGCCCTCCTGTGAGAGAGTGTGGGACTCCTGTCTTTCTGCCCAGCTGAAGGAGTGTTGGAGGTCGTGGAAGAAGAGGCGGCTGACGATCTCCAGACTTATTATCCTTATTTTCATATTCATGTATTACTTGTCATTGTGTGTGCGTTCATGTAATTTGGATCAGTAAATTCACACATTTTATCACTGTGTTTAAGTGTGCCTCCATTTATAATATTTCTCTATGAGCATACACAAAGGATATCATAGTACCACCTAGGGAACACTACGTTCTCTACAGAAGTTCTTATTGCCTGGAGAGTGGTAAAGACAGCACAGACTTACATAAAAGTGTACCCTTGGCCATCCGATCAGTATCCGTGCCTGAATGGTGGCAACTATTAACGTAGTGGCTATAGAGAGGCAAAGCCACACAGACCTTCCTGGGAGAGTACCCTGGGCCAACAGTCTAGTAGCAGATCTATGTTAGTAGCAATCTTCTGGCTACAAACAATATATAATACACCCACTGAACTGCATTGCTGGGGTGCAGATATAATAACCCAGCTGGCGACCTTGTTAAAAAGATAGAGAAGACAGGCGGGAAAGGAGTTCCTGCAACCCTTTTGTCTGGCCGACGGATGAGGGGCCATCTCAAGAGGAGCCGTCCCGAGGAGAGCCGTCGCAAGGTGAACCGTCCCGACTAGAGCCACCCCAAGTGCCTACCAGTGTGGAGAGAATTCACAGTGAACATGGGAGCAGTGGAAGGTCCAGCTGTAGTAAGGGGAGCCTGCAACTGGAAATACTGAAGATGCAACTGGAAGCCCAGCTGCGACGAGAGGAGAGAGAAGCGAAAATGCAGCGAGAGGAACGTGCAGCTGAGCTGCAGCGAGAGGAACGTGCAGCTGAGCTGCAGCGAGAGGAACGTGCAGCTGATCTGCAGCGAGAGGAACGTGCAACTGAGCTGCAGCGAGAGGAACGTGCAGCTGAGCTGCAGCGAGAGGAGCGTGAGCGAGAAGCACGGCTGCAGCGAGAGGAGCGTGAGCGAGAAGCACGGCTGCAGCGAGAGGAGCGTGAGCGAGAAGCTCGGCTGCAGCGGGAAGAAGGAGAGAGACGACTGCGACTGGAGGAGATAAAGGCGAAGAAAGAAGTCGAATTGCGTCGCGTTGAGCTTGGTCTGCCCTCACTACCTGCACAGCGAGATGACCTCAAGGTAAGGGATCGTGACTTACCTACGTTCGAACCACAAGAAGCTGAGGCGTTCTTCGAACACTTTGAACGGATAGCAACTCTGAAGAAGTGGCCGGAAGATGATTGGGCTGCTCTGGTCCAGGGCAGGTTGACTGGTGAGGCCCGTGAAGCCTATAACATGCTGGACCTAGAGGAGTGTACTAGTTACGACGCGATTAAGAATGCGGTGCTCCACTCATTCCGGCTGACTCCGGAGATGTACCGGAAGCGGTTCAGAGAGTGTACGAGAGCGTCGGGAAAGATGTACGCCGAGACCGCCAGGGATATGGAACGGAAACTCCTACGATGGTTGAAGGCGGAGGAAGCGGAGTCGGCGGATGATATCAAACGACTGATAGTGATGGAGAGGTTTATGTCAGTGCTCCATCCTGAGTTGCGAGTAAGGGTGAGAGAAGCAGGTATTAAGGACCTGAAGGCTGCAGCGGACCGAGCCGACATGCTGGAGGAGGCACTACATCTCAGGAGGGAGGGGCCGCTCAGACACTCGCCTTACCCCAGGTCGGGAGGGAACCTTAGGAGTTCAGGAGGAGCGAGGACAGGTGGGGACTCTCCCAAGAGTAGCGTGCCCGATGAAGTAACCCGGTTCAAGAGCTCAAGGGACGCGGGGAGGAAGCCCCAAGCTGTGAGCAGTGGACCTAGCTCGGGAGCAAGTGCTGCAGTCCTGGACACGACGACAGGGAGTCCAAGGAGGACCCAGGGGACGTCTGCAAGTGGTACCGCCAGAGGGACTGGCGAGTGGCCGCCCAGGGGAGGCAGCCGATGTTTCAACTGTGGTGTGAGAGGACATTATGCCCGCGAGTGTGAGGAGCACCAAAGGAATATAGGACTAATGTTGGAAGAGGAGAGAGTGTTTGTTCACACCCCATATTATGGTGGACCCAACGTGAATGGTTGGGAAATGAAGTTGGGTGAACATCCCTTCGTTTTCGGGGCCAACGTGAAGTTTGGAAAGTCAGACCCAGTGGAGGTTGCCGTTCTTCGAGATACGGGTGCTGACATAAGTATGGTGACCAGGAGTATTCTCCCCAAGGAATTTAATGATTCACCTGTGGGAGTGGTGAGGATACGCAGTGTGGGGGAGGAATACAGGTTGCCACTTCACGAAGTACAGCTGATTGCCGACTGCGGAGTCGAGAAAGCTATAGTAGCTGTAGCCCCTAAATTACCCCTAGAGCATGTACAGATGGTGCTGGGTAATGACCTCGGAGGAGGCAGGATACAACCCGATTGGGCCAGGAGTGCCTATGTTGCAAGCAGCGGTACAACCCTGCCAGGTGAGGTATCGGTCGTTCCAGATAGTAGTGAGGAAGCCGACTTCGCCAGGGAAAACGTCGCCAGAGACGACGACAATGAGGGCGAGAGTGCAGAGAGGTCGTCGGAGGTAGTGGAAAACCCCGACGAGGCCCTCCGACTAAGCCTGATGATGCGTGTGGAGGAGTGGCGAGGAGCAGCTGTACAAACGCCTGGGGCGGTGAAGAGGCTGCAGACCGCACTCCCGCCACACAGAAACGTGAATAAAGTAAGCTCAGTGGATGAGCGAACGGCGGTGAGGGGCAGAGTGGAGGAGCCACGACGCAGTGCACCCTATGCCGGCCAGATGAATAGTGGTAGGTGCAAGATGAACCACCGTGGTGAGGTGAGCCACAGGGAGGTGGATGAGCCCAACCACGAACGGAAGAAGACGTCTGCAGGGAAGAGAATCTCATGGAAGAATGAAGATGTTCGTCAGGAACGAAGGAGCGAATAGTATAGGAAAGGCAATACGAAGAAAGCAGGGAATAGGTACACCCAGGGTAGGCGCCAGCCTAACCAGAGGGGCATTGGGCCATCGCAAAAGCCTAGTGTGGAAGAGGGGAAGCTGCTGGATGGAGTACGGGTGACAAGTGCCACTGTGAGGAGACAACGCACCTATGGGAGAAGAGGAACCGAGAAGAGAGAAGATTGGCAAAGAGGAGTTCATGAGAGGAAACATGGAGTACCTGTAGGACGCAGTGGAAGTGCAAGACTATCTCGGAGTGCACGACGCGGTGGAGGCGCTGCATGCACTGAATCTTACAGTGGTAACGAGCCGTGGGAGTACACTCGTGGCCACAGAGAGAGGATTTCTTATAGGTGTTCAGGGAACACCCATCACACCCGTTCCTATGCGAGGTGGAGATATAATGAGGCAAGTGACTGGCAAGGTGGTACGAGCCACGTCACCAACTGGAGGAGTGACACTTCAGGAACGGAGGGAGCAAGAGTATAGGTTGCCCTCTTGAGTGCTGCTCTTCTGATATGACTTATTTTAAGGGGAGGGGTATGTCACGGTGCCCTCTCCTTATTTCTTTCATTTGCCGGCGTAAAGAGTCATATCAACTCTCCCTCCTGATTCTCTGAGGTTCAGGGAGTCTATTGACATATGTGGCGACCAGACCGGCTGCCAGTTAAAGGAAGGAAGTTACATTATAAGTTGTAAATAAGGGAAAATTGGCGCCCTGATATAAATTAAAGAGTATCCCCTAATGCAGATATGACCTTTTGGAAGGGACACTAGCCGATCGCGGATTGGCCGACTTAGGTCGCGGGCGACCAATCAGGGCCCGCCGTGACGTCACCGAGTGCCCCGGGCGGCGCCAACGTCAGAGTTCACCTAACCTCGGAAGCGAGAGGACGCGCCTCGGTCTGCTCTCAAGGATTTGAGGCTCTACAAGCCTTTCTTGGTGGATCAGTGCAGGCTATCGCAGCCCACCTCACGTATTGGAGGCCCCGCGCTTCTGGGAAGCAAAAAGGAACCAAGTTTATTGAGCGAAAGAGTGCCAAACTTGGAAAAGATTCGGCGACGACGCTGGACGTTGAGGGCCTGAAAAGGTGTGGCGGGCAAGCCTAGCTGTGACCGGGTCACATCCACTGAGGGTTTTGGAAGGACGACACCGTTCCTAGGACAAGGAGCAACGCCTTGTGGAAGGGGCGAGTGTGGGAAAATAGTGATTAGCTCAGCGCCTATCGATGAACCAGGATTGGGGTAGCTGAATCTCAGGTATTGGAACGGCGACGACGCGAAGGCTCCACGACACTTGAGGACCTGTGGAACGTCCTGGATCGTCAAGGATCGACCCAGGAAGCGTGGGAACCTCACACCATCAAGGGACAGGCGTCGTGAGCCAGGAATGTAAGGTAGATCATTTTCCCTCCCATTACCCCTTGTGTGAGTAGGCTAGTTAGGCCACAATAGTTACTTATGTATGTGGCAACAGCACATTAATACTTTAGTAGTAGAATAGGCTGCAAGGCATCTTGTGTCCAGGACTGTCAGAGGGGACAGTGTGTATGGACGGCAGGACAGTGAAGAAGAGGTGCCGACGTGGTGAAGAGGCCCTCCTGTGAGAGAGTGTGGGACTCCTGTCTTTCTGCCCAGCTGAAGGAGTGTTGGAGGTCGTGGAAGAAGAGGCTGACGATCTCCAGACTTATTATCCTTATTTTCATATTCATGTATTACTTGTGATTGTGTGTGCGTTCATGTAATTTTTTTTTTTTTGAGATATATACAAGTGTTGTTACATTCTTGTACAGCCACTAGTACGCGTAGCGTTTCGGGCAGGTCCCTGGAATACGATCCCCTGCCGCGAAGAATCGTTTTTTCATCCAAGTACACATTTTACTGTTGCGTTAAACAGAGGCTACAGTTAAGGAATTGCGCCCAGTAAATCCTCCCCGGCCAGGATACGAACCCATGACATAGCGCTCGCGGAACGCCAGGCGAGTGTCTTACCACTACACCACGGAGATTTGCATCAGTAAATTCACACATTTTATCACTGTGTTTAAGTGTGCCTCCATTTATAATATTTCTCTATGAGCATACACGAAGGTTATCATAGTACCACCTAGGGAACACTACGTTCTCTACAGAAGTTCTTATTGCCTGGAGAGTGGTAAAGACAGCACAGACTTACATAAAAGTGTACCCTTGGCCATCCCGATCAGTATCCGTGCCTGAATGGTGGCAACTATTAACGTAGTGGCTATAGAGAGGCAAAGCCACACAGACCTTCCTGGGAGAGTACCCTGGGCCAACAGTCTAGTAGCAGATCTGTGGGAGTAGCAATCTTCTGGCTACAAACAATATATAATACACCCACTGAACTGCATTGCTGGGGTGCAGATATAATAACCCAGCTGGTGACCTTGTTAAGAAGATAAGACAGGTGGGAAAGGAGTTCCTGCAACCCTTTTGTCTGGCAGGCAAGACTCAGGGAGGTTATTATTATAAGGTAAACCTGAGTCTTCCTTCAGTCCTCCACGGGTCTAGGCCGGAACTGTTAACAGCAGTTTCCCCGTGTTTGACTGAAGGGCTTCCAGGGTGAATCAGTGGCACCCCTTTTGTGGTGGAAGCAAAGACCTGCGGAGGTGGGCATTGTTGGTCCTTTCCTGTGTGACCAAGGAGACTCCGGTGAATCCCGGGAGTTGGAGGGGCTGAGTATTCGGCCTTTTGAGCCCCTAGCAGCTGTATGCTAGCAGAGCCCCGGCCCACCCCCCACGTGACAGTACATAATACAATAATACAACATGAAAGAACCTAAACACAAGAAGAACCAAAAGTGAAATACACATGATACAATGCATGCAGTAAATCCCTACACAGCCACAAAATACAGAACAAAAATACAAAATAGGACACAACCAGTACAAGAAAAACACAAAATATTATTAACAGAAAACAGAACCATATAGGGAACCATAAGTACAAAGACAAACAAAGTAGACAAAAAGACACATGCAAACGACCAGAAGGCCGTAAGAACACTTGTACATAATATAAACTATCACCACACCAAGCACACAAATACAGCAAATTTATGCAAAACAATATACTGTACTTAAGGGTAACAAGACAAATCAAACATAAAATGGTAAAAATTATAAGAAGCCAGAATTATCCTTCAGCATACAATAATATCATAAAATCACTTACTGAGCACAGACAATCTCTTAAACACATGAATGAATAAATGGGGTAGCATAAAATAATCTTACCAAGAGAATTAACTAAGTAATAAGCAAAATAAACAATATACACCGACTGAACTCCAATACATGTCTCCTCCCAGCCAGCTCACCCACGCGACTGACTAGCTTCCCGCCAGCAAGACAGGCGCCCCACCAATAGATCAACGTAACATCCATATGAACTCTCGTGAAAACTCTACTAACAAAATGTAGTACACATGAACAATAATATCAGTAATCTTAAGGGTATATAATACAGTTAAAGTAACCAAAAGAATTAATTACAATCAATGACAGGAATTAATCAAAGGTTGAAATATAAACGCTAGCTTGACAACAGGCCGCACACTGGACACATCCAAATAGGTCATCCCCCACGGAGAAGCCACACTCATAAGAACATAAGAACAAAGGCAACTGCAGAAGGCCTATTAGCCCATACGAGGCAGCTCCTATTTATAACCACCCAATCCTACTCATATACTTGTCCAACCCGCGCTTGAAACAATCGAGGGACCCCACCTCCAGCACGTTACGCGGTAATTGGTTCCACAAATCAACAACCCTGTTACTGAACCAGTATTTACCCAAGTCTTTCCTAAATCTAAACTTATCCAATTTATACCCATTGTTTCGTGTTCTGTCTTGTGTTGATACTTTTAATACCCTATTAATATCCCCTTTATTATGTCCATTCACCCACTTGTAAACCTCTATCATGTCACCCCTAACTCTTCGCCTTTCCAGTGAATGCAACTTAAGCTTTGTTAATCTTTCTTCATATGAAAGATTTCTAATTTGGGGAATTAACTTAGTCATCCTACGCTGGACACGTTCAAGTGAATTTATATCCATTCTATAATATGGCGACCAAAACTGAACTTCATAATCTAAATGGGCTAGAGCAAGATATAGCTTGAGAACCACACCAGGTGTCTTGTTACTAACGTTGCGATTAATAAATCCAAGTGTCCGATTTGCCTTATTACGAACATTTATGCATTGATCCTTTTGTTTTAAATTCTTTCTAATCATAACTCCCAGATCCCTTTCGCAATCCGACTTCGCAATCTCAACACCATCCAGCTCGTATCTTGTAACTCTATCATTACCTAACCTCAGAACTTTACATTTATCAGCATTAAACTGCATCTGCCAATCCTTTGACCATTTCAAAACCCTATCTAGATCAACTTGAAGTGATAGTGAGTCCTCCTCCGAATTAATTTCCCTACCGATTTTCGTATCATCGGCAAATTTGCAAATGTTGCTACTCAAACCTGAATCCAAATCATTTATATATATTATAAACAACAAAGGTCCCAGGAGAGAGCCTTGAGGTACTCCACTTACAACATTTTCCCACTCTGACTTGATTCCATTTATACTAACTCTCTGTTTCCTTTGGTATAGCCATGCCCTAATCCAGCTTAATATAGCACCCCCAATACATAAGAACATAAGAACATAAGAACAAAGGTAACTGCAGAAGGCCTATTGGCCCATTCGAGGCAGCTCCTATTCTATAACCACCCAATCCCACTCATATACTTGTCCAATCCGCGCTTGAAACAATCGAGGGACCCCACCTCCACCACGTTACGCGGCAATTGGTTCCACAAATCAACAACCCTGTTACTGAACCAGTATTTACCCAAGTCTTTCCTAAAACTAAACTTATCCAATTTATACCCATTGTTTCGTGTTCTGTCCTGTGTTGACACTTTTAATACCCTATTAATATCCCCCTTGTTATGTCCATTCACCCACTTGTAAACCTCTATCATGTCGCCCCTAACTCTTCGCCTTTCCAGTGAATGCAACTTAAGCTTTGTTAATCTTTCTTCATATGAAAGATTTCTAATTTGGGGAATTAACTTAGTCATCCTACGCTGGACACGTTCAAGTGAATTTATATCCATTCTATAATATGGCGACCAAAACTGAACTGCATAATCTAAATGGGGCCTAACTAGAGCAAGATATAGCTTGAGAACCACACCAGGTGTCTTGTTACTAACGCTGCGATTAATAAATCCAAGTGTCCGATTTGCCTTATTACGAACATTTATGCATTGATCCTTTTGTTTTAAATTCTTACTAATCATAACTCCCAGATCCCTTTCGCAATCCGACTTCGCAATCACAACACCATCTAGCTCGTATCTTGTAACTCTATCATCATTACCTAACCTCAGAACTTTACATTTATCAGCATTAAACTGCATCTGCCAATCCTTTGACCATTTCAAAACCCTATCTAGATCAACTTGAAGTGATAGTGAGTCCTCCTCCGAATTAATTTCCCTACCGATTTTCGTATCATCGGCAAATTTGCAAATGTTGCTACTCAAACCTGAATCTAAATCATTTATATATATTATAAACAACAGAGGTCCCAGGACAGAGCCTTGAGGCACTCCACTTACAACATTTTCCCACTCTGACTTGATTCCATTTATACTAACTCTCTGTTTCCTTTGGTATAGCCATGCCCTAATCCAGCTTAATATAGCACCCCCAATACCATGAGACTCTATCTTTTTAATCAGTCTTTCATGTGGCACTGTATCAAAAGCTTTGCTAAAGTCAAGGTATACAACATCGCAATCCTTACCACTATCAACTGCCTCAACAATGCTAGAATAAAAAGATAACAAATTTGTTAAACATGAACGGCCATTTATAAAACCATGTTGAGACTCAATTATTAATTTATGTTTATCAAGATGAAGACGAATTTTATTTGCTATTATAGATTCGAGTAACTTTCCCACAATAGACGTTAGGCTAATTGGTCGATAGTTAGACGCAAGTGATCTATCTCCTTTCTTAAAAACTGGTATCACATTAGCAACTTTCCAAAACTCTGGCACTCTGCCTGACTCTATTGATTTATTAAATATGGTTGACAGTGGGTCACAAAGCTCCTCTTTGCATTCTTTAAGCACCCTGGCAAACACTTCATCCGGCCCTGGGGATTTGTTTGGTTTGAGTTTTACTATTTGTTTAAGAACATCCTCCCTGGTAACTGCTAAACTCGTCAACCTGTCCTCGTCCCCACCCACATAGACTTGTTCAGCTGAAGGCATATTGTTAAGTTCCTCTTTAGTAAATACAGATACAAAATATTTATTAAAAATACTACTCATCTCTTCATCACTATCTGTTATTTGACCTGTATCAGTTTTTAATGGACCTATCCTTTCCCTAGTCTTAGTACGATATAACTGAAAAAACCCTTTAGGATTTAAGAACTCAACCATGAGACTCTATCTTTTTAATCAGTCTTTCATGTGGCACTGTATCAAAAGCTTTGCTAAAGTCAAGGTACACAACATCCCAATCCTTACCACTATCAACTGCCTCAACTATGCTAGAATAAAAAGATAACAAATTTGTTAAACATGAACGGCCATTTACAAAACCATGCTGCGACTCAATTATTAATTTATGTTTTTCAAGATGAAGACGAATTTTATTTGCTATTATAGATTCGAGTAACTTTCCCACAATAGACGTTAGGCTAATTGGTCGATAGTTAGACGCAAGTGATCTATCTCCTTTCTTAAAAACTGGTATCACATTAGCAACTTTCCAAAACTCTGGCACTCTGCCTGACTCTATTGATTTATTAAATATGGTTGACAGTGGGTCACAAAGCTCCTCTTTGCATTCTTTAAGCACCCTGGCAAACACTTCATCCGGCCCTGGGGATTTGTTTGGTTTGAGTTTTACTATTTGTTTAAGAACATCCTCCCTGGTAACTGCTAAACTCGTCAACCTGTCTCGTCCCCACCCACATAGACTTGTTCGGCTGAAGGCATATTGTTAAGTTCCTCTTTAGTAAATACAGATATAAAATATTTATTAAAAATACTACTCATCTCTTCATCACTATCTGTTATTTGACCTGTCTCAGTTTTTAATGGACCTATCCTTTCCCTAGTCTTAGTACGATATAACTGAAAAAACCCTTTAGGATTTGTCTTTGCTTGCCCTGCTATGCGAACTTCATAGTTTCTTTTTGCTTTCCTTATCTCTTTTTTAACAATTCTAACCAGTTGTACGAATTCCTGTTCTAAAGTGACCGCCCCATTTTTAATCCTTTTGTACCAAGCTCTCTTTTTACCTATAAGGTTCTTCAAATTCATTGTTATCCACTTTGGGTCATTAGTATTCGATCTATTCAATTTGTATGGTATACTACGTTCCTGTGCTTTGTTTAGAATATTCTTAAATAAGTTATATATTGAATCCACATCGAAATCCCCATTTAAGTCACCTATCGCTGGGTTCATGTCTCGCTCCAAGACCGGCCCACACCCCATACCCAAGACTTTCCAATCAATTTGACCCAAAAAATTTCTTAGGCTGTTAAAATCAGCTTTTCGAAAATCTGGCACTTTAACAGAATTTTCTCCTACTGGTCTATTCCATAAGAACATAAGAACATAAAAACAAAGGTAAATGCAGAAGGCCTATTGGCCCATACGAGGCAGCTCCTATTCTATAACCACCCAATCCCACTCATATACTTGTCCAACTCGTGCTTGAAACAATCGAGGGACCCCACCTCCACAATGTTACGCGGCAATTGGTTCCACAAATCAACAACCCTGTTACTGAACCAGTATTTACCCAAGTCTTTCCTAAATCTAAACTTATCCAATTTATATCCATTGTTTCGTGTTCTGTCCTGTGTTGATACTTTTAATACCCTATTAATATCCCCCCGGTTATGTCCATTCATCCACTTGTAAACCTCTATCATGTCACCCCTAACTCTTCGCCTTTCCAGTGAATGCAACTTAAGCTTTGTTAATCTTTCTTCATATGAAAGATTTCTAATTTGGGGAATTAACTTAGTCATCCTACGCTGGACACGTTCAAGTGAATTTATATCCATTCTATAATATGGCGACCAAAACTGAACTGCATAATCTAAATGGGGCCTAACTAGAGCAAGATATAGCTTGAGAACCACACCAGGTGTCTTGTTACTAACGCTGCGATTAATAAATCCAAGTGTCCGATTTGCCTTATTACGAACATTTATGCATTGATCCTTTTGTTTTAAATTCTTACTAATCATAACTCCCAGATCCCTTTCGCAATCCGACTTCGCAATCACAACACCATCTAGCTCGTATCTTGTAACTCTATCATCATTACCTAACCTCAGAACTTTACATTTATCAGCATTAAACTGCATCTGCCAATCCTTTGACCATTTCAAAACCCTATCTAGATCAACTTGAAGTGATAGTGAGTCCTCCACCGAATTAATTACCCTACCGATTTTCGTATCATCGGCAAATTTGCAAATGTTGCTACTCAAACCTGAATCTAAATCATTTATATATATTATAAACAACAGAGGTCCCAGGACAGAGCCTTGAGGCACTCCACTTACAACATTTTCCCACTCTGACTTGATTCCATTTATACTAACTCTCTGTTTCCTTTGGTATAGCCATGCCCTAATCCAGCTTAATATAGCACCCCCAATACCATGAGACTCTATTTTTTTAATCAGTCTTTCATGTGGCACTGTATCAAAAGCTTTGCTAAAGTCAAGGTATACAACATCGCAATCCTTACCACTATCAACTGCCTCAACAATGCTAGAATAAAAAGATAACAAATTTGTTAAACATGAACGGCCATTTATAAAACCATGTTGCGACTCAATTATTAATTTATGTTTTTCAAGATGAAGACGAATTTTATTTGCTATTATAGATTCGAGTAACTTTCCCACAATAGACGTTAGGCTAATTGGTCGATAGTTAGACGCAAGTGATCTATCTCCTTTCTTAAAAACTGGTATCATATTAGCAACTTTCCAAAACTCTGGCACTCTGCCTGACTCTATTGATTTATTAAATATGGTTGACAGTGGGTCACAAAGCTCCTCTTTGCATTCTTTAAGCACCCTAGCAAACACTTCATCCGGCCCTGGGGATTTGTTTGGTTTGAGTTTTACTATTTGTTTAAGAACATCCTCCCTGGTAACTGCTAAACTCGTCAACCTGTCCTCGTCCCCACCCATAGACTTGTTCGGCTGAAGGCATATTGTTAAGTTCCTCTTTAGTAAATACAGATACAAAATATTTATTAAAAATACTACTCATCTCTTCATCACTATCTGTTATTTGACCTGTCTCAGTTTTTAATGGACCTATCCTTTCCCTAGTCTTAGTACGATATAACTGAAAAAACCCTTTAGGATTTGTCTTTGCTTGCCCTGCTATGCGAACTTCATAGTTTCTTTTTGCTTTCCTTATCTCTTTTTTAACATTTCTAACCAGTTGTACGAATTCCTGTTCTAAAGTGACCTCCCCATTTTTAATCCTTTTGTACCAAGCTCTCTTTTTACCTATAAGGTTCTTCAAATTCTTTGTTATCCACTTTGGGTCATTAGTATACGATCTATTCAATTTGTATGGTATACTACGTTCCTGTGCTTTGTTTAGAATATTCTTAAATAAGTTATATATTGAATCCACATCGAAATCCCCATTTAAGTCACCTATCGCTGGGTTCATGTCTCGCTCCAAGACCGGCCCACACCCCATACCCAAGCCTTTCCAATCAATTTGACCCAAAAAATTTCTTAGGCTATTAAAATCAGCTTTTCGAAAATCTGGCACTTTAACAGAATTTTCTCCTACTGGTCTATTCCATTCTATGCTAAATCTGATTTCTTTGTGATCACTGCTCCCTAGCTCACTCCCTATTTCGATGTCATTAATTTGCGTTTCCCTGTTAGTTAACACTAAATCTAAAATATTATTTTCCCGTGTTGGTTCCTTAATGTGTTGCGTAAGAAAGCAATCGTCAATTAATTCTAGAAAATTCAAAAAATTACTTGTCCTTACTATATACTAGTAAGGACAAGACCAGAACATAACGATGCCAACACAGAAGACACTGTTCAACATAACAGGCCAATTACACCTGATTAATCTTTGTATGTAGATAGGAGCTGCCTCGCATGGGCCAACAGGCCCCCCGCAGCCACCTCTATTCTCATGTTCTCATGTTTCACCCCCCATTTATCCCTTATGTATCCCCCCATGTTTTCACCTTTATTGTCTTATCACCTGACCCAGTGCGGGTATAAATCAACCTGTCCTGAAAATTCTTTTCACTTGAGAATGAACCACGGAGGCTCGAAAGGTCGTGCAAACTGTACAAACAAGTGCCACACACTCTATAGTAATTCACTTCTTTTCTTGCGAAAAGATGCTAAATTCTTGCCATTCTATGCTAAATCTGATTTCTTTGTGATCATTGTTCCCTAGTTCACTCCCTATTTCGATGTCATTAATTTGTGTTTCCCTGTTAGTTAACACTAAATCTAAAATATTATTTTCCCGTGTTGTTTCCCTAATGTGTTGCGTAAGAAAGCAATCGTCAATTAATTCTAGAAAATCTTCTTCTTCACTATTCCCTGTTTTGTTCACCCAATTTATTCCACTAAAATTAAAGTTACCCATGAAATAAATACTGTTAGATCTAGATGCTCTAGATATTTCATCCCATAGATGCTTTGCTTCCATTCTGTCTAAATTTGGTGGCCTATATATAACTCCTATTATAATATTATTAGCTTTTTCGTTTAATTCTATCCAAATAGTTTCTGTGTGTGGCTCAGTTTTGATTCCCTCCTTGAGACTACATTTCAAATTGTCCCTAACATATATGGCTACTCCCCCTCCTCATCTAATATATCTATCTGTGTGAAATAGTTTAAATCCTTTCCCTAGTCTTAGTACGATATAACTGAAAAAACCCTTTAGGATTTGTCTTTGCTTGCCCTGCTATGCGAACTTCATAGTTTCTTTTTGCTTTCCTTATCTCTTTTTTAACAATTCTAACCAGTTGTACGAATTCCTGTTCTAAAGTGACCTCCCCATTTTTAATCCTTTTGTACCAAGCTCTCTTTTTACCTATAAGGTTCTTCAAATTCATTGTTATCCACTTTGGGTCATTAGTATTCGATCTATTCAATTTGTATGGTATACTACGTTCCTGTGCTTTGTTTAGAATATTCTTAAATAAGTTATATATTGAATCCACATCGAAATCCCCATTTAAGTCACCTATCGCTGGGTTCATGTCTCGCTCCAAGACCGGCCCACACCCCATACCCAAGACTTTCCAATCAATTTGACCCAAAAAATTTCTTAGGCTGTTAAAATCAGCTTTTCGAAAATCTGGCACTTTAACAGAATTTTCTCCTACTGGTCTATTCCATTCTATGCTAAATCTGATTTCTTTGTGATCACTGTTCCCTAGCTCACTCCCTATTTCGATGTCATTAATTTGTGTTTCCCTGTTAGTTAACACTAAATCTAAAATATTATTTTCCCGTGTTGTTTCCCTAATGTGTTGCGTAAGAAAGCAATCGTCAATTAATTCTAGAAAATCTTCTTCTTCACTATTCCCTGTTTTGTTCACCCAATTTATTCCACTAAAATTAAAGTTACCCATGAAATAAATACTGTTAGATCTAGATGCTCTAGATATTTCATCCCATAGATGCTTTGCTTCCATTCTGTCTAAATTTGGTGGCCTATATATAACTCCTATTATAATATTATTAGCTTTTTCGTTTAATTCTATCCAAATAGTTTCTGTGTGTGGCTCAGTTTTGATTCCCTCCTTGAGACTACATTTCAAATTGTCCCTAACATATATGGCTACTCCCCCTCCTCATCTAATATATCTATCTGTGTGAAATAGTTTAAATCCTTTTATTTGATATTCAGCTAATAGTTCTCTATTTTCTACATTCATCCACGTTTCGGCAAGTGCAATAATATCTATTTTTTCTGTGCAGACAAGAGCATTTAATTCGTTAATTTTATTTCTTAGACTTCTACTGTTAGTGTAATATACCCTAAGTGAATTGTTATTTTGAGGCCCTTCTCTTTCCCTGATCATTTTGCCAATTCCTTTCTCCCACAAACACATACTTTTATTACCTCCTTCTTCCAAATCAATTCCCATACCACTATCTACTAACAGTTTAAACCCAAACAAACACCTCTAACCACTTCTTCCAACGAGTTCGCAACAGCAACAACCCCAGCTCTCGATAGATGCACCCCATCACGAGCATACATTTCATTTCTTCCATAGAAGTGTTCCCAGTTGTCTGAAAGATATTGCATTTGATTTGCAATATCTTTCCAGCCGGCAATTGACACCAATTGCCCTCGACATCCATTCATTTCCCACTCCCTTTCTTGGAAGAATGCCACATATGATCGGGATTCCTCCCTTGCTCCTAACTAATTCAATGGCTGTCCTGAATCTCAGTATTAGTTCCTCACTCCTAACTCGTCCAACATCATTACCCCCTGCACTAATACAAATAATGGGTTTGTTTCCATTTCCCGTCATAATATCATTCATGTTTCCAACAATATCACCAATTCCAGCTCCCGGATAGCAAACCCTTAATCTGTTCCCCCTATCTCTGGCACAAAACGTTCTGTCTAAATACCTTACCTAAACAAGATACGAGCTTGATAGGGTTACAAGATACGAGCTAGATGGTGTTGAGATTGCGAAGTCGAATTGCGAAAGGGATCTGGGAGTTATGATTAGCAAGAATTTAAAACAAAAGGATCAATGCATAAATGTTCGTAATAAGGCAAATCGGACACTTGGATTTATTAATCGCAGCGTTAGTAACAAGACACCTGGTGTGGTTCTCAAGCTATATCTTGCTCTAGTTAGGCCCCATTTAGATTATGCAGTTCAGTTTTGGTCGCCATATTATAGAATGGATATAAATTCACTTGAACGTGTCCAGCGTAGGATGACTAAGTTAATTCCCCAAATTAGAAATCTTTCATATGAAGAAAGATTAACAAAGCTTAAGTTGCATTCACTGGAAAGGCGAAGAGTTAGGGGTGACATGATAGAGGTTTACAAGTGGGTGAATGGGCATAACAAAGGGGATATTAATAGGGTATTAAAAGTATCAACACAAGACAGAACACGAAACAATGGGTATAAATTGGATAAGTTTAGATTTAGGAAAGACGTGGGTAAATACTGGTTCAGTAACAGGGTTGTTGATTTGTGGTAACTGCTAAACTAGTCAACCTGTCCTCGTCCCCACCCACATAGACTTGTTCGGCTGAAGGCACACTGCCAAGTTCCTCTTCAGTAAATACAGATATAAAATATTTATTAAAAATACTACTCATCTCTTCTTCATTATCTGTTATTTGACCTGTCTCAGTTTTTAATGGACCAATCCTTTCAATAATCTTTGTCCGGTATAACTGGAAAAAACCTTTAGGATTTGTCTTTGGTTGCTCTGCTATGCGAACTTCATAGTTTCTTTTTGCTTTCCTTATTTCTTTTCTAGTATTTCTACCAAGTTGTACGAATTCCTGTTCTGAACTGAGTTCCCCATTCTTAATCCTTTTGTACCACGCTCTCTTTTTACCTATAAGGTTCTTCAGATCCTTTGTTATCCACTTTGGATCATTAGTATTCGATCTATTCAATTTAGATGGTATACTACGTTCCTGGGCTTTGCTTAGAATATTTTTAAATAAGTTATATTTTGAATCCACATCGAAAACCCTTTTACGTCACCTATCGCTGGGTTCACGTCTAGCTCCAATACTGACCCACACCCTATACCCTAGACTTTCCAATCTATTTGACCCAAAAAATTTCTTAGGCTATTGAAATCTGGTTTTCGAAAATCAGGCACTTTAACAGAATTTTCTCCTTCAGATCTATTCCATTCTATGCTAAATCTGATTTCTTTGTGATCACTGTTCCCTAGCTCACTCCCTATTTCGATGTCCTTTATTTGTGTTTCCCTGTTAGTTAACACTAAATCTAAAATATTGTTTTCCCTCGTTGGTTCCTTAATGTGTTGCGTAAGAAAGAAATCGTCAATTAATTGTAGAAAATATTCTGCTTCATTATTCCCTGTTTTGTTCACCCAATTTATTCCACTAAAATTAAAGTCACCCATGACATAAATACTGTTAGATCTAGATGCTCTAGATATTTCATCCCATAGATGCTTTGCTTCCATTCTGTCTAAATTTGGTGGCCTATATATAACTCTTATTATAATATTATTAGCTTTTTCGTTTAATTCTATCCAAATAGTTTCTGTGTGTGGCTCAGTTTTGATTCCCTCTTTGAGACTACATTTCAAATTGTCCCTAACATATATGGCTACTCCCTCTCCTCGTCTAATATATCTATCTGTGTGAAATAGTTTAAATCCATATATTTGATATTCAGCTAATAGTTCTCTATTTTCTACATTCTTCCGCGTTTCAGTACGTGCAATAATATCTATTTTTTTCTTTGTTATAATTGACACCAAGTGCATATATGTTAACATGTGTCTGAGTCTGTGGGATTTTTCTGGCAAGGTTAGCACAAACCGATGAAAAGAAGCTATTAAATTCAGTTGCCGTTTCCTAATCTATTGTATCGCCTTCCTTGGAGAGTTTTATCTTGTTATGTGAATGTTGTTTAGTTCCTAGGATGTTAGAGATGGCTTTCCATGTGCTTTTCATGTTGCCTTTTGCTTTTCTTATTATGCTGGTAACCATTGACGAGTACCTCTTAACTACTTCTTTTGTAACTAGGCCAATCCTAATTTTTTTCATATTCATGTTTCTTGTTGATTGCTTTGAGTATGCCACTTGTGACCCACGGATTGTATATTCTTTTGTCAGTTACTTGCTTGGTGAGGAGGGAATAATGAGTGTTGTAGAGGCTTAGAGTTTTGGAAAGGAAGAGATTAGCTAATGAATTTATATCCTGTGTATTATTGAATTCAGATTCCCAGTTAATATTGTGGAGTGCATGTGTGAGATTGCCTATTGCTGCTTCACTGTGTAGCCTGAATGTAAGTTTCTTGTTTTCTGGTGGTGTTATGTCCATGTTCGCTATGAGGAAGGTAGGATAGTGGTCAGTTGTTCTGTTAATGATTATACCAGCTGTGGGATATTTGGGCTTGATTCTGATTAATTAATAATTAAAATAGTAAATTAAATTACGAAGGACCACCCGCTTTTAAAGTAAAGAGGGAAACTGAGAATTTCAGATCATTAGATAAATTTCTAGAGAAAACCAGTGACTATGGATATGACTAGAAAGTATGATCATAAGAATAATTAATGGGCTGTATTATTAAAGAAACAAACCTCAAACACCTACATTGGGGGGTTATTGCTGGAGGTAAGTACGTCCAGGAATCAGTGTGGTTCGTTCACTAATTCAATTAATAATAATCTAATCCTATAAATAATGCTGAATATAATATTATTCATATAAAGAAGAACATGAATATGAGCATAGTAATGAGTTACAGTAAATCACACATTAATATTAAACATTCTGAATGTATCAAATTGCTAGAATATGGATAAAAAAGAAATAAGCCTTAGCTTGTAGTAGGTTCCTTTAGATAACCCTGGAAGTCCTCTTAATCTCCAAATCTGGTACACTGACGAATGGCACGATTAACATGGAGAAGACAGCATGAGGAATTCGTCTCTCGAGCTGTTATTAGGTAAATAACTACCAGTAGCAATTGATTTAACTACTCAATTCATATTCAAGATTATTGATATCTACAGATGGAATTATAATCACCTGTTATTAGGTGTTATCTCGCCGCGTGACGAACAATCACCCCGCTATTATTAAACCTGTAAATGATGCATCAAATAAAGGGTACTTAGCTGTGGGCACTGTATAAGTATTAAGATTGCCGTAATTTCGCATCCCAGGCTCCGGTGAACCTATTCTGGATTGATGCGTTTCAAGCTGGCTGATCACGTGTCGTCAGGAACCAAGTCTAGGAGTCCCTCATTTAACACCAGCACTAGTTGAAGATATTATCTGCAAGGTCGTTCACGCCTCACAGTGGCGGCTTTCATCTGCGGATGAATAACACCTGCCCGATTTGCTGGGCAATGGCGTCGTTTATGAGTACGGTAAGCACAGTTCTGCCTCTTTCCGGCTCTGCACGTGTCCGCGTACCGACTGCGGGGGATGGCGTCCCGCCAACCCACGCCGAGTCGACGTTCATAACACAAATTATTGTCTTGAACATTAATATTTCTCGCATTCGCGCTTGAAACTCTAAAGACTGGACGGGTTTATTATTTAGAGGAACGAAATATTATTATTTAACTATTTAAGAATAGTAAATATATAAGGGAGAGGAATTAATGTCTCCCCATGGCATTCATTGATGACGTTAACTCTATCGCGAGGTAGACGCTATGATTCTAACGCTCTATTCGGCTTTTAGTTAGAGAACAATTCGTCTGCAATCAGTTGTCATACAGAATGCTTTAATTATGGAGAATCGTATTTAATTCTCACACAAATTGAATATAATGTGTTTTACTGTAAAGAAATCTGACGCAATACTGGCGTCAGGTGACGTGAGAATTCTAGCCTAATGCACAGATGAATTATTAGTACATGAGAATTCTACGAGTTGTTAATTTTACTTACTACAATATTAAGTATGGTTAGTAATAAGTAATGAGAATACGACAATGCTGTATTCGATGTTGGAAATATCCAACACCAGCTGCAAGGGGAGCTGTTATGTTAGTCCATAAATGATCCAAGGTAGTAGCTGATGTTTGAGTGATTTGGGTGGGCTTGATGATTGTGGGGATTAGCATACAAGAGTTCATGCTGTTTAGGAAATAGTCGACTTGAGGGCTATTTTCTTGACACAGGTCACTATTGAAGTCTCCTCCTAGAATGATGTATTTTTTGTTGAGGTTGTTGTTTATGAAAAGATTCCTTAGGGTATCTGGAAATGCAGCTATGTTATTATTCGGAAATCTATAGATAGCTCCAATAGTCAAGGAGGATTTAAGGGATTTAACCGAGAACTGAGCAAAGGTATATTCACAGTAGTCGTCTCTATCACTAATGACATTATTGCAGATGAAGGTATCTTGGTAATATATAGCTGTGCCACCTCTTTTTTTATTAGGCCTACAGTTGTGAATGGCTTTATAACCAGCTAAGTTGTAGAGTTGGGAATGGTCTTTACTTAGCCAGGTTTCTGTTAAAATAATGAACGATAGTTTAGTACCTAGTGCTGTGAGTAGTGCATTTATATCATCAAAATGTTTACCAAGTGATCTGACATTTTGATTGAAAACTGATAAGTATGTGTTATTTTGGAGTTTGTTTTTTTGGCTGGTGTGCTGTGTAATACCTGCAGTAGTGATGTTCAGTATGTTGGTTATTGTAGATTTGTGACAGCAGATTTAGTTCAGGGTCAATATCAGCTTTCATGTAGATACAATGGAATCAAGATACAATAAGGTAAGCAATTATATAATATTAAAATACTAAATCTGCTGTAAATATAAAATAGCTATAGCAAAAAGGAAAAATGAAAATACACATATAATAGAAACAAGTAAAAGTAAAATAAAGATCACTGTAATTAGACAAGAGGGATACAGAAGTAAACAAAAAATAGATTAAAAAAAGACTGACATGAATAATATTCAATAAGATTATGGAATTAATGAAGACAAAAAATTAAAAGGTTAACCTCAATTAATTAATACTGACTTAAATAATCTTTAAGTAATATAATCTTAATGATAATTAACTATAATTGGCTTAGTTATGAATATATAATTAATATCAACTTAAGACAAATATGAACTCAAATAATTAATTCCAATAAATGACTAATATAAATTACCATTAAATTTACAGGTAACAAAATAAAATAATACATATGACTAAGCTTTTACTAAGATACTGAGGCAGATGCTTACATAAGTACATGGAGACTTTACTAAGAAGTTAGGAACCGTTATGGATGAGAGAGCATTATTTAACCAATGGGTCAAAAGACAGCATCTTGGAGAAGGTTAGGCTAGGTAAGGTTCGGTCACTCATGAGATATTTTCAGTATTGACATTGGCAGACTGCTGGTGTGACTGTTGGTCACACTTTATTTCATATATTTTTCCCTGTTCTTTCCTTCTTCATAATGATCCATCCATTCCCAGTGTAACTCTGCTTGATGACACTTGGGTTTTGTTTGCAAATTTGAGGCAGCCAGTAGAGGAGGGATCCCCGCTGGTCGGTAAAGCACTCGTTTACTTAAAGGTTGGTTTTTGATGTGCAGCTGATTATATGAGGTCATACTTAGCAGCCGGATTTGTGAGTTTAATGAGCACTACTGTTAATTCTACTACAGTATTACTACTGTTATTTCTACTACTGTTACTTCTACTACTACTAAAACAACTACTACTGTTACTACTACTACTATTAGTACTACTGCTACTACTAAAACTACTCTTACTATTACTACTACTTCTACGGTTACTATTGTACTAATACTCGTACTTCTACTGTAAATGGTCATTACTACTACTACTACTAGTTCATATGTAAGTAGCAAACTACTTATAGAAGCAAGAGTCCCATACCAAGACCCACATGACCTGCACAAGTCTTGAAGAACACGTTCCCAGGCCCACTCGCTCTCGAGTACGCTCTGTAAACATCAGAGGCCGACCACTTTACAATCTCCTGAGAACCTACTTAAGAAGTGTTGCAGGAACAAGTGTGCCTGCATGAGGAAACTGAACAATCTCCTACTGGAGGTATCAAATCAACGAGGCTGGGATGGTCATGTTCACTTAGACAACGAAGACAAGTAGCCTCGCACGCCAAGCAATCGCCAGGGAAGGCTGGCCACAGGCCAGAAGTAGAAAAACTCCCCTAATCTTTGAAAGATAAAACTGGAAGTAAACTTTTATTATTGTTTTAAAGCTGCAAGTTATGAACCATTCTGTCAGGTTAACATTGCGTCCATTTCCTATGATTATATCTGAGCATTATCGCCAGGAGCCTCAGATACGTGTTCGTTGTCGAGAGTAAACGATGTCTTTACCGTTTGTAGAATGTCTCGTAATTGTCTTTGATCATTAGAGGGGGAAACTGAGCTCTTGTTCACAGTGAATATATCTACCTGACGTGATGGTAGATCAGGGTGTCTATTATCTCTCAGAGTATTCACTCCTTATATACCGTCAACCGATTAGAGGGACTCGAATGAGTGAGGTGGGAGGCAAGAGTGAGGTGGATGACATGAATCAGGTGGGTGGCATGAGTAAGGTGAGTGGCAAGAGTGAGGTGGGTGACATGAGTGAGGTGGGTGGCATGAGTGAGGTGGGTGGCATGAGTGAGGTGGGTGGCATGAGTGAGGTGGGTGGCATGAGTGAGGTGGGTGGCATGAGTGAGGAAGTGGCATGAGTGAGGTGGGTGGCATGAGTAAGGTGAGTGGCAAGAGTGAGGTGGGTGACATGAGTGAGGTGGGTGGCATGAGTGAGGTGGGTGGCATGAGTGAGGTGGGTGGCATGAGTGAGGAAGTGGCATGAGCGAGGTGGGTGGCATGAGTAAGGTGAGTGGCAAGAGTGAGGTGGGTGACATGAGTGAGGTGGGTGGCATGAGTGAGGTGGATGACATGAGTGAGGTGGGTGGCATGCGTGAGGTGGGTGGCATGAGTGAGGTGGGTGGCATGAGTGAGGTGGGTGGCATGAGTGAGGTGGGTGGCATGAGTGAGGTGGGTGGCATGAGTGAGGAAGTGGCATGAGTGAGGAGGTGGCATGAGTAAGGTGAGTGGCAAGAGTGAGGTGGGTGACATGAGTGAGGTGGGTGGCATGCGTGAAGTGGGTGGTAAGAGTGAGGTGGGTGGCATGAGTGAGGTGGGTGGTGTTGGATATTTCCAACATCGAATACAGCATTGTTGTATTCTCATTACTTATTACTAACCATATTAATATTGTAGTAAGTAAAATTAACAACTCGTAGAATTCTCCTGTACTAATAATTCATCTGTGCATTAGGCTAGAATTCTCACGTCATCTGACGCCAGTATTGCGTCAGATTTCTTTACAGTAAAACACATTATATACAATTTGTGTGAGAATTAAATACGATTCTCCATAATTAAAGCATTCTGTATGACAACTGATTGCAGACGAATTGTTTTCTAACTAAAAGCCGAATAGAGCGTTAGAATTATACCGTCTACCTCGCAGTAGTGTTAACGTCATCAATGAATGCTATGGGGAGACATTAATTCCTCTCCCTTGTATCTTTACTATTCTTAAATAGTTAAATAATAATATTTCGTTCCTCTAAATAATAAACCCGTCCAGTCTTTAGAGTTTCAAGCGCGAATGCGAGAAATATTAATGTTCATGCCAATAATTTGTGTAATGAACGTCGACTCGGCGTGGGGGGAGGGACGCGACGCCATACTCACTCGGTGAGGGAGTCGGTACGCGTACACGTGGGGAACCGAAGAGAGGCAGACCTGCGCTTAACGTACTCACAAAAGACGCCATTGTCCAGTAAATAGGACACGTGTGTCTATCCACAGATGAAAGCCGCCACTGTGAGGCGTGAACGACCTTGCAGATAATATCTTCAACTAGTGCTGGTGTTAAATAAGGGACCCCTAGACTTGGTTCCTGACGACACGTGATCAGCCAGCTTGAAACGCATCAATCCAGGATAGGTTCACCGGAGCCTGGGATGCGAAATTACGGCAATCTTAATACTTACACAGTGCCCACAGCTAAGTACCTTTTATTTGATGCATCATTTACAGGTTTAATAATAGCGGGGTGATTGCGCGTCACGCGGCACGACAACACCTAATAACAGGTGATTAGAAATTTCTCTGTAGATATCAATAATCTTGAATATGTATTGAGTAGTTAAATCAATTGCTACTGGTAGTTATTTATTTTGCAGCTCGAGAGACGAATTCCTCATGCTGTCTTCTCCATGTTAACCGTGTCAGACGTCGGTGTACCAGACTTGGAGATTAAGAGGACTGCCAGGGTTATCTAAAGGAATCTATTACCAGCTAAGGCTTATTTCTTTTACTCATAACATTGCAATTTGATACATTTAGAATGTTTTCAACATAATGTGTGATTTACTGTAATTCATTATTATGCACATATTCATGTTCTTCTTTGTATGAATAATATTATATTCAACATTAATTATAGGATTAGATTATTATTAATAGAATTAGTGAACGAACCACACTGATTCCTGGACGTACTGACCTCCAGTAATAACCCCCCAATGTAGGTGTTTGAGGTTTGGTTTTAATAATACAGCCCATTAATTATTTTTATGATCATACTTTCTAGTCATATCCATAGTCACTGGTTTCTTCTAGAACTTTATCTAATGATCTGAAATTCTCAGTTTCCCTCTTTACTTTAAAAGCGGGTGGTCCTTCGTAATTTAATTTACTACTTTAATTATTAATTAATCAGAATCAAACCCAAATCTCCCACATTATGGTCCTTATCGAACCGGATAGTCATTAAATTTATAATTAAAATATTAACCATTAATAACTAATCCTTGTGTGATAGAAGCTAGACTATTTAATTAATTGTGTCAACTAACAGTATAACACACCAGTTAGCCTAGATCACACTAACAGCTACTTTATACATAGCTTTAGTGGGTCATAACCAATTACCCACAACATTTAGACCTACACTTCATACTGAAGTAGAATCCTTAGGTCACCAAGAGCAACAGCTCATAACCTTATATTAATCACTAACACCAATTAAGTGTTAACCATTTAAGCTATACCAATGTTTCAATATATGGCTGTCAGCAGACCGTCCATTATAGCTTGAATCCATGTTAAAGTTACTGCTTCACTCATGTCAGTGGATCATTAACATTTAGGGATCCAGTATACTCATATAAATTACTGATCTCATATTAGTTAATCATTACTAACCCTGATAACATTTTATTCCACAATTAGGAGTACATTTAGGAGTTAGATAATATTTACGGCAGTAGAATACTTGCCAAACACAATTAATTCCTTTGTGTTCATTTAATTTCTTATACACATAATTACACAAGTGTATATAAACAATAAAATACAAAAACCCCAAAAACACAGCACAATTATTTGCACATTACTGCACCATAATATAATCTTTGCCAACCTTATTAGGTAGCAATTTAGGCTGTGATTGTGTTGAATTTGGCACAAGCACAGGCTAAATATAGTTGTAGTTTATCAAGTAGAAATTCACACGACTAGGCTTGAGCTAGTTAGTGACACATATATTATTCTTTTGTGCTGACCCTATCAAGGGTGGGATTAACCATTTATTGTGTAATTATTTTATTGCATATTTCTATGTATGTCTTTGAGTGTTACTGTAAGTCCACTACCCATCCGAGGCTGATTTAGAAGAGCTAAGCTGAGGAACACCTGTAGTGAGACCAAGGTACCACTCAAATCTTAGTTGCTTATTATTAGGTAGGTAGCTAACCTCTAAATGAGGTAACTTACAACCAGCCTCAAGAAATATTAGGCTGTCAATGATTATACCTGCTCTACATCAAGGAGCAGACAACATAGCTATACCACTAGCTATATAAGCCCTATCAGGCTATAAATCATTATACCTGCTCTGCATCAAGGAGCAGACTATAGCTATACCACTAGCTACATAAGCCCTATCAGGCTCAATTTACCGCAAGAATGAATCCTTTAGAAAGGAATGCAAGATTCTTGATAGCTCTTCAACTCCAGCTAGGAAAACAGTTTATCAAATGTGACAACTGTGTAGAAACTGACCCAGATTACGTCTACAGGCTAGCAAGTTACATAAAGTACGCTAACAAAAGATATGACTATATCAAGACTGTAATCGAGTCCCACAGGAATTTACTCCAGGCCGGTCATACTGTCTCAGACGACTTATGTCTAACAGAATCTGAACTTGATGACTATGAATGTATCATTCAAACCAGGTTAGACCAATATGATAAAGTGCTTGCGAGACTAGATATTCCCGAGTGGATAGATCAGTTCATTAATAGACCTGTATCCAGGTTAACACTCAGCTCAGATGAAATACTTGAGCTAAATCAAGACGAGGAGAATCCTCTAATCAATGCTGATCATTATACAGGATCAACAACTGGAGATCAACCTTCATTTTCTAACCTTTCATCTAATACAGCTTCATGTGATGATTTGTTTAAAGAGTCTGATCAAATTTCAGACCACACTTCTCAATGTTCCTTGGATTCTATAAGTGCAATACATAATGCTACTGAATTAACTAGCTTATCACCAGAACCCAGAGAAACAAGTGAAGCTGCAGATGAAACAAGTGAAGCTGCAATGATCAGTGAATCTGAACCAGAAAATGATAAAGCTAATGCTGCAGCAGCAGCCGAAGCTGTAATCAAAGCTGAGGCTAAGCAAGAAGCCTTAAGCAACACAAGTAATGGTCACAATTGCTCACAACAGCCTTCTAAAGTAAGTGCTGACAATGAGAAGACTATTATAAACCTTGTGCACCAATTATTAAATTTATCTTCACCAGAGCAATCAGTTGACTCTTTACAAGACTTTAGTTTTCAGCTTGAGTCACTGATAAATTCTTTCAGTAAAGAGGTGGATCACCCAACTACTGAGTGGATGACTAAAATTATCATCCAGAGAAAATTGTCTGGTGACACACTTAATAAACTATATGTATGCCAGAATGGTAATACCCTGTCAATGCAGGATATATTTACAGGTTTGCGTAATATGAGCAATCATACAGCAGACCAAGCAATTAATGCTAAATCTGAATGCACCAAAACTGTACCTACATCAGTTTCCTTACCTGAAACTCCTAAAGTGACACTGTCACTAGGTAACCAAGGTGCTAATAATCCATGTAACCAGAATCAGTCAAACACTGATTCATCAGTGAGGCCTAAGAGTCCCACAGGTGCTCCTAAGAGACCTAATAGTCCAAAGAGCACTCCCAAGAGCCTGTTAATGGTTCCCCAGAGTACACCAAGTACTCACAAGAGAATAAATAACAAGCAAATGCAAACAGCAAAACCATCACAACCTGCAAGTACTGTTTTACCTAAACCGGTAACCCCTAAACGATCTGCAGGATGGGGAATGTGCTTGTTTTGCAATCAAAAACATTCTCTGTACAAATGTACTAATTATCCTAATAGAGACACAAGAGTCAGACGACTCAAACAGTTACACAAATGTACTAGGTGTCTCAAACCACATAATGTTAACAGCTGTGACACCCCACTGAACACCTGCAATAGGTGTAGAAGGGGTAAGCATCATGCTGCACTGTGCAAATTAGTTAGAACTAATTATGTCAGTCCTAGAATAGGACGTAGAGAATCTACACCAGTACAGTGCTGCAAGGTGCGAGATGTGTACAGCGTAACTTCCCAAGCATCTCAAGTGGATGCTACTTTGCCTACTGCCCAACTTCAAGTGAGGAACAGAGGAACCAAGATCACCATCCGTGGACTATTTGATCAAGGTTCCCAGAGAACTTTCATTACTCAAAGGGCAGCAGAGGCACTTAATTTACAACCAATAGGACAGGTAAAATTAAACTTGTCAGGGTCCATGATAAATCGAGGAACCCATGAATACTCAGTAGTTCAACCGCTTGTACGACTAGGTAGTCATGCCAAGGCTGTCCAAGCCATTGTTGTAGATCAAATACCTTTAGACTTAAATATTAAGGGTCTGGGGTACACAGCCCACTTCCTGCAGGAACGTGAAATTAATTTGGCTGACAACAAATTAATGTCTGACCGCCTTAACAATGTAGATGTACTAGTAGGAGCAGACTACTATTACCAGTTCATAACTGGACATGTTAAACGATTGGGAATGAATATGCTCCAATCTGCAGGAGGCTACTTACTTACTGGTAAAGTTCTGAATGTGAACAAGCCTAAGCCTGCCAATAATAAATTAGTCAGCAGAAAATCAATTCTCCAGCAGCAAGCTAAAAGGAGAAACACAGCTGAGTAATAAACTCAGATTGAATGTAGTGCAATTGATACTCGCTGAGATGTTTCATAGCTCTCAGTGAAAATCAATGGTCCGTACTCAAACAAGTACAAGTCACAGCGACCAAACTATTGAATTCACTGCAGAGCTAGAATTATTCTCGACAAGTAGTAATTGACCACACTCAGTCTTCCTAGTTAAATTGTAATGTTAGGCTAGAGAAACTAGTACTCCCTAGGAATTATTCATGTTAGGCTAGAGAATCTAGCACTCAATGCCACTGGCATTTCCTGAATTTAATTATAAATTCACTAGGACCACTGGTCCACTATACTTGCGCTTAAAGGTTTGCCAAGAAAACCTTCTTAATACCATGTTTTCTGCACTAAGAGTTAGTGATAAATACTTGCATTAATTGTTTGAGTTGTTTTTCTTTCGTTTCTGCTTATTTAGTGTAGGAGCGCAACACGAACAAACTTGCACACTTACTAATAGGTAAGTGAATTTTCAGAGAACTAATATGTTTAATGCATTACCGTTAAACATTAGCATTGTTAATTAACATGCTTCATGAGCTTAACATAGCTCACCTTAGAATTAACGTAATAATATGAGTGCTCGTTCACCATGCGCACGAGCTTAATATTGCTCGCCATGATAACTGAATGACAAAACTCCACCTCGTTAATTCGAGTTCACTGAACTCACCCTGTTAGCACTGCTAACGAGCTCACTGTAGCTCACCCTGTCAGCACTGCTGACGAGCTCACTGCAGCTCACCCTGTCAACACTGTTGACGAGTTCACTGCAACTCACCCTGTTAGCACTAGCTAACGAGCTCACTGCAGCTCACCCTGTCAACACTGTTGACGAGTTCACTGCAACTCACCCTGTTAGCACTAGCTAACGAGCTCACTGTAGCTCACCCTGTCAACACTGTTGACGAGTTCACTGCAACTCACCCTGTTAGCACTAGCTAACGAGCTCACTGTAGTTCACCCTGTCAGCACTGCTGACGAGCTCACTGCAGCTCACCCTGTCAACACTGTTGACGAGTTCCCTGTAACTCACCCTGTCAGCACTACTGACGAGCTCACTGTAGCTCACCATGTTCAAGAGTTTAATATAACTCGACCTGTTAATGAGCTTAATACTGCTCACCATGTTAATTCGAGTACATTTTGCTCACAATTAGGTTAGTCCCTTACTTAGGTAGGTTAGAAATTCAAACCATTTATTTAGGTAGGTTTAGGGACTTTAGTTAGTGTCAACTGAGTACTAGCCTAATCTGTACTCACCATTAATTACAGTTGACTATACTTATAGAGACTGATTTAATAAACTCAAATTCATGTAAAGGTGATTTCGTACTAACCAGTTTACAGTGTCAAGCCTATGAGCTACCATTTAATTAGCTCATAAGTCAGAATGACTAGGCTACTAATCTCACTGTCGACTCAGAATTTTCCTTGATTTTAATGAATAAACTTTTCAGTTCTCTACTTTTCTATTATTTTAGCTAGTTAGCAAATTAGTTGTACCATCAGTCAGCATGACTACTGCACGGCAGTGCACATTAAATTCAACTTCCTCATTTGAATTTGAGGTGATCGTGATGCTGCGTGATGTTATTGTCTAGTAACTCAATAGTTACAAGTCACAGCGACCCTAGACAGTGACCTTACTGTGGTGTCATAGTCTCCTTGATCTTGAATGACTAATAATACTTTACTGTATAATCATACAATAGTGTTATCAGTTCTTAGGAACTTATTCTGAGTTTAACTACGATTCAGCAGCTACGTAATACACCATTACATGTCACTGCGACCCTAGTTGTTGAGTTTATTGTGAGCTTTAGAGCGTTCCTGATTACCGATAACTTAATCATTTAATGTTTCAATATTTCATGCATGTTTCCACTAAGGGAAACTGCAAGCCTATTACAACTCTGAACAAGAGTAATTTCTTTCACTTCCCACTGAGACAACCGTGATGAAACTACGATGTGATATCACGTAACGAAACATTACACGTCACTATGACCCAAGATATCGCATCACCGTAGATTCTGTTAGTTTAAATTGGGAGAGTTAAATTCTATAAATATTGTGTAGGCTACAAACAACATGTTTCATTCGACATGTAAATAGCAAGACTCAAGTTCTTGTAAGTCCTTGATAAATCCGGGACGTTCGTTATGTGTGTACTAACATACTAACATACTAATGTATTAATCTTAATATCACTTCGGGATAGGTCAGTACAACACATTACACTGCGACCCTGGGAACCCCCCCCCGGAGTTATGTTGGATATTTCCAACATCGAATACAGCATTGTTGTATTCTCATTACTTATTACTAACCATATTAATATTGTAGTAAGTAAAATTAACAACTCGTAGAATTCTCCTGTACTAATAATTCATCTGTGCATTAGGCTAGAATTCTCACGTCATCTGACGCCAGTATTGCGTCAGATTTCTTTACAGTAAAACACATTATATACAATTTGTGTGAGAATTAAATACGATTCTCCATAATTAAAGCATTCTGTATGACAACTGATTGCAGACGAATTGTTTTCTAACTAAAAGCCGAATAGAGCGTTAGAATTATACCGTCTACCTCGCAGTAGTGTTAACGTCATCAATGAATGCTATGGGGAGACATTAATTCCTCTCCCTTGTATCTTTACTATTCTTAAATAGTTAAATAATAATATTTCGTTCCTCTAAATAATAAACCCGTCCAGTCTTTAGAGTTTCAAGCGCGAATGCGAGAAATATTAATGTTCATGCCAATAATTTGTGTAATGAACGTCGACTCGGCGTGGGGGGAGGGACGCGACGCCATACTCACTCGGTGAGGGAGTCGGTACGCGTACACGTGGGGAACCGAAGAGAGGCAGACCTGCGCTTAACGTACTCACAAAAGACGCCATTGTCCAGTAAATAGGACACGTGTGTCTATCCACAGATGAAAGCCGCCACTGTGAGGCGTGAACGACCTTGCAGATAATATCTTCAACTAGTGCTGGTGTTAAATAAGGGACCCCTAGACTTGGTTCCTGACGACACGTGATCAGCCAGCTTGAAACGCATCAATCCAGGATAGGTTCACCGGAGCCTGGTATGCGAAATTACGGCAATCTTAATACTTACACAGTGCCCACAGCTAAGTACCTTTTATTTGATGCATCATTTACAGGTTTAATAATAGCGGGGTGATTGCGCGTCACGCGGCACGACAACACCTAATAACAGGTGATTAGAAATTTCTCTGTAGATATCAATAATCTTGAATATGTATTGAGTAGTTAAATCAATTGCTACTGGTAGTTATTTATTTTGCAGCTCGAGAGACGAATTCCTCATGCTGTCTTCTCCATGTTAACCGTGTCAGACGTCGGTGTACCAGACTTGGAGATTAAGAGGACTGCCAGGGTTATCTAAAGGAATCTATTACCAGCTAAGGCTTATTTCTTTTACTCATAACATTGCAATTTGATACATTCAGAATGTTTTCAACATAATGTGTGATTTACTGTAATTCATTATTATGCTCATATTCATGTTCTTCTTTGTATGAATAATATTATATTCAACATTAATTATAGGATTAGATTATTATTAATAGAATTAGTGAACGAACCACACTGATTCCTGGACGTACTGACCTCCAGTAATAACCCCCCAATGTAGGTGTTTGAGGTTTGGTTTTAATAATACAGCCCATTAATTATTTTTATGATCATACTTTCTAGTCATATCCATAGTCACTGGTTTCTTCTAGAACTTTATCTAATGATCTGAAATTCTCAGTTTCCCTCTTTACTTTAAAAGCGGGTGGTCCTTCGTAATTTAATTTACTACTTTAATTATTAATTAATCAGAATCAAACCCAAATCTCCCACAGGTGGCATGAGTGAGGTGGGTGGCATGAGTGAGGTGGGTGGCATGAGTGAGGTGGGTGGCATGAGTGAGGTGGGTGGCATGAGTGAGGTGGGTGGCATGAGTGAGGTGGGTGGCATGAGTGAGGAAGTGGCATGAGTGAGGAGGTGGCATGAGTAAGGTGAGTGGCAAGAGTGAGGTGGGTGACATGAGTGAGGTGGGTGGCATGCGTGAAGTGGGTGGTAAGAGTGAGGTGGGTGGCATGAGTGAGGTGGGTGGTATGAGTGAGGTGGGTGGCATGAGTGAGGTGGGTGGCATGAGTGAGGTGGGTGGCATGAGTGAGGTGGGTGGCATGAGTGAGGTGGGTGGCATGAGTGAGGTGGGTGGCATGAGTGAGGTGGGTGGCATGACAGGTGCGGAACAAGGCACTGTGGAAACACCTGGCCACCCACGAGTGACTGACATACTTCATGACAACTGACAGCTAGACACTCAACACGTCATTCCTATGACAGCTAATGACCTGACTCTTACTGAATCACCTGCAGGCAGTTAACGAGGCCATCGCCAGTGTAACTGCCAAAGTGTTAATGACTCATAGTTACACTGTATTGTCCCACCTGGTAATGACCAGACAGGCTCTTCCAACGGCCTAATTAAACCCCACATTAATGATGCATAATAATATTGATTGTTATAGGGGTAGAGACCAGCCGTTATCACATTGTATGATAACCACCACCAGGGCAGCCAAGTATGATAACCACTACCAGGGCAGCCGGGTATGATAACCACCACCAGGGCAGCCGGGTATGATAACCACTACCAGGGCAGCCGGGTATGATAACCACCACCAGGGCAGCCAAGTATGATAACCACTACCAGGGCAGCCGGGTATGATAACCACCACCAGGGCAGCCAAGTATGATAACCACTACCAGGGCAGCCGGGTATGATAACCACCACCAGGGCAGCCGGGTATGATAACCACCACCAGGGCAGCAGGGTATGATAACCACCACCACCAGGGCAGCCGGGTATGATAACAACCACCAGGGCAGCCGGGTATGATAACCACCACCAGGGCAGCCGGGTATGATAACCACCACCAGGGCAGCGGGGTATGATAACCACCACCACTAGGGCAGCCGGGTATGATAACCACCACCAGGGCAGCCGGGTATGATAACCACTACCAGGGCAGCGGGGTATGATAACCACCACCAGGGCAGCCGGGTATGATAACCACCACCAGGGCAGCCGGGTATGATAACCACCACCAGGGCATCCGGGTATGATAACCATCACCAGGGCAGCCGGGTATGATAACCACCACCAGGGCAGCGGGGTATGATAACCACCACCAGGGCAGCGGGGTATGATAACCACCACCACTAGGGCAGCGGGGTATGATAACCACCACCACCATGGCAGCCGGGTATGATAACCACCACCAGAGCATCCAAGTATGATAACCACCACCAGGGCAGCCGGGTATGATAACCACCACCACCAGGGCAGCCGGGTATGATAACCACCACCACCAGGGCAGCCGGGTATGATAACCACCACCAGTGCAGCCGGGTATGATAACCACCACCACCAGGGCAGCCGGGTATGATAACCACCACCACCAGGGCAGCCGGGTATGATAACCACCACCAGGGCATCCGGGTATGATAACCACTACCAGGGTAGCCGGGTATGATAACCACTACCAGGGCAGCCGGGTATGATAACCACCACCAGGGCAGCCGGGTATGATAACCACCACCAGGGCAGACGGGTATGATAACCACTACCAGGGCAGCCGGGTATGATAACCACCACCAGGGCAGCCAAGTATGATAACCACTACCAGGGCAGCCGGGTATGATAACCACCACCAGGGCAGACGGGTATGATAACCACCACCAGGGCAGCCGGGTATGATAACCACCACCAGGGCAGCCAAGTATGATAACCACTACCAGGGCAGCCGGGTATGATAACCACCACCAGGGCAGCCGGGTATGATAACCACTACCAGGGCAGCGGGGTATGATAACCACCACCAGGGCAGCCGGGTATGATAACCACCACCAGGGCAGCCGGGTATGATAACCACCACCAGGGCATCCGGGTATGATAACCATCACCAGGGCAGCCGGGTATGATAACCACCACCAGGGCAGCGGGGTATGATAACCACCACCAGGGCAGCGGGGTATGATAACCACCACCACTAGGGCAGCGGGGTATGATAACCACCACCACCATGGCAGCCGGGTATGATAACCACCACCAGAGCATCCAAGTATGATAACCACCACCAGGGCAGCCGGGTATGATAACCACCACCACCAGGGCAGCCGGGTATGATAACCACCACCACCAGGGCAGCCGGGTATGATAACCACCACCAGTGCAGCCGGGTATGATAACCACCACCACCAGGGCAGCCGGGTATGATAACCACCACCACCAGGGCAGCCGGGTATGATAACCACCACCACCAGGGCAGCCGGGTATGATAACCACCACCAGGGCAGCCGGGTATGATAACCACTACCAGGGCAGCCGGGTATGATAACCACTACCAGGGCAGCCGGGTATGATAACCACCACCAGGGCAGCCGGGTATGATAACCACCACCAGGGCAGACGGGTATGATAACCACTACCAGGGCAGCCGGGTATGATAACCACCACCAGGGCAGCCAAGGATGATAACCACTACCAGGGCAGCCGGGTATGATAACCACCACCAGGGCAGCCGGGTATGATAACCACCACCAGGGCAGCGTGGTATGATAACCACCACCAGGGCAGCGTGGTATGATAACCACCACCAGGGCAGCATGGTATGATAACCACCACCAGAGCAGCGTGGTATGATAACCACCACCAGGGCAGCGGGGTATGATAACCACCACCAGGGCAGCCAAGTATGATAACCACTACCAGGGCAGCCAAGTATGATAACCACTACCAGGGCAGCCGGGTATGATAACCACCACCAGGGCAGCCAAGTATGATAACCACCACCAGGGCAGCCAAGTATGATAACCACTACCAGGGCAGCCGGGTATGATAACCACCACCAGGGCAGCCAAGTATGATAACCACTACCAGGGCAGCCGGGTATGATAACCACCACCAGGGCAGACGGGTATGATAACCACCACCAGGGTAGCCGGGTATGATAACCACCACCAGGGCAGCCGGGTATGATAACCACCACCAGGGCAGCCGGGTATGATAACCACCACCAGGGCAGCCGGGTATGATAACCACCACCAGGGCAGCCAAGTATGATAACCACCACCAGGGCAGCCGGGTATGATAACCACCACCAGGGCAGCCAAGTATGATAACCACTACCAGGGCAGCCGGGTATGATAACCACCACCAGGGCAGCCGGGTATGATAACCACCACCACCAGGGCAGCCGGGTATGATAACCACCACCAGGGCAGCGTGGTATGATAACCACCACCAGGGCAGCCGGGTATGATAACCACCACCAGGGCAGCCGGGTATGATAACCACCACCACTAGGGCAGCGGGGTATGATAACCACCACCAGGGCAGCGGGGTATGATAACCACCACCAGGGCAGCGGGGTATGATAACGACCACCAGGGCAGCCGGGTATGATAACCACCACCAGGGCAGCGGGGTATGATAACCACCACCACCAGGGCAGCCGGGTATGATAACCACCACCACCAGGGCAACCGGGTATGATAACCACCACCACTAGGGCAGCGGGGTATGATAACCACCACCAGGGCAGCCGGGTATGATAACCACCACCAGGGCAGACGGGTATGATAACCACCACCAGGGCAGCCGGGTATGATAACCACCACCATGGCAGCGTGGTATGATAACCACCACCAGGGCAGCGTGGTATGATAACCACCACCAGGGCAGCGTGGTATGATAACCACCACCAGGGCAGCGTGGTATGATAACCACCACCTTGGCAGCGGGGTATGATAACCACCACCAGGGCAGCCAAGTATGATAACCACTACCAAGGCAGCCGCGTATGATAACCACCACCAGGGCAGCCAAGTATGATAACCACTACCAGGGCAGCCAAGTATGATAACCACTACCAGGGCAGCCGGGTATGATAACCACCACCAGGGCAGCCAAGTATGATAACCACCACCAGGGCAGCCAAGTATGATAACCACTACCAGGGCGGCCGGGTATGATAACCACCAGGGCAGCCAAGTATGATAACCACTACCAGGGCAGCCGGGTATGATAACCACCACCAGGGCAGACGGGTATGATAACCACCACCAGGGCAGCCGGGTATGATAACCACCACCACCAGGGCAGCCGGGTATGATAACCACCACCAGGGCAGCCAAGTATGATAACCACTACCAGGGCAGCCGGGTTTGATAACCACCACCAGGGCAGCCGGGTATGATAACCACCACCAGGGCAGCCGGGTATGATAACCACCACCAGGGCAGCCGGGTATGATAACCACCACCAGGGCAGCCAAGTATGATAACCACCACCAGGGCAGCCGGGTATGATAACCACCACCAGGGCAGCCAAGTATGATAACCACTACCAGGGCAGCCGGGTATGATGACCACCACCAGGGCAGCCGGGTATGATAACCACCACCAGGGCAGCCGGGTATGATAACCACCACCAGGGCAGCCGGGTATGATAATCACCACCAGGGCAGCGTGGTATGATAACCACCACCAGGGCAGCCGGGTATGATAACCACCACCAGGGCAGCCGGGTATGATAACCACCACCACTAGGGCAGCGGGGTATGATAACCACCACCAGGGCAGCGGGGTATGATAACCACCACCAGGGCAGCCGGATATGATAACCACCACCAGGGCAGCGGGGTATGATAACCACCACCACCAGGGCAGCCGGGTATGATAACCACCACCACCAGGGCAACCGGGTATGATAACCACCACCACTAGGGCAGCGGGGTATGATAACCACCACCAGGGCAGCCGGGTATGATAACCACCACCAGGGCAGCGGGGTATGATAACCACCACCAGGGCAGCCGGGTATGATCACCACCACCACCAGGGCAGCCGGGTATGATAACCACCACCACCAGGGCAGCCGGGTATGATAACCACCACCACCAGGGCAACCGGGTATGATAACCACCACCACCAGGGCTGCCGGGTATGATAACCACCACCACCAGGGCAGCCGGGTATGATAACCACCACCAGAGCATCCAAGTATGATAACCACCACCAGGGCAGCCGGGTATGATAACCACCACCACCAGGGCAGCCGGGTATGATAACCACCACCACCAGGGCAGCCGGGTATGATAACCACTACCAGGGCAGCCAAGTATGATAACCACCACCACCAGTGCAGCCGGGTATGATAACCACCACCACCAGGGCAGCCGGGTATGATAACCACCACCACCAGGGCAGCCGGGTATGATAACCACCACCAGGGCAGCCGGGTATGATAACCACTACCAGGGCAGCCGGGTATGATAACCACCACCAGGGCAGCCGGGTATGATAACCACCACCAGGGCAGCCGGGTATGATAACCACTACCAGGGCAGCCGGGTATGATAACCACCACCAGGGCAGCCGGGTATGATAACCACCACCAGGGCAGCCGGGTATGATAACCACCACCAGGGCAGCCGGGTATGATAACCACTACCAGGGCAGCCGGGTATGATAACCACCACCAGGGCAGCCGGGTATGATACCAGGGCACCGGCTAGTCAAGCGTCGCTGTCATATACACTGGTCATATTCACTGGTCATATACACTAGTCATATACACTGGTCATATACACTAGTCATATACACTGGTCATATACACTAGTCATATACACTGGTCATATACACTAGTCATATACACTGGCCATATACACTCGCCTTGACGTACTGCGCGGGAAGGAGAATGGTTGACTGTTGTACGGAAGATGAGTCTACCCCCGTGGTAGTCTACCCTCCGAGGTAGACTACCCCTGTGGAAGTCTACCCTGCGTGGTAGACTACCCCGTGGTAGACTACCCCTGTGGTAGTCTACCCCGTGGTAGTCTACCCTTCTGAGGTAGACTACCCCCGTGGAAGTCTACCCTGCGTGGTAGACTACCCCTGTGGTAGTCTACCCTTGTGGTAGACTACCCTCGTTGTAGACTACCCCCGTGGTAGTCTACACCTGTGGTATAGTCTACCCTCCGAGGTAGACTATCCCCGTGGAAGTCTACTCTGCGTGGTAGACTTGTAACACTGTAAAAGTGTTTGGTTTAGTTGTAGTTAATACATACATAGAGTACATGAGTCACAGACAGGGATTTGAGAAGGCGCCAGCTTGGTCGGCCTGAGTTTCACACCTCTAAGAGTTAATGACCCCAAGTGACCTGAGGTCAGATCATGTGAATTTCACCTTGCTTCTGCTAATCTTATAATTGTAGCCTGTTAGCCTTCAAACGTGCCGACGTTTAAGGAGTGGCTTGGTAGAGAGCCGGAGGCTATCTACTTGTGGGCAGAGTTAGCTACTAGGTTCCCCAATATATACTCGGAGAGCTATCGATTCTTGGAGGATTAACAGAGAAGAACAGCAGCCAGCAGAGCAGAGGAGACGGCCTAGCAGGGAGGCTGTCGGCCGGCAGGGCGAGACAGTCTCTGTCCACTACAGAACCCCCCCCCCTTTCTATCCAGCTATAGGCAGACACTTGGTGAGTTGAACATTAAGGTGACTTGGTCGTGTTTTACAAGTGTTGTGTGATGGTCAGGGGCAGTCAGTTGTAGTGTTCTCAGATTCTTGGCTGATGACTCACTTTGCATATAAATCTTGAACGTCTGAATTGCTTAAAGTATGATACTTCATATGAAATATAATTATGAATTTATTATTTAAATTGTCTTTGTTCCCTAGAGTTTTGAGTTGAGATGAGAAAGCCTCTGCGGTTTCATGATTTAATGAGTACATGATAAAGATGGGACATACTAATAATGACCTCTTGATAACATCTTTTGTGAATATTGTGATACAGACAAGTTCCATTCCTTGTCTTGTATGTAATGATCATGAATGGATGGTGGCAGCATTTCGTCTTCTACTATCTACTCTTCTACTTCTACTATCTACTCTTCTACTCCTACCTACCTACTTCTCTCCCTCCACCCCTCTCTAAACTCTCACTTTCAACTAATGACCCTCCTCGCCCCTCCCCCCTCTCTACCTCTCTCACCCCACACTCTCACTAATTACTTCACTATTCATTCCTTTCCTTTCGTTTTCTCTTATACGTTTGTGGCAGTGAAAGGTATTCTAGAGTTCTCTCTAGAGTTTCGGGTAACTGATCAAGTTACGGCGCCTTGTAGTCTTAGCACCTAGGTAGTCAAATACTTAGGTTAAAAAAAAAAAAAAAAAAATTAGGTTACAAGGTGTTGAACGAGAGAGGTTGCTTTAGGAACTCTGGGAGTACTCTAGAATAGTAAGCTAACAGGGACGGGATAACGGACTAGAGAGAGCTGTTTCCCCCGGCCTCGTTAGTTAACTGGGGGGTGGAATAATGGACAAGATAGAGCTATTTCCCCCACTCCCCGTTACAGACTACCCCCGTGGTAGTCTACCCTCCGAGGTAGACTATCCCCGTGGAAGTCTACCCTGCATGGTAGACTACCCCCGTGGTAGACTACCCCGTGGTAGACTACCTCCGTGGTAGTCTACCCCCATGGTAGACTACCTCCGTGGTAGTCTACCCCCGTGGTAGTCTACCCCCTTGGTAGACTACCCCCATGGTAGTCTACCCCCTTGGTAGTCTACCCCTGTGCTAGACTACCCCTTAGTAGTCTACCCTCCTGGTAGTCTACCCCTGTGCTAGACTACCCCTTAGTAGTCTACCCCTGTGGTAGTCTACCCCTTGGTAGACTACCCCTGTGGTAGTCTACCCCCATGGTAGTCTACCCCCGTGGTAGTTTACCCCATGTAGTCTACTCCCGAGGTACTCTACTCCGTGGTAGCCCACCCCGTGGTAGTCTTCCCCCGTGGTAGTCTACCTGGTGGTAGTCTACCCCCGTTGTAGTATACCTGGTGGTAGTCTACCCCCGTGGTAGTATACCTGGTGGTAGTCTACCTGGTGGTAGTCTAGCCCCATGGTAGTTTACCCCCGTGGTAGTCTACCCCGTGGTAGTCTACCCCCATGGTAGTTTACCCCTGTGGTAGTCTACTCCCGTGGTTGACTACCCCCGTGGTAGACGACCCCCGTGGTAGACGACGCCTGTGGTAGACTACCCCCGTTGTAGACTATCCCCGTGGTAGTCTACTCTCGTGGTAGTCTACCCGCATGGTAGTCTACCCCCGTGGTACTCTAATCCGTGGTAGACTACCCCCGTGGTAGACGACCCCCGTGGTAGACTATCCCGTTGTAGACTACCCCGTGGTAGACTACTACCGTGGTAGACTACCCCGTGGTAGACTAACCCCGTGGTAGACTACCTTCGTGGTAGACTACCCCCGTGGTAGACCACCTTCGTGGTAGTCTATCCCCGTGGTAGACTACCTTCGTGGTAGACTACCTTCGTGGTAGACTACCCCCGTGGTAGACGACCCCCGTGGTAGACTACCCCGTGGTAGACTACCCCCGTGGTAGACTACCCCCGTGGTAGACGACCCCCCGTGGTAGACTACCCCCGTGGTAGACTACCTACCTTGAGGTTACCTTGAGATGGTTCCGGGGCTTAGCGTCCCCGCGGCCCGGTCGTTGACCAGGCCTCCTGGTTGCTGGACTGATCAACCAGGCTGTTAGACGCGGCTGCTCGCAGCCTGACGTATGAGTCACAGCCTGGTTGATCAGATATCCTTCGGAGGTGCTTATCTAGTTCTCTCTTGAACACTGTGAGGGGTTTGCCAGTTATGCCACTTATGTGTAGTGGAAGCGTGTTGAACAGTCTCGGGCCTCTGATGTTGATAGAGTTCTCTCTCAGAGTACCTGTGGCACCTCTGCTTTTCAACGGGGGTATTCTGCACATCCTGCCATGTCTCCTGGTCTCATGTGATGTTATTTCTGTGTGCAGATTTGGGACCAGCCCCTCAATTATTTTCCACGTGTAAATTATTATGTATCTCTCCCGCCTGCGCTCAAGGGAGTACAGATTTAGGCTATTTAGTCGGTCCCAGTAATTTAGATGTTTTACTGAGTGGATTCTAGCAGTAAAGGATCTCTGCACGATCTCCGATTTTGCGAAACATAGCATTGGAATTGAGCTGTGTTGTTTACCAAACCTTTCGTTTCGTTAGTATGTTATTTTTGTATTTTTTATCGATTTTCATTTTGTTTTTCTTATTTTTCAGTGGTGGGAACATCAGAACATCATTTGGGAATGCATCGGACGAGGGGACGTGGGGGGGGGGGGGGGGTAGTGGTGGGGAGGCCGAGGGGAGAGGGAAGGGGAGAATGGTAGGGAAGATGAGTGGACGGGATTGGGGGATGGTGGAGAGGTCGAGGGTACAGAGAAGGGGGTAAAGGTGGGAGGACAAGGGGATAGGGGAGTTTGGGATGGTGGGGACGAGGGGACAGGAGAATGGTGGGGAGGACTAGTGGACGGGGGAGTGGGAGATGGTAGGGAGGACGAGGGGATGGGAGAGTTGAGGATGGTAGGGACCAGGGGACAGGGGAATGGAGAATGGTGGGGAGGACATGGGGACAAGGGAGTGGGGGATGGTGGGGAGGATGAGGGGATGGTGGAGTGGTGGAGTGGGGAATGGTTTGGAGGACGAGGGGACGCTGGAGTGGGGGATGGAGGAAGGGAAGGACAAAGGGATTCTGGAGGTGGATATCACACCTAACCGATCTTCTGAAGACCACATCAAAAAGGAAATCATCCTTATCGTTTTAATTTCTTTTATTTAATCTGCACTACCCTTCACAGCTAGGTGTCGCTCAGAACACCTTTTCCTTTGAAATAGTTTAAATGCCTCGTCATTAACAGACATCTTACTGCTCACGTGGCTATGGAACACTTTTTGACTCATCCTTGACTTTGGATGTTATGTCATTCTCAAGTTGCTTCTACATTGATTTTCTAATTCCTATGTATCCATGCCTAATTACTTCTTTGCATTGTGATTCCCTTCTGTTCTGTGATGTGCATTTCTCCCATTATGTTTATCCTCCTCTTTTAGCCATCTTTTCAATAGTAAGATCATATTTATATGTACAGGAAAGTTTCCATGCTAATGGTAATGACAGCTTGGATGCACACGTAACAAATTTATTTCAGAGTTGTCACCAAAATAGCGCAGACCGTAACCAGTGTTGGGTGTTGCAGAATACTTGCTTCTCATTAGAGCTGATATTACATTATTGCTGCTTTAGACATCTGTTAGCTAGAATAGTTAGAAGAATCAACTGCTTCTGTTAGCAGTAGTACCCGGGCATGAGAGTTGCAACTAAGCAACGCGGAACCAGAAATGTTGTTTCTTTATTTAGTGGACATGTTGGAGCAGCCAGTTTCTGATGGTATTTTAGTCGATGTTAGTCTTATAGCAGTGGTGAGTGTATACATGACCAGAATGATGCTGTTATATATTCCCAGAATTTAGCTATTAACACAGAGATGGCACAAAGTAACTTTATTATAGAATAATAATTTTGAGCGAACTGAATTCTAGCAGACTCCAAATTAAAATTTCTGACGAAAATTCTGATTATCTTTCGTATCAATAATTGTTTTATAAATCTGTCTGGAAAATTTTGTTATCTACCCTACCCTACACTAGTAATCTGACAATCTGAACACTAGAATCCGTTATCGACCCAAAAAATTATTAGATAAATAAATGTATTATAAGACACTAGACGCCATCTTAGCCAGGTTCCTCCCTCAGTTACTCGCTGGTGGTGCTGGACAACCCCAACCTGCACTCCCTCTGGAACACCACCAACCTCACCGTCGACAACGGCAAGGTGTTCGTCCAGTCCAACCCCAAGCTCTGCCTCCACCACATCCAACAACTAGTGAACGACGCCAACATCACCGGCCTCTCGGAGACTGACGTCTCCTCCACCTCCAACGGCGACAAGGCTCCATGTGAGTGCATTTTAGTCTCCCATGTCTGTAGCCATGGCTATGTGTGTCTTGTTGCAGGCTCAGTACGTTCGTGAAGATTATGGTGCTCGAGTGTACTTGGGTGTTGTGAGAGGCGCGAATGGGGGGGAACATGAGTCAACTTAAAGGAGTTAAGGATGTCTATAGGAGGTGAGCAGTGTGTGAGGTCGGTGATAGCTCAACGAGAGTGAGTGAAATGTTATTGTCCCCGCGGCGCAGTGGTAAAACACTCGAGCACTTTGGTCTGGGTTCGTATCCTGGCCGAGGAGGATTGACTGGGCGCCAGTCCTTAACTGAAGCCTCCGTTCACCCAGCATTGAATGGGTACCTATGCAGGCGATGAGTCACAATAACGTGGCTGAAGTATGTTGACCAGACCACACACTAGAAATTGAAGGGACGACGACGTTTCGGTCCGTCCTGGACCATTCTCAAGTCGATTGTGATGAGGACAGGTAGGGACAGGCATTAAATAGGCAAGAGAGAGCTGAGGAGGAAAGTCAGGTGTAGGGGATAGTAGTAATGAGAACTGCAGCAGGCCTATTGGCCCATACGAGGCAGCTCCCATTATAACCACCGAAGGAGATAGTAATAGGAATAAGAAGAGGATAGCAAGGGAGCGTAGAAGACAATGAACAGAAAAAGGGAGAAGAGAGAAAGAAAGGGAAAGAAAGGGAAAGAGAAAGAAAGAAATGGAAGGGGGAAAGCTTATGTTAAGTCACGTTTGTTAGAAAGATTAGAGCATTTGAGTATATACTGTGAAAGGGAAGAGTCCACAGCAACAAAGCCAGGACTCAAGTTCATGTTGGGTACATTGTTAATAAGAGCCGATTCTACAAGACGGCGTCTGTGTAGAGTAGAGGCAGGAAAGATTAATTTGGAGGAAGACCAATCAATGGGATGATTAGAATCCCTCACATGGCAGAAGAGAGCATTGTTAGTGTCAGCAGACTTAACACTTCTCTTGTGTTCTTTAAGTCTGTCATTCAGTGTACGGCCAGTTTCGCCAAAGTATTGGAGAGGACAAGATGAACAGGAAATAGAGTAGACACCAGCAGCAATAGAAGCAGGAGGAGCAGTGTGAACTAGATTGCTGCGAAGTGTGTTAGTTTGTCGAAAGGCGAGTTTAATGTCAAGAGGACGAAAGGTATTGGTAAAAGTTTTGAGTTCAGATATGAAGGGAAGGCATAGTACAGTGCTACTAGTGTTGGAAGCAGGTTTAGGATGAAAGAAATTTCGTTTTGCTTGAGAGTGGGCACAGTTGATGACATGCAAAGGATAACCAAGGCGAGAGAATGATTTGTAGATAAAGGCAATTTCAGAATCAAGAAACTGAGGGTCGCTGATGCGTAGAGCGCGGAGGAAGTACGGCCAGTTTCGCCAAAGTATTGGAGAGGACAAGATGAACAGGAAATAGAGTAGACACCAGCAGCAATAGAAGCAGGAGGAGCAGTGTGAACTAGATTGCTGCGAAGTGTGTTAGTTTGTCGAAAGGCGAGTTTAATGTCAAGAGGACGAAAGGTATTGGTAAAAGTTTTGAGTTCAGATATGAAGGGAAGGCATAGTACAGTGCTACTAGTGTTGGAAGCAGGTTTAGGATGAAAGAAATTTCGTTTTGCTTGAGAGTGGGCACAGTTGATGACATGCAAAGGATAACCAAGGCGAGAGAATGATTTGTAGATAAAGGCAATTTCAGAATCAAGAAACTGAGGGTCGCTGATGCGTAGAGCGCGGAGGAAGAGAGAGACGAGGACACTTTTCTTAACAGAAGGAGGATGGTAGGAAAAGAAGTGAATGTACATGCCACTATGCATGGGTTTACGGTAGACAGAGAAAGAGAACCCAGACACAGAGCTGTGAACATGAACATCAAGAAAAGGAAGGAGGGAATTAGATTCCCACTCAACTTTGAAATGGATAGGAGCCAGATTGTTAAGAGGGGCGAGGAAAGGCTGGAAAAGATTAAGGTCATGAGGCCATAAAGCAAAAATGTCATCAACATAGCGAAGCCAGAGAGAGGGACGAGTATCAATAGAAGGAAGAAGAACAGTTTCGAAGTATTCCATGTAGAAATTAGCAAGAACAGGGGAGAGAGGGGAACCCATAGCGACACCGAAAGTTTGAGTGTAATATTTACCGTTGAAAGAGAAAGAGTTAGATTCAACACAGAGTCTAATGAGATCGAGGAAAACGTCAGTGGAAAGTGGGAGAGGAAGGAGACCCTCTGACGCCTTCTGTCTGAGGAAAGAGAGAACGTCATCGAGCGGAACATTAGTGAACAGAGAGTCGACATCAAGACTAAGCATTTTACAAGAGGGTTGCAGGCGCAGGCGAATGGGTACCTGGTTGGTAAACGATTTGGCGGGTCGTATTCCAGGGAAAATTATTAATTAAGAACCTGCCCCAAACGCTATGAGTGCTCGTGGCTTTACAGGATTGTAAGAACTCTTATATATATAAATAAGCACAAATGTGTAGGATGATTCATGTAGGTAGAATTATATGGAAGGACAGAGTGCTGGGCAGGATAGAAGTGAGGGAACATATATATATGTGTATATATATATATATATTTATATATATATATATATATATATATATATATATATATATATATATATGTATATATATATATATATATATATATATATATATATATATATATATATATATATATATATATATATATATATATGTATGTATGTATGTATATATATTAATTAATTAATATTAACAGCAATACCATATTAACAGGGACTTGATGAAATAACGTGAGTAACCCCTCACTAGCTCTAGTTGCCCTTGGGAGGTAGTGATCTTTGGGGGGGGGGTTAAATACCCTGAAATTACCATCTCTTTTAGGAGTTTGAGTTGTGGTGTAGTGGGTTAAAGGCGAACCTGTTATGCCAGTGGCTGGAAGGCTTCTGTGCTGGCTAGGGTTTGAGTCTCCTTGTGAGAAAGTGTTATAAAGTTGTAAAACTTCACTTGCGTGTTTAGGCAAGTTGTGCATTATATATATATATATATATATATATATATATATATATATATATATATATATATATATATATATATATATATATATGTATATATATATATATATATATATATATATATATATATATATATATATATATATAAATATATATATATATATATATATATATATATATATATATATATATATATATATATATATATATATGTCGTACCTAGTAGCCAGAACGCACTTCTCAGCCTACTATGCAAGGCCAAATTTGCCTAATAAGCCAAGTTTTCATGAATTAATTGTTTTTCGACTACCTAACCTACCTAACCTAACCTAACATAACTTCTTCTGCTACCTAACCGAACCTAACCTATAAAGATAGGTTAGGTTAGGTTAGGTAGGGTTGGTTAGGTTTGGTCATATATCTACGTTAATTTTAACTCCAATAAAAAAACATTTACCTCATACATAATGAAATTGGTAGGTTTATCATTTCATAAGAATAAAATTAGAGAAAATATATTAATTCAAGAAAACTTGGCTTATTAGGCAAATCAGGCCTTGCATAGTAGGCTGAGGAGTGCATTCTGGCTACTAGGTACGACATATATATATATATATATGCATATATATAAATATATCCATACATACATATATATATATATATATATATATATGTATATATATATATATATATATATATATATATATATATATATATATATATATATATATGTATATATATATATATATATATATATATATATATATATATATATATATATATATATATATATATGTATATATATGTATATATATGTATATATATATATATATATATATATATATATATATATATGTATATATATGTATATATATATATATATATATATATATATATATACATATATATATATATATATATATATATATATATATATATATATATATATATATATATATATATATATATATATATATATATATATATGCAAACAAACTTGAATGGTTCCCAAACCAACATGAAACTAAAAACTCCACACACCCCAGAAGGATTCGAACCCAGAAACTGGTGTACCCGGTACCTTAACCTGTCGATCAACCGTGACCTAAACCCTAAATTACCTAACCCTGCTGAATCAGTAATTAGTGTTCAGAATGTATTATAATATTATTCATTCAAATCAATATGTAAAGAAATATTTGAAAATAATGATAATCACTCTGCCTGTTAGACAAATCAGGCGCCATTACCCGCACGCCACGGTGTAATTGGGCCGACTGTAAAAATGTTGGTTAGGCTCCCTTAAGGACATCATAATATACGTTAGTAACTCGAGTACACTTGCTCCCTGGTGGTGGCGACGTGCAGGTAATGTGAGGCCCCTCAACGCTACCGTCAACTCCTCGCCACTGTACGGCACACTGACTGTCACCGTCGCCTCCACCTCCCTCCCTCCTGACACCGTCTATTACGTCAACTACAAGAAGACAGACAACAACGTCTCCCTCTACGAGAGCGAGGGACCCTGCAGCGACCTGGGGTAAGTTAATGGAATTGTCTCAACTGAATTGTTTTCATCTAAACCTGATACAGGTATGGATAACATATTTGGGTATATATGTATGTATATATATATATATATATATATATATATATATATATATATATATATATATATATATATATATATATATATATATATATATATATATATAAATATATATATAAATATATATATAAATATATATATATATATATATATATATATATATATATATATATATATATATATTAGTTGATTTTATACCCGCATTAGGTCAGGTGATAATACAATGAAGGTGAAAACATGGGGGGATACATAAGGGATAAACATAGGGGCTGCAGAAGGCTTATTGGCCCATACGAGGCATCTCCTATCTAAACACAAAGATTAATCCAGTGTAATTGGCCTGTTATGTTGGACATTGTCTTCTGTGTTGGCATCGATATGTTCTTGTCTTGTCCTTACTCTCATGGTGGGTAGAGTAAATAGTTCCGTGATTTGGGTGTTCATGGTAGGTCGCTCTATTCTTATGTGAATATATATATATATATATATATATATATATATATATATCAGTGTCAGACCACGGAGGAAAATTGAAACAGGAATTTCCTTAAGTACTTTCGTATATTAATACATCTTCAGAAGGAGTGGTTTTACAGGTCGAGTACTGGACATAAATAGGCAGGAGAAAATGGTGGAGTGAGGTGAAGTACAATAAGTGGACACAAATATGAGCCGCACAAAAACTGCAGAGGGCCTATTGGCCCATCCAATGCAGCTCCCATTCATAACCACACACAGGCCCACACATGGATAATCATAGCATAAGATAGTAAACATTTACAATGAATTAGTGAGACAAATGTGTTCCAATGATCCTATTCAACTCGCCCTTTAATTGATCTATTAAAAATGGATCTAAGTTATATAAACCACTGCTAATGTTCAAATTACTTTCTTTTGTGATCTGTATCAAAGCAGATTCAATTATGTTTCTGTTATAAGTGATTTTACAATTCTTTATTGAAGAAGCCATATCCCAATCAATTTGGTGAGCATCTACTGACAAATGAACAAACAAAGCATTAGACAATTGGCCATGTCTTACAGAGTATTTATGTTGCGAAATTCTACATTTCAAATTTTTAGATGTTTGCCCAACATAGAACTTATAACAGTCTTTACAAGGTATTTTATAAATGAAACAATTATCACTACGAGTGTGGGAAAAACCTGCCGGATTGATATGAGAGGAGAACTACCAGGGACTTGTACTGAACTAAATTATAAATTACTGTCTGCAAATTAATTCAACTAAAGTCTCTAGCTAGGGTCGTAAATCCTACCTCCTCTTTTCCTAATGACAGATTGTGGGCTGTAAGAGGCAGGTGGGGTGAATGAATTGGGTGATACAAGTTCCAGTCCACCTGCAGACAGGGATCTCACATCAGCTTGTATATTATACAAGGTTAAGATTTAATAAATTAAGTTCTGCGACAGAAGACTGGTTATATATAATATATATATATATATATATATATATATATATATATATATATATATATATATATCTATATATATATATATATATATATATATATATATATATATATATCTATATATATATATATATATATATATATATATATATATATATATATATATATATATATATATATATATATATATATATGTCGTACCTAGTAGCCAGAACGCACTTCTCAGCCTACTATACAAGGCCCGATTTGCCTAATAAGCCAAGTTTTCATGAATTAATTGTTTTTCTACTACCTAACTTACCTAACCTTACCTAACCTAACTTTTTCAGCTACCTAACCTAACCTAACCTAACCTATAAAGATAGGTTAGGTTAGGTTAGGTAGGGTTGGTTAGGTTCGGTCATATATCTACGTTAATTTTAACACCAAAAAAATTGACATCATACATAATGAAATGGGTAGCTTTAGCATTTCATAAGAAAAAAATTAGAGAAAATATATTAATTCTAAGGAAACTACTCCAACCTTGTACTAAAGAGGCACCCTTCTTGAGCCCGGATGGGCACATGTATAAGCAAGTAGATGGGGTCGCCATGGGTTCTCCCCTAGGTGTCCTGTTTGCGAACTTCTACATGGGTACCATCGAACAAAAGGTCTTAGTCGACATAAACTTGAAACCGGCCATATACTGCAGGTATGTTGACGACATTTTTACACAGGTACCTGATGTCAGACATCCGCAGGAGCTGAAGGAGGCATTTGAGCGGAATTCTGTGTTGCGTTTCACTTACGAGATGGAGAAGGATGGGAAGCTGCCCTTTCTAGATGTAGCAGTCATGGAAAGGAGCGGAGGTTTCCAAACTGCAGTCTACACTAAGGAAACAAACATAGGAATGTGCCTCAATGCCAACAGTGACTGCCCAGACAGGTACAAGAGGAGTGTTGTTAATGCTTATGTCGTCCGTGCTCTCAGCCACAGCTCAGGATGGAAGCAAGTCGATGAAGAACTCTGTAGGGTAAGGCAGGTCCTAGTCAATAACGGCTTCTCCAATGGTTTCGTTGAAGACATCATAAGAAGGAAGGTGAAACGCCATGCAACCTCTGAAGAGACAACTAACACACCACCTGTACCCCGTATTAGACTATTTTACAGGAACTTCTTTTTCACAGCTCATAAAATGGAGGAAAGGGTCCTGAAAGATATTGTTAATAGAAACGTTATCTCTACAGACAAAAATCAGAAGATACAATTAACGATCTACTATAAAACCAAGAAAACGGCCAACCTTCTTATGAGAAACTCTCCAGACACAAAGCAGAACGCTTTAAAAGAGACCAATGTCGTCTTTGCTTTCAAATGCCCACTTGGGGACTGCAAGCCTCAAAGAATTCAGTATATAGGCAAGACAACAACATCTCTTTCCAGGCGATTAACGATGCATAAGCAACATGGCTCCATTAAGGAGCCGCTTAATCCGCTTGACCATCAGTTAGCACCCTGTAGTTACCAGTTGCGTTGCTCCTGGGAGTATGGGTTCGAGTCACTTCTGGGGTGTGAGTTTTCAGTCGCATATAGTCCTGGGGACCATTCAGGCTTGTTCGCATTTGTGTTCCTCACGTGTGCCCCAAAGAATGAGGTGATTTGGTGAAATGCTATGCCCAAGATTACCATCCGAGTTGCCGGCGGGGAAGTGGTTCAAATAGCTTCGGCTATCACTTCCTTTTGTCCGGCCGTGATGGTCAAGCGGATTAAGTCACCCTGTAGTTACCAGTTGCGTTGCTCCTGGGAGTATGGGTTCGAGTCACTTCTGGGGTGTGAGTTTTCAGTCGCATATAGTCCTGGGGACCATTCAGGCTTGTTCGCATTTGTGTTCCTCACGTGTGCCCCAAAGAATGAGGTGATTTGGTGAAATGCTAGGCCCAAGATTACCATCCGAGTTGCCGGCGGGGAAGTGGTTCAAATAGCTTCGGCTATCACTTCCTTTTGTCCGGCAGTGATGGTCAAGCGGATTAAGGCGCCCTGTAGTTACCAGTTGCGTTGCTCCTGGGAGCATGGGTTCGAGTCACTTCTGGGGTGTGAGTTTTCAGTCATATATATATATATATATATATATATATATATATATATATATATATATATATATATATATATATATATATATATATATATATATATATCGTACCTAGTAGCCAGAACGCACTTCTCAGCCTACTATGCAAGGCCCGATTTGCCTAATAAGCCAAGTTTTCCTGAATTAATAAATTTTCTCAATTTTTTTTCTTATGAAATGATAAAGCTACCCATTTCATTATGTATGAGGTTAATTTTTTTTTATTGGAGTTAAAATTAACGTAGATATATGACCGAACCTAACCAACCATACCTAACCTAACCTAACCTATCTTTATAGGTTAGGTTAGGTTAGGTAGCCGAAAAAGTTAGGTCAGGTTTGGTTAGGTAGGTTAGGTAGTCGAAAAACAATTAATTCATGAAAACTTGGCTTATTAGGCAAATCGGGCCTTGCATAGTAGGCTAAGAAGGGCGTTCTGGCTACTAGGTATGACATATATATATATATATATATATATATATATATATATATATATATATATATATATATATATATATATATATATATATATATATATATATATATATATATATATATATATATTCTCGTCCAACGATTCTCGTTGGACGTAGAATCGCTGTTTACCAACGTACCTGTGGACGAGACAATCGGAATGATAGCCGACAGAGTGTATCGTGATCCAGCCTGTACTCCTCTTGACATGCCAGAAAGTATTCTGAGGAAACTACTCCAAGCTTGTACTAAAGAGGCACCCTTCTTGAGCCCGGATGGGCACATGTATAAGCAAGTAGATGGGGTCGCTATGGGTTCTCCCCTAGGTGTCCTGTTTGCAAACTTCTACATGGGTACCATCGAGCAAAAAGTCTTAGTCGACATGAACTTGAAACCGGCCATATACTGCAGGTATGTTGACGACATTTTTACACAGGTACCTGATGTCAGACATCTGCAGGAGCTGAAGGAGGCATTTGAGCAGAGTTCCGTGCTGCGTTTCACTTACGAGACGGAAAAGGATGGGAAGCTGCCTTTTCTAGATGTAACAGTCATGGAAAAGGGCGGAGGTTTCCACACTGCAGTCTACACAAAGGAAACAAACATAGGAATGTGCCTAAATGCCAACAGCGACTGCCCTGACAGGTACAAGAGGAGTGTTGTTAACGCATACGTCGACCGTGCTCTCAGCCACAGCTCAGAATGGAAGCAAGTCGACGAAGAACTCTGTAGGGTAAGGCAGGTTCTAGTCAATAACGGCTTCTCCAATGGTTTCATCGAAGACATCATAAGAAGGAAAGTGAAAAGCCATGCAACCTCCGAAGAGACAACTAACACAACACCTATACCCCCTATTAGACTATTTTACAGGAACTTCTTTTCCACAGCTCATAAAACAGAGGAAAGGGTCCTGAAAGATATTGTTAATAGAAACGTTATCCCTACAGACAAAAATCAGAGGATACAACTGACGATTTACTATAAAACCAGAAAAACGGCCAGCCTACTCATGAGAAACTCTCCAGACACGAAACAGAACGCTTTAAAAGAGACTAACGTCGTCTATGCCTTCAAATGCCCACTTGGGGACTGTAAGCTCCAAAAAACCCAGTATATAGGCAAGACAACAACATCTCTTTCTAGGCGTTTAACGATGCATAAACAACAGGGCTCCATTAAGGAACATGTAATCTCTTCCCATAACCAAACCATCGCCAGAAAAATCCTAGTAAACAACACAGAAATCATCGATAGATACAGCGATAGCAGGCGGCTAGACGTTTGCGAGGCACTACACATCAAGAAGTCAACACCAGCAATCAACAGCCAATTATTGCACAACTATATTCTACCCACCTCAAGACTCCGCTCCAATATAGAAGCATCAAGAAATATGGACCAATAGGCTTTCTACAAACACTTCTATTCAATATCCATTGTTTCGTGTTCTGTCTTGTGTTGATACTTTTAATACCCTATTAATATCCTCTAATGCCACATCATCCTTCCCACCTTACTCAAATGTAATGCCACATCACCCTTCCCACCTCACTCAAATGTAGATATAAAATCAGGGAAACGCAAGTTCTAATCAGTTGTGTATTTGTGAAGTCTTTGAAAATGTAATAAGTTTTACGAAACGCGCCCGTGTCGCGTCAGACTAGAAATAAAAATGAATTTTGGAGAAGTGATTTTTGATTTACCTCCAACAGTGAAGCATAATGTACGAAAGATTGAGAAAATTCGTGTTAGAATTATTAATCTTACTTTTTCGGTCATATTTAATAAAATATATATATATATATATATATATATATATATATATATATATATATATATATATATATATATATATATATATATGTTGTACCTAGTAACCAGAACGTCGTACTCGGCCTATTATGCAAGGCCCGATTTGCCTAATAAGCCAAGTTTTCCTGAATTAATATATTTTCTCAATTTTTTTTTCTTATGAAATGATAAAGCTACCCATTTCATTACGTATGAGGTCATTTTTTTTTAATTGGAGTTAAAATTAACGTAGATATATGACCGAACCTAACCAACCCTTCCTAACCTAACCTAACCTATCTTTATAGGTTAGGTTAGGTTAGGTAGCCGAAAAAGTTAGGTTAGGTTAGGTTAGGTAGGTTTGGTCGTCGTAAAATAATTAATACATGAAAACTTGGCTTATTAGGCAAATCGGGCCTTGCATAGTAGGCAGAGAAGTGCGTTTGGCTACTAGGTACGACATATATATATATATATATATATATATATATATATATATATATATATATATATATATATATATATATATATATATATATATATATATATATATATATATGACCGAAAAAGCAAGATTAATAATTCTAACACGAATTTTCTCCATCTTTCGTACATTTCTTTTCACTGTTGGTGGTAATTCAAAACTCAATTCTCCAAAATTCATTTTTATTTCTAGTCTGACGCGACACTTGAGCGCGTTTCGTAAAACTTATTACATTTTCAAAGACTTTAGTTTTCACATACACAACTGAATAGAACTTACACATCTCCGATTTGTTTATATCTACATTTGAGTTAGGTGGATGGGGTGAGGTGGTATTAATAGGTGGTATTATAATCTCTTCCCACAACCAAACCATCGCCAGAGAAATCCTAGTAAACAACACAGAAATCATCGATAGGAACAGCGATAGCAGGCGGCTTGACGTTTGCGAGGCACTACACATTAAGAAGTCAACACCAGCAATCAACAGCCAATTAATGCACAACTATATTCTACCCACCTCAAGACTCCGCTCCAATATAGAAGCATCAAGAAATATGGACCAATAGGCTTTCTACAATCACTTCCATTCAATACCCATTGTTTCGTGTTCTGTCTTGTGTTGATGAATTTAATACCCTATTAATACCACCTCACCCCATCCACCTCACTCAAATGTAGATATAAACAAATCGGAGATGTGTAAGTTCTATTCAGTTGTGTATGTGTAAACTAAAGTCTTTGAAAATGTAATAAGTTTTACGAAACGCGCTCAAGTGTCGCGTCAGACTAGAAATAAAAATGAATTTTGGAGAATTGATTTTTGAATTACCACCAACAGTGAAAAGAAATGTACGAAAGATTTAGAAAATTCGTGTTAGAATTATTAATCTTAATCTTACTTTTTCGGTCATATTTAATAATATATGTCTACAGGAAAGACTGCTACCAAAATATACTAATATATATATATATATATATATATATATATATATATATATATATATATATATATATATATATATATATATATATATATATATATATATATATATATTAGTATATTTTGGTAGCAGTCTTTCCTGTAGACATATATTATTAAATATGACCGAAAAAGTAAGATTAATAATTCTAACACGAATTTTCTCAATCTTTCGTACATTACGCTTCACTGTTGGAGGTAAATCAAAAATCACTTCTCCAAAATTCATTTTTATTTCTAGTCTGACGCGACACGGGCGCGTTTCGTAAAACTTATTACATTTTCAAAGACTTCACAAATACACAACTGATTAGAACTTACGTCTCTCTGATATTATATCTACATTTGAGTGAGGTGGGAAGGATGATGTGGCATTAACACAAGACAGAACACGGGATATTAATAGGGTATTAAAATTCATTGGTATTCTCCAATGGTTTCATCGAAGACATCATAAGAAGGAAAGTGAAAAGCCATGCAACCTCTGAAGAGACAACTAACACAACACCTATACCCCCTATTAGACTATTTTACAGGAACTTCTTTTCCACAGCTCATAAAATGGAGGAAAGGGTCCTGAAAGATATTGTTAATAGAAACGTTATCCCTACAGACAAAAATCAGAGGATACAACTGACGATTTACTATAAAACCAGAAAAACGGCCAGCCTACTCATGAGAAACTCTCCAGACACAAAACAGAACGCTTTAAAAGAGACTAACGTCGTCTATGCCTTCAAATGCCCACTTGGGGACTGTAAGCTCCAAAAAACCCAGTATATAGGCAAGACAACAACATCTCTTTCTAGGCGTTTAACGATGCATAAGCAACAGGGCTCCATTAAGGAACATATAATCTCTTCCCATAACCAAACCATCGCCAGAGAAATCCTAGTAAACAACACAGAAATCATCGATAGATACAGCGATAGCAGGCGGCTTGACGTTTGCGAGGCACTACACATCAAGAAGTCAACACCAGCAATCAACAGCCAATTATTGCACAACTATATTCTACCCACCTCAAGACTCCGCTCCAATATAGAAGCATCAAGAAATATGGACCAATAGGCTTTCTACAAACACTTCTATTCAATACCCATTGTTTCTGTTCTGTCTTGTGTTGATACTTTTAATACCCTATTAATATCCCCTGTTCTGTCTTGTGTTAATGCCACATCATCCTTCCCACCTCACTCAAATGTAGATATAATATCAGAGAGACGTAAGTTCTAATCAGTTGTGTATTTGTGAAGTCTTTGAAAATGTAATAAGTTTTACGAAACGCGCCCGTGTCGCGTCAGACTAGAAATAAAAATGAATTTTGGAGAAGTGATTTTTGATTTACCTCCAACAGTGAAGCGTAATGTACGAAAGATTGAGAAAATTCGTGTTAGAATTATTAATCTTACTTTTTCGGTCATATTTAATAATATATATATATATATATATATATATATATATATATATATATATATATATATATATATATATATATATATATATATCTATATATATATCCCTATTGTAGACCAAGTTGCTGCAACAACACAACACGACATTGCTCGCCTCACAGCAGTAGCAGCCCCACATGCAGGGGATATCCTGTTAGGAACCCCAATGTCGGCCACTGGCACGCGTCTCACACCACACGCCCTCCGAATTGCTTCCCCAATCCAAGCCAGATATAGGTGTATTTGCGGCGAGGTGGTGGCTGACAGGTACGGCCACCATGGCCTACTCTGCCAAAGCACAGGGGGATGGCACTCGAGGCATAGTGAAGTTAACGACATCATGAAAAGGAGCCTCACCACAGCTGGATGCCCAACCGAGAGAGAGAGCCCCGTTACCTAACGCCCCGTAACTCTGATGCTCTTATTGGTCGCCCAGATGGTATCACAGTGAACCCCTGGAAGAATGGCAAGCAGTTGGTGTGGTACTACACGTGCGTATCAACCCTGGCTAACACCTACATTGACTTCAGTGTTGCACAACTAGGTGGCGCTGCCACTCACAGGGAATCAGCCAAATCCCGTAAATACAGAGAGCTGGACCACACTATAATTTTGTTCCCATTGCTTCTGAGACACTCGGCGCCTGGAGTAAAAGTGCTATCAGTATTTTGAAGGAATTTAGTTCTAGGCTAATTGAAACAACAAGAGACCCTAGAGCTACAGGCTTCCTTTTCCAGCGCCTCAGCGTGGCGATACAGAGGGGGAAATACACACAGCATTCAGGGGTTCCAGCCCGCCATCTGAGGAGTTGGAGGAACTCGACAACTTATGATAACCATATTTGTACCTTATATGTAATTCCTTTTATGTAACAAAGTTTAAATAAAACAAACATATATGTGTATATACAAAAGAATGGGGGTAGTAGGAGAAGAGAATATTAAAGTGTTCAGTGAGAATCCACAAGGTCTTCTCTGAATACTCCTTATTTTCCTCTCCGAAGCTATAGGTCCCCACATTTGCACCAGAGGTGATACTCTCACAACTAATATATATATATATATATATATATATATATATATATATATATATATATATATATATATATATATATATATATATATATATATATATATATATGCGAACAAGACTGAATGGTCCCCAGGACTATATGCAACTGAACACTCACACCCCAGAAGTGACTCGAACCCATACTGCCAGGAGCACTCTGCTGGTGTACAGGATCCCTTAACCGCTCGACCAACACGACCAGACAAAAGAGGATGGTAGCCGAGGCTATTTCCATCCCACCGCCGGCACTCGGTTGGTAATCTTGGGCATGGTATTTTATCAAATCACCTCATTCTTTGGGGCACACGTGAGGAACACAAGTGCAAACAAGCGTGAATGGTCCCCAGGTCTATATGCAACTCAAAACTCACATCCCAGAAAATGATATGTAACAAATGTTTTGGGTGAGGTAACTGACATTTGCACATGATGGAACACGAACCAATGGGTATATAAACATAGGAATGGAAGTAACTGCAGAAGATCTGCCCATACTTCATCTTGATGCTTCTATATTGGTTCGGGGTCTTGAAGTGGGTAGAATATAGTTGTGCATTAATTGGCTGCTGATTGCTGGTGTTGAGTTTTTGATGTGTAGTGCCTCGCTGATGTCGAGCCTCCTGCTATTGATGTATCTCTCGATGATTTCTGTGTTGTTTGTTAAGATTTCTTTGGTGATGGTCTGGATGTGAGAAGAGATTATGTGTTCCTTGATGGAGCCCTGTTGTTTATGCATTGTTAATCACCTGGAGAGAGACGTTGTTGTCTTGCCTATATAATGAGTTCTTTGGGGCTTACAGTCCCCAAGTGGGCATTTGAAGGTAAAGACAACATTGGTTTCCTTCAAAGCGTTCTGCTTCGTGTCTGGAGAGTTTTTCATGAGTAGGTTGGCCGTATTTGTTTTTTGTTTTATAGTAAATTGTCAATTGTATTTTCTGATTTTTATCTGTAGGGATAACGTTCTTATCAACAATATCTCTCAGGACCCTTTCCTTCGTTTTATGTGCAGTCGAAAAGAAGTTCCTGTAAAATAATCTAATAGGGGGTACATGTGTTTTGTTAGTTGACTCTTTAGAGGTTGCATGGCGTTTCACCTTTCTTTTTAACATGTATTCAACAAAGCCATTAGAGAAGCCGTTGGTGACCTGGACCTGCCTTACCCCTACAGAGTTCTTCATCGACTTGCTTCCATCCTGAGCTGTGGCTGAGAGCACAGTCGATGTAAGCTTTGACATCACTCCTCTTGTACCTGTCTGGGCAGTCACTATTGGCATTGAGGCACATTCCTATGTTTGTTTCATTAGTGTAGACTGCACTGTGGAAGCCACCGCTTCTTTCTGTGACTGTTACATCTAGAGAGGGCAGTTTCCCATCCTTCTCCATCTCGTAAATGAAACTGAACACAGAATTTTGCTCAAATGCCTCCTACAGCTCCTGTAGACGTCTGGCATCAGGTACCTGCGTAAAAATGTTGTCAACTTACCTGCAGTATACGGCGGGTTTCAAGTCCATGTCAACTAAAACCTTCTGCTCGATAGTACCCATGTAGAAGTTCGCAGGATTCCTGGGGAAGAACCCATGGCGACCCCATCTCCTTGCTTATACAGGTGTCCATCTGGGCTCAAGAAGGGTGCCTCTTTAGTGCAAGCATGGAGTAGTTTCCTTAGTATGTTTCTTGTATGTCCAGAGGGGTACAAGCCGGATCACGATACACTCTGTCCACTATCATCCTGATTGTTTCATCTACAGGTACATTGGTTAACAGTGATTCTACATCCAACGAGGCTTTTATCCATTTGGCCCATGTTCCCCGCAGTAAGTCAACAAATTCCTTTGGAGACTTTAGGCTGAAAGCACAAGGTACGTAAGGAGTCAGCAAGCCGTTGAGTCGCTTAGCCAGTCTGTATGTGGGTGTGGGTATCTGGCTGATGATTGGCCGAAGTGGGTTTCCTGGCGCATACCCAGGTTTGTATTCCCCAATAACCTTTGGCAGGTGGTGTCTAGATTTCTTGGCGTTCACAATTTCGATCAATCTGTTACCTTCGTTTTCAATTCGGCTGTTGCGTCCTTCGTTACTCTTTGGAATTTAGTTTGGTCAGAGAGTATGAGGTTCATTTTCGCCAGATATTCGTCTTTTTTAAGATTAACGTATATTGGCGACTTGTTACCTCTCCTGACGACTATCTCCTTGTTCTCGTGAAGGCACTTAGCTGCCGCTTTGAGTTCGGGGGACAGTATGGTGCTTCTGTAGTTGCTTCGAATCTTTCCTCCTTCTGCAATAAGTTCTGCTTGCAAGGTGTCTTTAGTGGCAACCTTCTTTTGCATCTCGAGGTCGAATATGTCGTCCAATAGGATCTCCAACTCCACTTTCCGGGCCATCTCATTTGGTCTGGGCATAACGTGACAGATTATACCCAGATTTAGGAGAGTGATTTGGTCCTCAGTGAGGTTGATTCCAGCAAGGTTCAAGAAGCCATCTCTGGGTCGTGGAATCGCCATGGGTCCTCCATATAATGTTATTAGTTTGTCGATGATCCTGTTTTCGGTACTGTGGTGATGTCGATCTTTAAGGATGTCGAGGTATTGGTCGATACGAGTACGGAGGTTTTCGTCGATGTTGCTGTTTCTCCATTGGTTTGTAGAGTGAAGTAGTTGTGTTTTGTTGTCTTTGATCTCATATATATATATATATATATATATATATATATATATATATATATATATATATATATATATAGCTTGAATGGTCCCAAAGCCATATGCATCAGAAAAGGTCTTCCTTGTGAAGGGTTCGACCTCGGACACGCAGGCGTTCCAGACATCTTAGCATATCTAGTTCCATAACCACTAAACCACAACTGACTGACTAGCATCTTGAAAAGTATCATAATTGGTATAGCATCTTTAGTTTGAAAAGTTCTTGTTATCCAAGCAAGCCACTCCCTTTCCCCCACTGGCTTAGCCCCTCTTTATTTTCAGAAAATATAAGTTTTTGACCAGTGACCAGTGAAAATACTTAATGTGTTTGAAGAAATATTTTGTTCTGATGAAAACGTCTTGGGGTCACCACCAATATTTAACACTTGACTTTAACACTGTCTCCGTGAGAATGGGACGGGAAAGAGGTTGAATAATTAATAATAATTCTTAAATCATTTAACTAAGGTCTCCCCTTACCATCCTCTGTCAGTCCATTCAATATTTAGTTACACAAAATTACCAGCCCTTTTAAATATTTGACGAGTGATTACGACTTTGAAAAACGAGTGAGAAAATTAATATACAATCGTATCCTGTCATCTGGTTTAATAAGCTATGACATTCACGTACGTCATTTTGCAATTATTTATTCTAAGTTTTAAACTGCGTAAAGGGAAACAGTTAACTATGTCATGGCTGGGAAACATCCCAAACATGGCGTAGCATAATTTTTTTAAAGATGTGAAGGATGTACTGACCCTCCTCCATACTCTGTAGTCTCAGTTAACGAGCGTGTTCTACTGTATGTATCTTAGTGTCGCCACACACCAGCATGTAACAACACTCAAGTTTGCTAATACTTCATTGTGTGTGTCGGCGGCCCGTGTCGGCGGCCAGTGTCGGCTGCCCGTGTCGGCGGCCCGTGTCAGCGGCCCGTGTCGGCGGCCCGTGTCAGCGGCCCGTGTCGGCGGCCCGTGTCAGCAAGGAGGAAGTTTAAATTAAACAATGTTCGCAACTGGGGACAACTCCAGCATATTTAATTGCATAGGTCCCCTGAATTCCTCAACGAATTAGGCAGTAGTGTTTCACCAGTTGGAATACACACACCACAAATACACACACACCACAAATACACAGACACACACACACACACACACACACACACACACACACACACACACACACACACACACACACACACACACACACACACACACAAACACACACCGCAAATACACACACACACACACACACACACCACAAATACACACACACACACACACACACCACAAATACACACACATACACACACACAAACACACACACACACACACACACACACACACACACACACACACACACACACACACACACACACACACACACACACACACACACACACACACACAGTGTGTGTGTGTGTGTGTGTTTGTGTGTGTTTTCCCACAGGAAAACAACAGTGAAAGAACAGGTATTGAAACTTAGAACAGGCGAGGACAGGTATACAGAGAATGACAGAGAGGTGTGTGAGGAACTCAACAAGAGGTTCCAGGAGGTCTTCACAATAGAACAGGGTGAGGTCACTGTGCTAGGAGAAAGGGAGGTAAACCAGGCGGCCCTGGAGGAGTTCGAAATTACGAGAGAGGAGGTCAAGAGACACCTGCTGGATCTGGATGTTAGAAAGGCTGTTGGTCCAGATGGGATCTCACCATGGGTACTGAAAGAGTGTGCAGAGGCACTTTGCTTGCCACTCTCCATAGTGTATAATAAGTCACTAAAGACGGGAGACCTACCAGAAATATGGAAGACGGCGAATGTGGTCCCAATATACAAAAAGGGCGACAGACAAGAGGCACTGAACTACAGGCCAGTGTCCTTGACCTGTATACCATGCAAGGTGATGGAGAAGATTGTGGGAAAAAACCTGGTAACACATCTGGAGAGAAGGGACTTCGTGACAAATCGCCAACATGGGTTCAGGGAGGATAAATCTTGCCTGACTAGCTTAATAGAATTATACGACCAGGTGACAAAGATTAAGCAAGAAAGAGAGGGCTGGGCGGACTGCATTTTTCTTGGATTGTCGGAAAGCCTTTGACACAGTACCGCATTAGAGGCTGGTACATAAGCTGGAGAGACAGGCAGGTGTAGCTGGTAAGGTGCTCCAGTGGATAAGGGAGTACCTAAGCAATAGGAAGCAGAGAGTTACGGTGAGGGGTGAGACCTCCGATTGGCGTGAAGTCACCAGTGGAGTCCCACAGGGCTCTGTACTCGGTCCAATCTTGTTTCTGATATATGTAAATGATCTCCTGGAGGGTATAGATTAATTTCTCTCAATGTTTGCAGACGATGCCAAAATTATGAACTGGATTAAGACTGAAGAGGACTGTTTGAGGCTTCAAGAAGACCTAGACAAGCTGAAGGAATGGTCGAACAAATGGTTGTTAGAGTTTAACCCAACCAAATGTAATGTAATGAAGATAGGTGTAGGGAGCAGGAGGCCAGACACAAGGTATCATCTGGGAGAGGAAATTCTTCAGGAGTCAGAGAAAGAAAAAGACTTGGGGGTTGATATGACGCCAGACCTGTCTCCTGCAGCCCATATCAAGAGGATAACATCAGCGGCATATGCCAGGCTGGCCAACATACGAACGGCATTCAGAAACTTGTGTAAAGAATCATTCAGAACTTTGTATACCACATATGTCAGGCCAATCCTGGAGTATGCAGCCCCAGCATGGAGTCCATATCTAGTCAAGGATAAGACTAAACTGGAAAAGGTTCAAAGGTTTGCCACCAGACTAGTACCCGAGCTGAGAGGTATGAGCTACGAGGAGAGACTACGGGAATTAAACCTCACTTCGCTGGAAGACAGAAGAGTTAGGGGGGACATGATCACCACATTCAAGATTCTGAAGGGAATTGATAGGGTAGATAAAGACAGGCTATTTAACACCACGGGCACACGCACAAGGGGACACAGGTGGAAACTGAGTGCCCAAATGAGCCACAGAGATATTAGAAAGAACATTTTTAGTGTCAGAGAGGTTGACAAATGGAATGCATTAGGAAGTGATGTGGTGGAGGCTGACTCCATACACAGTTTCAAGTGTAGATATGATAGAGCCCAATAGGCTCAGGAATCTGTACACCTGTTGATTGACGGTTGAGAGGCGGGACCAAAGAGCCAGTGCTCATCCCCCGCAAGCACAATTAGGTGAGTACACAATGGAAGGTACTCAATTGGATAAGGGAGTACCTAAGCAACAGAAGACAACGAGTCACTGTGAGGGGTGAGGTCTCAGATTGGCGAGACGTCACAAGTGGAGTCCCGCAGGGGTCAGTCCTTGGACCTATACTGTTTCTGATATATGTAAATGATCTTCCAGAGGGTGTGGACTCGTTCTCTCAATGTGTTACGAACCCGACTCCATCGTCGGAGTATGGAGTAGCAACGTCAACGCCATCTGTGAATCTGCTCCCTAAACCCCCCACAAATTGGACGACGCCATCTGGTGGCAGCAGTATGATACCTGCAAGAGATTCTAGATTCCTGCCTTGGTAAGCCCGAAGATTCGCTGTAGCTGACCTCTGGTGAGGTGGCGCCTAGAAAATCAGCGCCATCTATTGGGATATTGAGTTGTATGTCAATGTCAGAGTCCGTAAGTGGTATTTCCTAGTGTCCCATGTACTGACCAGTGTACTGATGACGTGTCTGTATCCACAGAGGCGACGTAGGGCTGCTGTGGTACGAAGACAGTAAGTCTACCCAGGGCAGCCTATTATCTCTCTACTCCATTCTGCTTTACGTGAGCAGTGAGCCGCCGCCGAAGAGGAACTGAGTAGTATTTGCTGCCTGCCTGTGTAGTGGCAGTGACAGAATTCGGCGTATCCCGGGACTGGCTAGAGGAAGAGACGACCGACAGTGAGGTGCTACGGGGGAGTGTAACTAGCTAGTTGCAAGAACCTCCTGCCAGGGGTTCGCTACCCTTGTATTTGTTCGTGTAGAGGCCCAGCAGTGCGAGGCTGATGTTCTCTGCCAGCACCAGGCTGGAGAGTGATTGTGGACGTTCACAAGGAGCACCTAGTGAGACTGTAGATAGGCTGGCCCATGGCTAGGGTAGACTCGTTGGTGTTTCCCAGTACTGGTTGAGGACGGTACTGTGTGTTGAGGAGCGCTTAGTGTCCTATAAGAGCGACACATTTGTATATATCAGTGTAGTAATACTTCGTTTATGATTCTATTTAAGGTGATGGGAAAGTGATAATATGTGAATATATTGATAATTGATGAAGTGTCGTATTCCTTTCAACTCCCAACTTGTGTTTTACTTGCATTACCAAGCTCCCTCCTTGAAAGCCACTACCGACTTGGGGTCAGATACTAGTACTTTGGTTCCTTCAGCAAAGAACCCGGTTGCGACCCATAATGGCCGTAACACAATGCTGATGATGCAAAAATTATGAGGAGGATTGAAACAGAGGATGATAGTAGGAGGCTACAAGATGACCTAAATAGATTGAATGAATGGTCCAACAAATGGCTGCTAGAGTTTAACCCGAGTAAATGCAAAGTAATGAAACTAGGCGGTGGAATCAAGAGGCCAGACACAGGATACAGAATTGGAGACGAAGTCCTTAATGAAACAGACAGAGAGAAAGATCTGGGAATTGATATCACACCAAACCTGTCTCCTGAAGCCCACATAAAAAAATATTACATATGCGGCATATGCGAGGCTGGCTAACATCAGAACAGCCTTCAGGAACCTGTGTAAGGAACCATTCAGAATCTTGTATACCACATATGTAAGACCAATCCTGGAGTGTGCGGGCCCCAGCATGGAGCCCGTACCTTGTCAAGCACAAGACGAAGCTGGAAAAAGTTCAGAGGTATGCCACTAGATTAGTCCCAGAACTAATAGGCATGAGTTACGAGGAAAGGCTGCAGGAAATGCCCCATACGACACTGGAAGACAGAAGAATGAGGGGAAACATGATCACTACCTACAAAATCGTCAGGGGAATTGACAGGGTAGACTAGGATAAACTATTCAACACTGGTAGTACGCGAAAAGGGGGACACAGGTGGAAACTGAGTACCCAAATGAGCCACAGGGACGTTAGAAAGAACTTTTTCAGTGTCAGAGTAGTTAACAGATGGAATGCGTTAGGCAGTGATGTGGTGGGCTGACTCCATACACAATTTTAAATGTAGATATGATAGAGCCCAGTAGGCTCAGGAATCTGTACACCAGTTGATTGATGGTTAAGAGGCGGGACCAAAGAGCCAAAACTCAAACCCCGCAAGCACAAATAGGCGAGTACACACACACATACACACTCTTCCTTGTGAAGGGTTCAAATCTCGGACACCCAGTTTGTGAATACATGTTTGTATTCGAACCTTGGACATGTTTGTGAATACACAAACACATACACACAATAACAGAACACTTGAGAGCAGAGAAAGATACTAGAATGCCAGGAATGAATATGTCAGGATGAGAAGAGAGGCAGAAAGACATTACGAAAATGACATCGCAAGCAAGGCAAAGACTCAACCTAAATTGCTGCACAGCCACATCAGGAGAAAAACAATAGTAAAGGAACAGGTAATGAAAAGAAGGATAGGAGCAGAAGGTTTCACTACAAACGAGAAGGTATGTGAGGAACTGAATAAGAAATTCCAGGAGGTCTTCACCTTAGAGCAAGGAAAAATTCCAGAGATAAGAGAGTGAGTATTGTTAACCAGGAACCACTAGAAAAGTTTAAGATTACCAGTGGGAAAGTAAGGAAGCTTTTACTAGAGTTGGATGTGACAAATGCTATAGGCCCAGATGAAATCTCCCCTTGGATACTAAAGGAACGAGCAAAAGCACTCTGCTTGCCACTCTCCATAGTGTATAACAAATCACTGGTAACAGGTGGACTGCCAGAAATTTGGAAACCAGCTAATGTAGTTCCGATATACAAGAAAGGGAATAGACAGGAGGCACTGAACTACAGGCCAGTGTTCCAAACCTGCATACCATGCAAGCTGATGGAGAAGATTGTGCGAAGAAAGCTAGTGGAACATCTGGAGCGAAGGAACTTTGTAACACAGCATCAACATGGGTTCAGGGATGGCAAGTCCTGCCTCACAGGGTTAATGAATTCTACGACCAGGCAAGAAAGAGAGGGGTGGGCAGACTGCATATTTTTGGATTGCCAGAAAGCCTTTGACACAGTACCACACAAGAGGCTAGTGAAAAAGCTGGAGATGCAGGCTGGAGTGAAAGGGAAGGTACTCCATTGGATAAAGGAGTACCTAAGCAACAGAAGGCAACGAGTTGGCGAGACGTTACAAGTGGAGTCCTGCAGGGAGTCAGTTCTTGGACTTATACTGTTTCTGATATATGTAAATGATCTCCCGGAGGATATAGACTCATTTCTCTCAATGTTTGCTGATGATGTAAAAATTATGAGGAGGGTTAAAACAGAGGAGGGTAGTAGGAGGCTACAAGATGACCTAGATAGACTAAATGAATGGTCCAACAAATGGCTACTAAAGTTCAACCCAAGTAAATGCAAAGTAATGAAACTAGGCGGTTAAAACAGGAGGCGAGAAACAGAATATAGAATAGGAGATGAAGTACTTAATAAAACGGACAGAGAGAAAGATGTAGGGGTTGATATCACACCAAATCTGTCTCCTGAAGCCCACATAAAAAGAATTAAGTCTGCGGCGTATACGAGGCTAACTAACATCAGAACAGCATTCTGGAACCTGTGTAGGGAATCATTCAGCATCTTGTATACCACATATGTAAGACCAATCCTGGAGTATGCGGCCGCAGCATGGAGCTTGTCAAGCACAAGACGAGGCTGGAAAAAGTTCAGAGGTATGCCACTAGACTAGTTCCAGAACTAGTCTAGTGGATGTGGTTACGAGGAAAGGCTGCGGGAAATGCACCTTACGACACTGGAAGACAGAAGAGTAAGGGGAGACATGATCACTACCTACAAAATCCTCAGGCATATTGACAGGGTAGACAAGGATAAACTATTCAACACTGCTGTAACGCGAACAATGGGACACAGGTGGAAACTGAGTACCCAAATGAGCCACAGGGACGTTAGAAAGAATTTTTTCAGTGCCTGAGTAGTTAACAGGTGAAATGCATTAGGCAGTGATGTGTTGGAGGCTGACTCCATACACAGTTTCAAATGCATATATAATAGAGCCCAGTAGGCTCAGGAATCTGTACACCAGTTGATTGACGGTTGAAAGGCGGGACCAAAGAGCCAGAGCTCAACCCCCGCAAGTACAACTGAGTACAACTAGGTGAGTACACACACACACACACACACACACACACACACACACACACACACACACACACACACACACACACACACACACACACACACACACACACACACCAGAGAGCAGGGAGAGATACCAGAGGGCAAGAACTGAGTACCTCAGAGTGAGGAGAGAAGTAGAGACACAGTATGTAAATGACATAACGAGTGAAGCCAAGACCCAACCAAAGCTGCTCCACAGCCACATCAGGAGGAAAACAGCAGTGAAGGAACAAGTGATGAAGCTGCGAAAAGCGGAGAACAGATACACCGAGAATGACGTGGAGGTGTCTGAAGAACTGGACAGGAGATTCCGGGAGATCTTCACAGAAGAACAAGGTGAAGTCCCTGCACTAAACGAGGAGGCAAACCAAGAAACCTTGGAGGAATCTGACATTACCAGTGATGAGGTCAAAAGATATCTGTTGGAGCTGAATGTGACAAAGGCTGTTGGGCCTGACAGAATCTCACCGTGGATACTAAAGGAAGGTGCAGAAGCACTAAGTGTGCCACTCTCTATGGTGTATAACAGGTCAATGGAAACAGGAGACCTATGGAAAGCTGGAAGACAGCTAATGTAGTCCCAATATACAAACCGGGTGACAGGCAAGAGGCACTGAACTACAGGCCAGTTTCCCTAACTTGTATACCATGCAAGGTGATGGAGAAGATCGTAAGGAAAAGGCTCGTAGAGCATCTGGAGGGAAATAGCTTTATAACGCACCACCAACATGGGTTCAGAGATGGTAAATCGTGCCTCACAGGTTTAATAGAATTCTATGACCAAACAACAAAAATTTGGCAGGAAAGAGAAGGGAGGGCAAACTGCATTTTCTTGGACTGTCAGCAAAATTTTGTCCCCATAAAAGGCTGTTACAAAAGTCAGAGCAAAAGGCAGGAGTAAAAAGTACGGTGCTTTAGTGGATAAGGGACTATCTAAATAACAGGAAACATCGAGTAACTGTGAGAGGGAGGAGACATCAGAGTGGCGAGATGTCACCAGCGGAGTCCCAAAAGACTCTGTATTTGGACCCATCCTGTTTCTAATATATGTAAACGATCTTCCGGAGGGTATAGAGTCATTCCACTCAATGTTTGCTGATGATGATGTAAAAATTATGAGAAGAATCAAGACAGATGAAGATAGACAGAGACTACAGGATGACCTGGACAAACTGGAGGAATGGTCTATTGTTGTTGTAGATACTAAAGTTCAACTCAGGAAAGTGTAAAGTAATTAAACTAGGCGAAGGGAGCAGAAGGCTGAACACAAGGTACCATCTGAGAGGTGAAATCCTGCAAGAGTCAAATAGAGAGAAAGATCTGGAGGTTGATATCACACCGAACCTGTCCTCAAAGGCCTACATAAAAAGGATATCATCAGCAGCATATGCTGATTGATTGATTGATGAAGATTAAGCCACCCAAGAGGTGGCACGGGCATGAATAGCCCGTAAGTGGTGGCCCTTTCGAGCCATTACCAGTATCAAAAGATGATACTGGAGATCTGTGGAGGCGCAACTGCACCCTGCGTGACGGGAGATGTCTCCCGGACCAAGTGGTGACCAAATGGTGGAGCATATGCTAGGTTGGCCAACATAAGAACTGCCTTTAGAAACTTGTGTAAGGAATCGTTCAGGACCCTTGTATACCACTTATGTCAGACCAATCCTGGAATATGCAGCTCCAGCCTGGAGTCCATACCTAGTTAAAGCACAAGACAAAGTCGGAGAAGATTCAGCAGAATGCCACCAGGCTCGTCCCGGAACTGAGAGGTATGAGCTACGAGGAAAGGCTGAAGGAGCTGAACCTCACGTCCCTGGAAAACAGAAGAGTAAGGGGAGACATGATAACCACCTACAAAATTCTCAGGGGACTTGACAGGTTAGAAAAAAAACAAACTCTTTAGCACGGGTGGAACACGAACAATGGGGCACAGGTGGAAACTTAGTACCCAGATGAGATGGTGGGAGGGGGCAGAGATGGTCACTCCTGGTCAGGTGGTCAGGTGATGGGAGAGGGTGCTGGAGATAGAGGGGTCCCACTGTGTGGGAGGGTTTTAGGGGGTAGGTGGAATATCTGGTATGCTACAGAGGAAGTGAGAAAGAGGGGGGGGGGGGGGATTAATGCCTAGGGAGTGTGTGCGTGTGTGTGTACTTGCATGCGTGAGGTTGCTGGTGGGTGCCCAGTGAGCCCACACTGGTGGGTGGGGGCTGAGGTGTTGTCTTCAGACTACAGCGGGGAAATTAGCGGCTTATCTGGGTTCCCAGTGAGCTCACAGTTCTGTCCTTGTTACCTGACTGTAATATTGTTACCTGACACTACTGACGATTATTATTGAATGGAATGCCTTAGTTTTTATGATACGATATTATATAAACCTTCACACTGTTGAAGACTTACAGAGAGACACTTACCAGCCAGTCCCCTGCAAGCACTATAGTGCGACTGATGCTGCCTCAAGAAGTCGATCTTCACTACCTATCTTCTCTAAATTCACTACGATAATTCACCACGAGATGTGTTCAGTGTGTTGCAATACAATGCAACTGTTTGATTTACACTGACCTGATCCCCACTGCACAGTACACCCACTCACTTGACCCTATTGCTCCCTCGGTATACACGGACCGTTACCCCTATGTGTCTGCTCCCTATCAAGGCTGACCCAAGGCCTGTGTGTGTGTGTGTGAATATGTGTGTTTGTGTACTCACCTATTTGTGCTTGCGGGGGTTGGGCTTTGGCTCTTTGGCCCTGCCTCTCAACTGTCAGTTAACTGGTGTACAGATTCTTGAGCCTACTGGGCTCTATCATATCTACATTTAAAACTGTGTATGGAGTCAGCCTCCACCACATCACTGTCTAATGCATTCCATCTGTTAACTACTCAGATACTGAAAAAGTTCTTTCTAACGTCCCTGTGGCTCATTTGGGTACTCGGTTTCCACCTGTGTCCCCTTGTTCGCGTACCACCAGTGTTGAATAGTTTATCCTAGTTTATCCTTGTCTACCCTGTCAATTCCCATGAGGATATTGTAGGTAGTGATCATGTCTCCCCTCACTCTTCTGTCTTCCAGTGTCGTAAGGTGCATTTCCCGCAACCTTTCCTGGTAACTCATGCCTCTTAGTTCTGGGACTAGTCTTGTGGCATACTTCTGAACTTTTTCCAGCTTCGACTTGTGCTTGACAAGGTACGGGCTCCATGCTGGGGTCGCATACTGCAGGATTGGTCTTACATATGTGGTATACAAGTTTCTGAATGATTCCTTACACAGGTTCCTGAACGCTGTTCTGATGTTAGCCAGCCTCGCATATGCCGCAGACGTAATTCTTTTTATGTGGGCTTCACGAGACAGGTTTGGTGTGATATCAATTCCTAGATCTTTCTCTCTTTCCGTTTCATTAAGTACTTCATCTTCTATTCTGTATCCTGTGCCTGATCTCCTGGTTCCACCGCCTAGTTTCATTACTTTGCATTTACTCGGGTTAAACTTTAGCAGCCATTTGTTGGACCATTCATTCAGTCTGTATAGGTCGTCCTGTAGCCTTCTACTATCATCCTCTGTTTCAATCCTCCTCATAATTTTTGCATCATCAGCAAACATTGAGAGAAATGGTTCTATACCCTCTGGGAGATCATTTACATATATTAGAAACAGTATAGATCCAAGGACTGACCCATGCGGTACTCCACTTGTGACGTCTCGCCAATCCGAGACCTCACCCTCACACTGACTCGTTGTCTCCTATTGCTTAGGTACTCCCTTATCCAACGGAGTACCTTCCCTTTCACTCCAGCCTGCATCTCCAGCTTTTTCACTAGTCTCTTGTGTGGTACTGTATTTACATACAGTAAATATGTGGTACATATTTACTTTGAATGTGTGGTACATTCAAAGGCTGCCCGGGATGACCATCTCCTTGAATGTCCATTCCTTTGTCATTAGTAGGACCCACCTCCTCCCCTGTCCTTCTCCTGTATGTGTGTGTGTGTGTGTGTGTGTGTGTGTGTGTGTGTGTGTGTGTGTGTGTGTGTGTGTGTACTCACCTAGTTACTCACCTAGTTGTGTTTGCGGGGGTTGAGCTCTAGCTCTTTGGTCCCGCCTCTCAACCGTCAATCAACAGGTGTACAGATTCCCGAGCCTATTGGGCTCTATCATATCTACACTTGAAACTGTGTGAGGAGTCAGCCTCCACCACATCACTGCCTAATGCATTCCATTTGTCAACCACTCTGACACTAAAAAAGTTCTTTCTAATATCTCTGTGGCTCATTGGGCGCTCAGTTTCCACCTGTGTCCCCTCGTGTGTGTGCCCCTTGCGTTAAATAGCCTGTCTTTATCTACCCTATCAATTCCCTTGAGAATCTTGAATGTGGTGATCATGTCCCCCCTAACTCTTCTGTCTTCCAGCGAAGTGATGTTTAATTCCCGTAGTCTCTCCTCGTAGCTCATACCTCTCAGCTCGGGTACTAGTCTGGTGGCAAACCTTTGAACCTTTTCCAGTTTAGTCTTATCCTTGACTAGATATGGACTCCATGCTGGGGCTGCATACTTCAGGATTGGCCTGACATATGTTGTATACAAAGTTCTGAATGATTCTTTACACAAGTTTCTGAATACCGTTCGTATGTTGGCCAGTCTGGCATATGCCGCTGATGTTATCCTCTGGATATGGGCTGCAGGAGACAGGTCTGGCGTGATATCAACCCCCAAGTCTTTTTCTTTCTCTGACTCCTGAAGAATTTCCTCTCCCAGATGATACCTTGTATTTGGCCTCCTGCTCCCTACACCCATCTTCATTATATTACATTTGGTTGGGTTAAACTCTAACAACCATTTGTTCGACCATTCCTTCAGTTTGTCCAGGTCTTCTTGAAGCCTCAAACAGTCCTCTTCTGTCTTAATCCTTCTCATAATTTTGGCATCGTCCGCAAACATTGAGAGAAATGAATCTATACCCTCCAGGAGATCATTTACATATATCAGAAACAAGATAGGACCGAGTACAGAGCCCTGTGGGACTCCACTGGTGACTTCACGCCAATCGGAGGTCTCACCCCTCACCGTAACTCTCTGCTTCCTATTGCTTAGGTGCTCCCTTATCCACTGGAGCACCTTACCAGCTACACCTGCCTGTCTCTCCAGCTTATGTACCAGCCTCTTATGCGGTACTGTGTCAAAGGCTTTCCGACAATCCAAGAAAATGCAGTCCGCCCAGCCCTCTCTTTCTTGCTTAATCTGTGTCACCTGATCGTAGAATTCTATTAAGGTAGTCAGGCAAGATTTACCCTCCCTGAACTCATGTTGGCAATTTGTTACGAAGTCCCTTCTCTCCAGATGTGCTACCAGGTTTTTTTCTCACGATCTTCTCCATCACCTTGCATGGTACACAAGTCAAGGACACTGGCCTGTAGTTCAGTGCCTCTTGCCTGTCACCCTTTTTGTATATTGGGACCACATTCGCCGTCTTCCATATTTCTGGTAGGTCTCCCGTCTGCAGTGACCTACTATACACTATGGAGAGTGGCAAGCAAAGTGCCTCTGCACACTCTTTCAGTACCCATGGTGAGATCCCGTCTGGACCAAGAGCCTTTCTAACATCCAGATCCAGCAGGTGTTTCTTGACCTCCTCTCTCGTAATTTCGAACTCTTCCAAGGCCGCCTGGTTTACCTCCCTTTCTCCTAGCACAGTGACCTCATCTTGTTCTATTGTGAAGACCTCTTGGAACCTCTTGTTGAGTTCATCATACACCTCTCTGTCATTCTCTGTATACCTGTCCTCGCCTGTTCTAAGTTTCACTACCTGTTCTTTCACTGTTGTTTTCCTTCTGATGTGACTGTGGAGTAGCTCTGGTTCGGTTTTGACTTTGTTTGCTATATCATTTTCATAACTTTTCTCTGCTTCTCTTCTCGCCCTGATATACTCATTCCTGGTTCTCTGGTATCTTTCTCTGCTTTCTGGTGTTCTGTTATTCTGGAAGTTCCTCCACGCCCTTTTGTTCAGTTTCTTTGCTTCCATACATGCCCTATTATACCATGGATTCTTCTTTTGCTTCTCGGATTTTTCCTTTTGGGCCGGGATGTATCTGCTTACTGCCTCCTGACACTTTTAGGTGACATAGTCCATCATATCTTGTACAGACTTAGCTCTAAGGTCTGTGTCCCAAGGTATTTCCCTTAGGAAGCTTCTCATCTCATAATTTCCCTTTCGGTATGCCAGCCTTTTGTTTTCTAGTTCTTTTTCGGGGGGGGGGGGGGGTGAGTGGGGATAATTCCTAGCTCTACCAGGTACTCAAAGTTCAATACACTGTGATCACTCATTCCCAAGGGCGCTTCCATCTTGACTTCCCTTATATCCCACTCGTTTAGGGTAAATATCAGATCAAGCATTGCTGGTTCATCCTCTCCTCTCATTCTTGTTGGATCCTTGATGTGCTGGCTTAGAAAGTTTCTTGTTGCCACGTCCAGCAGCTTAGCTCTCCATGTTTCTGGTCCTCCATGCGGGTCTCTGTTCTCCCAATCTATCCTCCCATGGTTGAAGTCTTCTCATGATTAGTAGTCCAGATCCATTCCTGCTAGCAACAGAAGCTGCTCTCTCTATTATGTTAATGGTGGCCATATTGTTTGTATCATATTCCTGTCTGGGTCTTCTGTCATTTGGTGGTGGATTATATATGACTACGACTATAACTTTTTGCCCTCCTTTTGTTATTGTTCCTATTATGTAGTCACAGAAACCTTCACATCCCTGAACAACCAACTCCTCAAAATCCCAGCCTTTTCTTACCAGCAGGGCTGGTAAGAAAATGTGAAAATGTGTAAGAATGTGTGTGTGTGTGTGTGTGTGTGTGTGTGTGTGTGTGTGTGTGTGTGTGTGTGTGTGTGTGTGTGTGTGTGTGTGGGTGGGTGTGTGGAAAAAAAATAGTTAGTAGTTAGAAACAGTTGAGTGATTGACAGTTGAGAGTTGGGCCGAAAGAGCAGACCTCAACCCCCGCAAGCACAACTAGGTGGCTGCAACTAGGAGAGGTGAATACACCTCCGTAGAGAGAAACAGAGAAACAGATGATAATTACTTAGCATTGAAGTTATCTTATTTCTAATGTATACAAATAATTATCGTATTAATAAGTGAGTGTCCCTGAACCAGGCTTTAGATGAGCTGATGTAGGATAACAGCTCTTGCTTGCATTTGCACCAGGTACTCCAATGACCTTCCTTACTGAAACGTAGCCTTAGTTTAAAGAGAAACAGGGACATAGATAAAGACAATGAAACAGAGAGAGACAGAGACATGAAAACAGATACAGAAAAGCAGACATAAGATACAAACAAAGAGACAGAAAACAAACATAAGAGACAGCGATGGACAGACAGACACACAGACACATAGAAAGACAACTAGACAAACAGACATATAGAGACACAAACACAGTAAGAGACAGAAAGACATGCAGATAGGCTAACAGACATAAACAGAGACAGAAGACAACTTAGTAACAACTTTGAATGTTGTTATTACTTCCTCACATCAACCCTTGCCGACCTCATTCGCTCCAAGTGAGGGATGGACAATAGCCTCGATCCCATTACTCGACAAAATGTTATCCTGGAAAAACGTTCATTCTGTCACAGGGCGTCCATGGAACATTAATATTTTCTAACTTTTCTTGTAGAGAAGCTTCGCTGCCAAGTCTCCTGCCCCCCCCTCCCCCCTCCCTCCTCCATGTCAGTGTTTCCTTCTGCAACACAAAGAACTAGATAGACATCTCTGTAAGGGAAGGGATTTTTTTCGCATTTGCTCCTCACGTAGTGAAGCTTATGCAAATTGTGCTAGGTTGCACTACTGTTGCCAAGGCAAAAATTCATTGAGACCCATCATATCGGGTATTTTATGAGTACAACGGGGCATTCTCCTTCATGACATATTGTTATAGTTAGTAATGAGAATTAGGACATAAGCCAACTGGTGGAAGCCACTCCTGAAAGTAATGAAGCAAGAGGGTATTCGAAGTTGATTGATGCCTACATAGGTCATCACTTATGATAACGAAATGATCATTTACGATGTTGACCAAACCACACACTAGAACGACGACGTTTCGGTCCGTCCTGGACCATTCTCAAGTCGATTCTCCAAGACAGACCAAAACGTCGTCTTCCCTTCACTTTCTAGTGTGTGGTTTGGTCAGCATATTTCAGCCACATTATTGTGACTCCTCGTCTGCATTATTTACGATTGTCAGTTCAAGAATGCCACAGTTTTGCGACCCTTTCCTATTAGAAATCAAAACACTGTTATTCCTCAATTCTTACTGGTTCCTCAGCTCAAACGCTGGAGTTAACCATTCTTCCTGCAACCCGTCCTCAGACCAAGTTCATTTCATCCAGCGGTCGACCCCGAAGATACATTCATCAATTTTAACATGCTGTTCATTCAAAATAGGAATTTTCTAAAATATAACTTAGTAATGTTATATATTAGCATATTGTGCATATTTAGGCATTAGTTAGGTTAGGTTAGGTTAGGTTAGATGTTGAGGTTCTATTGGCGATTATTTGTATTTGTAGAACGTGGGAGAAGCATTTACAGTATTTATAATATACACTATAGCTGTACCTGGCCACGCGTTGCTGTGGCTCAGCGGAGCCACAGCAACCTTTCCCTATCTCCTAGTCCTCCCCACCATTCCCCGCACCCCGTCCCCTCGTCCTCCCCCACCAATCTCTACCTCCCCAGTCCCTTTATCCTCCCTACCATCTCCCACTCCCCCGTCCCCTTATCCTCCCCACCATCCGCCACTCCCCTGTCAGTTTGTCCTCCCCACCATTCTCCACTCCCCTCCCCCCCTCGTCCCCACCATCCCCAACTGCTCCGTCCCCTCATCCTCCCCACCATTCCCCTCTCCCGATGCATTTCCAAATGATGTGATGTTCCCATCAGAAAATTGAGAACATCAAATGATCTGATGTTCCCATCACTGAAATATAAGAAAAACAGTTAAAAAACGAAAATAAAAAGAAACACAATGAAAAAAATTAAAATAAACTATTCTCACGGAATGAACGATATGGTAATTAACACAGCTCAGTTCCAATGCAATGGAGTTGAGCTGTGTTATATAATTAAATCAAAATTAAAATAAATCGAAATCTACACAAATTCTATTTATCAATGAAATCGGAAACTTTGAAATAGAATCGTAACATATTTAGTATAGCAGTGTGTTGCTCTTACCTATAACAGATGGCGCTGTGTCTTAAAATAAGAATGTTTTTACCTGCCACAGGTGTGGCATATATACCTATACTCACAAAATGAACGGAATGGTAAACAACACAGCTCAATTCCAACACAATGTCACACAAAATAATTAAATCAAAATGAAAATAAATCAATCTATGAAAATTCAATTTGTCAATGCAATCAGAAATAATTGAAACGGAATCATAACATATTTTGCATAACAAGTTTTAAAAATGCATAGCAAGTTTTGCTATTACGTGCAACAGATGGCGCTGTTTAAAAAAAAAACATGATTTTACCGGTCACAGGTGTGGAATCTATATAGTAGGTATATAAAATCATGCATGTATTCGAATGGAACGTTGTGTCAAAATTTCAAAGCATTCGGTGAAGAACTTTCGGAGATTACAGTAAGTGTTACTCTTACGTCCAACAGATGGCGCTGTTTTTCAAAAAAACATGTTTTTTCCTGTCTCAGGTGAGGCATGTATATAGTAGGTATATAAAAACATGCACCTATTCGAATTCGAATGTGTCAAAATTTCAAAGAAATCGGTAAAGAGGTTTCGAAGATTTCCCTCACATGAAAAATACTTGAAAAAAAAAAGTTTTTCTAAAAAAGCATGTTTTTTCCCCCGTCACAGACGTGACAGCTATATAGTATATATATAAAACCCCGCTCGAATACGAATGGAATGTTGTGTGAAAATTTCAAAGTAATCGGTGAAGAACTTTCGGAGATTAGCGATTTTGAACTAACGAACATTTCCATTTTTATTTATATAGATTATATCCCTGTGGGTGAGAGAGCATCTCCTGTTCTCAGTCCTACATTGTGGATTGTTGAGCTTGAAACCGTTGCTCCTTGTTTGTGTTACATCTGACCTTCTGAAGAAATTGTCTGGATCAACATCCTCTAACTTGTTCGGTATTTTGAAAGTTTGAATGAGATCCGTCCTGTCATGCCTGGTTTACATGCTCGTTGTTAGCCCTGTTACTCTCAGCCATACCTGATACAGGAGATGCCTTAGCTCTGAAATGACTTTTGTTGCCCGGTGTTGCACTTTCTCCAGAGCAGCTGTGTTTCTCTGGAAATGCGATCGTCATGTTTGGATACAGTAATCCAAATAGGGGCGCACCAGAGATTTATAAAGTTGAATAATTTACTTCTTTTCCTTAAAATCGAAAGTACGCTTGATTATTCTGAGGGTTTGGTTAGCTTGTCTGACTGCTGCTCCTACCTGTTGTGCAACTTTCAGTGAGTGGTGGATTTTGACTCCAAGATTCTATTCTTCACCAATCTGCTGTAATGTAATGTTATTAAGTTGGTAGTTGTGGCGTGGGTCGCTATGCCCCACGTGCATAGTCTTGCATTTGTCAATAATAAAACACATTTGCCAGTCTTCTGACCATTTGTGGAGTTCCTGCAGATCTCTTTGTAAGGCTTCAATATCATTACCATTTCCCACTTTACCGTAAATCTTTGTGTCATCTGCAAATTTGATGATGTGGTTCGTAATATTCTCATCTATGTCAATAATGTATATGATAAGAAACTTAGGCCCTAAAATGGACCCCTGTAGTACCCAGCTTATCACATTTCTCCATTCAGATACGTTCCCATTTAGCACGACCCTTTGTTTTCTTACTACATTCATTCACCGGAAGGCCTTTGTCCTGCTTGACCTCCAAGCTTATATAGTTTTTGCTCTGTCGGGATTCAGTCTTTCTACGCTGATGTCTGCTCATCCTTATAATGTCATCTGCAATCCGTTAGTAAATGTACTTCATCCTTCAGTTTGTTGATTTTGGCAGAGCCCGAAGAAAACCTCAGTGGAAAGACATAAGGATGGTATTACTGACACTGGACAGTACTTCCACCCGACAAGTCAGACAACATAACCAACACCTACCATAAGGCCACTGTAGGGCTTGTGTACTGTACAACATCTACAACAATCAAAACCCTCACCTGATGGGGTCTGGTCATAGAATAGAGAGATCACCACAGCTCGGGCTTACACTATACCATATAACAGTTGTGGCAAAGGATTTGTGACAAAAAATATACATGTGGCTCTGCAAAAAAGCAATCAACGCTTGTCTCACACTCAGGAACTATGAGCAACACTTTATGAATCTAAGGGATGATAAACTCATCATCAGTGAAGGAAGCATTAGGAGATATGTTTTATGATAGCAACAAACAGAGTATGTTGCTATCAAACATTTCAACACTATTGAACTGACTGATTTTATATTTACTATTTTTACCTGCACTGACCTCCCCCCCCCCCTCCCCCCCTCGTCAGCAAATTTACTTCACTTTATTAAATGTATTTGTTTTTATAGAGTCAAGGAAAGTCAAGGAAATCTCGTATATAAAAAATAGTATAATCTCACGTGTTTCTTTAGTCTAGATTATTGTAATCAATTTAAGCAGTTATTCAGTTCACAAATACTTCATTCCATAATCTGCTCCATAAAATGCTCACAAAATTACTTTGCACTCAACGGGTGTCAACAAAATAAGCTCCAAATAGATTTTTTTTATCCCAGTCTGTTCGTTAGGTCTGAAGAGGTTTCAGCTCTATATATCATGCAGCAATATTATATTTATATTGTTTGAATCAGATATTCTGTTCGTAAATCAAACGTCAATATTCATTACTTTCTTGTGGCAATTTTGTACAGCAACATTGTATGGTCTTGGAGAAGTGTTTCCAGGTCCTGCGCCTCAACACATCACGTACATATAGTCTTGGTGTAACTCCCCCAGGTTATGTGCGTATACGGTCATGTGCTTTAACACACCACTGATGTGTATTCTTAATATAATTTTCGTTGATCATGATGATCCAGAAAATGTCATGCTTGTTTTCTTGATGCATTATTTCCTGATGACGGAAAACTACGAATTACATGTCTTTTTGGTATTTCCTGCACGTGTTCCTTCACATATTATGTACATAAGGTGCACTATACCTCGCGCCAATCACAGCTCTCTTTCTAGATAATACTCGTTCACTTCCCCTCATCGGTGTCATCAACCCAACCTTAAATGACAATAAAGCAGTTACTGTTCTTCCCGTTACCTCTACCAGCCGAATAATGACACGCTTACCACAAATAGTATGTGCAACTTTACTCTTTATTCATAACTAGCTGTACCCAGTCACGCGTTGCTGTGGCTCAGCAATACATGGGTTGCTCAGCCACAGCAACCCTCCTATGATCCCCCCCCCCCGTCCTCCCCACCATTCCCCCCTTTCCCATCCCCTAGTCCTCCCCACCACTCCCCCTCCCACATCCCCTCGTCCTCCCCCACCATACCCCACTCCTACATCCCCTCATCCTCCCCACCGTCCCCCACTCGCCTGTCCCCTTGTCCTCCCCACTATTCTCATCTCCCCCATCCCCCTGTCCTCTACACCATCCCCCACTCCCCCGTCCCCATGTCCTCTACACCATCCCCCACTCCCCCGTCCACTCGTCCTCTCCCACCATTCCCCACTCCCTCGTCCAATGCGTTTCCAAATAATCTGATGTCCCTATCAGAAAAATGGGAACATCAAATGATCTGATGTACCCGTCACTGAAAAATAAGAAAAACAGTTGAATAACGAAATGAAAAAAAAGAGAAAATAAAAAATAAGTTATACTCACGAAATGAACTATATGGTAAACATATCGTTCATTATCGAAACATGGAGGTTTCGGAGATTTCCCTCACATGAAAACACATAGAGAGCAGTTTAAAAAAAACATGTTTTTACCTGTCACAGACGTGACATCTATATAGTTGGTACATAAAAACACGCTCGTATGTGCATGGAACGTTGTGTCAATATTACATAGCAATAGGTGAAGAACTTTCGGAGACAAACGAACATTTACATTTTATTTATATAGATATATCACACAACCCAACACGGCAAGCAATCTTCTTGAGGTTATCTTGAGATGATTTCGGGGCTTAGCGTCCCCGCGGCCCGGCCCCTTTTTGTTACATATTCCCAGGAAGCAGCATGAAGCAGCTGTATAACTCCCAGGTACCTATTTACTGCTAGGTAAACAGGGGCATCAGGGTGTAAGAAATTCTGTCCATTTGTTTCCGTCGGGGGGTCGAACCTGGAACCTTAGGACTACGAATCCCGAGAGCTTTTCACTCAGCCGTCAGGCCTCCCTAAAGGAACAGGCAACAGAAAATATAACAGTAAAACTCTAGTGTCTATGTTAACTCATATCATTTCCCCTCCTTGTTCTGGTCCTCTGTAGGTGGTCGACGATGGAAATGGGTGCAGGGACTGGCACCATCGTCAGCCTGGAGCCATATACCCGCTACGCTGTCTACGTCAAGGTGTACTCCCTGGGTACTAGTACCAAGGGCGCCCAGTCCGATGTCCTCTATGCCATTACCAGTCCCTACAGTAAGTCTGGTTTTCATGTATTACTGGCTGTGTATCTTTCTGCCGTCCTGAACCCTTATTATCCGTTTTTTTTCTTCAAAGTTTAGAATGTGCACGGAAACCACGAGCCATCTTTTATCTTCATGTTGAGCTGCACACCTGACACTCTTCATAAGGTCCAACTTGTATGTTCATCAGGTTAAACGCAATTCCTTCTGTCCCCCTTGGACACCATCTTCCTCTTTTCCTTCACAACATTTATTTATTTTTGGCTTAGTTTCCTTCGTAGTAATTCCTACTGTCTCTTTGGCTTTAGACCTGCTCTCTGCCTTCGTCAATACCAATAACTTCATCATTCCTGGTGACTCAGTTCGTCTCACTTATGCAGCAAACATCCGCCCTCATGAACTGGTTCTTACAGGGACTCAGCTCCACCCAAAGTGTGTTAGAGGAGTCTATTACACACAGTTCATGGATGACTGAGCTTGTGATGGAGTATGACTGTGCCAGTGATGGAGGATGACTGTGCCAGTGATGGAGGATGACTGTGCTTGTGATGGAGGATGACTGTGCCAGTGATGGAGGATGACTGTGCTTGTGATGGAGGATGACTGTGCCAGTGATGGAGGATGACTGTGCCAGTGATGGAGGATGACTGTGCTTGTGATGGAGTATGACTGTGCCAGTGATGGAGGATGACTGTGCCAGTGATGGAGGATGACTGTGCTTGTGATGGAGGATGACTGTGCCAGTGATGGAGAATGACTGTGCCAGTGATAGAGGATGACTGTGCTTGTGATGGAGGATGACTGTGCCAGTGATGGAGGATGACTGTGCTTGTGATGGAGGATGACTGTGCCAGTGATGGAGGATGACTGTGCCAGTGATTGAGGATGACTGTGCCAGTGATGGAAGATGACTGTGCTTGTGATGGAGGATGACTGTGCCAGTGATGGAGGATGACTGTGCTTGTGATGGAGGATGACTGTGCTAGCGATGGAGGATGATTGGGCTTGTGATGGAGGATGACTGTGCCAGTGATTGAGGATGACTGTGCTAGTGATGGAGGATGACTGTGCTTATGATGGAGGATGACTGTGCCAGTGATGGAGGATGACTGTGCTTGTGATGGAGGATGACTGTGCTAGTGATGGAGGATGATTAGGCTTGTGATGGAGGATGACTATGCTTGTGATGGAGGATGACTGTGCTAGTGATGGAGGATGACTGTGCCAGTGATGGAGGATGACTGTGCCAGTGATTGAGGATGACTGTGCTTGTGATGGAGGATGACTGTGCCAGTGATTGAAGATGACTGTGCCAGTGATGGAGGATGATTGTGCTAGTGATGGAGGATGACTGTGCTAGTGATGGAGGATGACTGTGCCAGTGATGGAGGATGACTGTACTAGTGATGGAGGATGATTGTGCTAGTGATGGAGGATGATTAGGCTTGTGATGGAGGATGACTGTGCTAGTGATGGAGGATGACTGTGCTAGTGATGGAGGATGACTGGGCCAGTGATTGAAGATGACTGTGCCAGTGATGGAGGATGATTGTGCTAGTGATGGAGGATGATTAGGCTTGTGATGGAGGATGACTGTGCTAGTGATGGAGGATGACTGTGCCAGTGATGGAGGATGACTGTGCTAGTGATGGAGGATGACTGTGCTTATGATGGAGGATGACTGTGCCAGTGATTGAGGATGACTGTGCCAGTGATGGAGGATGATTGTGCTAGTGGTGGAGGATGATTAGGCTTGTGATGGAGGATGACTATGCTTGTGATGGAGGATGACTGTGCTAGTGATGGAGGATGACTGTGCCAGTGATGGAGGATGACTGTGCTTGTGATGGAGGATGATTGTGCTAGTGATGGAGGATGACTATGCTTGTGATGGAGGATGACTGTGCCAGTGATGGAGGATGACTGTGCCAGTGATTGAAGATGACTGTGCCAGTGATGGAGGATGATTGTGCTAGTGATGGAGGATGACTGTGCTAGTGATGGAGGATGACTGTGCCAGTGATGGAGGATGACTGTACTAGTGATGGAGGATGATTGTGCTAGTGATGGAGGATGATTAGGCTTGTGATGGAGGATGACTGTGCTAGTGATGGAGGATGACTGTGCTAGTGATGGAGGATGACTGTGCCAGTGATTGAAGATGACTGTGCCAGTGATGGAGGATGATTGTGCTAGTGATGGAGGATGATTAGGCTTGTGATGGAGGATGACTGTGCTAGTGATGGAGGATGACTGTGCCAGTGATGGAGGATGACTGTGCTAGTGATGGAGGATGACTGTGCTTATGATGGAGGATGACTGTGCCAGTGATTGAGGATGACTGTGCCAGTGATGGAGGATGATTGTGCTAGTGATGGAGGATGATTAGGCTTGTGATGGAGGATGACTGTGCTAGTAATGGAGGATGACTGTGCTAGTGATGGAGGATGACTGTGCCAGTGATTGAAGATGACTGTGCCAGTGATGGAGGATGATTGTGCTAGTGATGGAGGATGATTAGGCTTGTGATGGAGGATGACTGTGCTAGTGATGGAGGATGACTGTGCCAGTGATGGAGGATGACTGTGCTAGTGATGGAGGATGACTGTGCTTATGATGGAGGATGACTGTGCCAGTGATTGAGGATGACTGTGCCAGTGATGGAGGATGATTGTGCTAGTGATGGAGGATGATTAGGCTTGTGATGGAGGATGACTATGCTTGTGATGGAGGATGACTGTGCTAGTGATGGAGGATGACTGTGCCAGTGATGGAGGATGACTGTGCTTGTGATGGAGGATGATTGTGCTAGTGATGGAGGATGACTATGCTTGTGATGGAGGATGACTGTGCCAGTGATGGAGGATGACTGTGCTTGTGATGGAGGATGATTGTGCTAGTGATGGAGGATGATTGTGCTAGTGATGGAGGATGATTGGGCTTGTGATGGAGGATGACTGTGCCAGTGATGGAGGATGACTGTGCCAGTGATTGAGGATGACTGTGCCAGTGATGGAAGATGACTGTGCTTGTGATGGAGGATGACTGTGCTAGTGATGGAGGATGACTGTGCTTATGATGGAGGATGACTGTGCCAGTGATGGAGGATGACTGTGCTTGTGATGGAGGATGATTGTGCTTGTGATGGAGGATGACTGTGCTTGTGATGGAGGATGACTGTACTAGTGATGGAGGATGACTGTGCCAGTGATGGAGGATGACTGTGCTTGTGATGGAGGATGATTGGGCTTGTGATGGAGGATGACTGTGCCAGTGATGGAGGATGATTGTGCTTGTAATGGAGGATGACTGTGCTATTGATGGAGGATGACTGTGCTTGTGATGGAGGATGACTGTTGTAAGGACTGTGGTATTGACGGAGGATGACATGTGTGAACAGTGCTAATGGCGGAATATTTTTGTGGTGAATACTTTGATTATGACGGAGGATGACTGCAGAGAAGAGTGTAGTAGTGACGAAGAACAGCGGTGAGGACTCCAGTGAAGACTGTGTTGGTACTGTGCCAGAGACTGAGAGTGTCCGTCGTGAGGACAGTGCTAGTGAAGGAGAATGATTGTGGCGAGGACTCTGCTAGTGGTGAAGGCTGTCTGTAGTTAGCACCTGGCTAGAGACGGCTGATGACTGCGGCGACAACAGTGCCAGTGACGTAGGATGACTGTCAAGGGAACATTAATAGTCACAACCCCCCCCCCCCGGTCCTGAATCCTGAATTGTTTCAGATTTCGTGGTAAGGGTGTTCATGTACGACTCTCTAGGGTCGGCGGAGATTGACTCGCCCCCCCCCCCCTACCTCACTCTGAGCGTTGTACATGTGTAATAGAACAGATGTAAGGCTACTGGCCAACGGACCACCCGCTGGAAGGGTCGCCTATATGGGCTGCCTTTGGAGGTTAGTCGTATCCAGGCTGGGACTGTAGGGAAAAAGAGGTCGTTGCACCGGTTTCGAGGAATGTACAATGCAGTACGACTCCCTATGTTAAAAAGGAGGGCACCGCTTGGGACGACGTACACCTTCCTACACTAGTGCTAGCCAGTGCTCGGCCACCCCTTGTTGCCCCAGTAGGTGGGCTCCCTTGGCTCCGGGGCCTGAACTCTTTAACAATGACGCATGGAAACAGAACAGGCCTCTCAAACATATTATTTTCAACATGATGGGTTGCCCGGTTTTGTATATTTATTCAATTAATCTCACGAGTAGTTTGTATTTAACGACAAATTCTCCAGACCCGACAGAGCCAGTGCACCTGGGATGGACATCACCAAACAGCTCCAGCCTGGAGGTGTGGTGGGAGCCGCCCCGGCGTCCCAACGGTGTCATCGACCACTACCTCGTCACGCTCACCCGTCTCCCAGACACCCACACCGTACCCCCGGACCTCGACTTCTGTAACCAGGACAGTACGTCTGGCGTAGGGGTCCCCCCCCCCCCGCCCCCCACCTACTTTCTAGGTCTCAATCAAAACAGCATTTCCATTTGCTGCTTGAATAACCAGTAATTAATTATTTGCTACAACATTTAAAGAGACAGAGATGATAGAAAATTAGAATGTCTGTATATATGAGCTTGTATACATACTTCCTTAACAATACATCACGTGTAACTATACACACTCATGTATACAGACACCCATATACACTCGTGTGTATCTTCATTATTATTTCTACCCATCCTTAAAACATTATAGGACTTAGCAACTATTGGTTGTACGTAGAAAAATGCACTGTTCTGACCAAAGAAGTTCACATTTTGTACGCTATGGACACTCCAAATAGCAAGCCAAAGAAGTGGAAGAGCAACTTCACAACCTAACCTATCCTCTCCTAGACCAAAATAAGCAATACTGGGTCTAACATCCGCCATCTGAGGCCTAAATGAGTACATATATACTAGGCCTAAGAAAGTTTGAGGTTGGCTTTTACGTTCCTTATCATGCCCTCTATAAAATTAACAGTATATAGTGTGAACTTGTTTTGCGTGCAACAGTCTATATGTGTACGTTCGCTGACTATTAGAATCGTTTCTGAGTGACAGGGTGCATATACACACGTGTATACTAGCATCTATATATACACGTGTATACTTGCACCCATGTACACATGTGTATACTAGCACCCATATACACACGTGTATACTGGCACCCATATACACACGTGTATACTGGCACCCATATACACACGTGTATACTAGCATCCATATATACACGTGTATACTTGCACCCATATACACACGTGTATACTAGCATCCATATACACACGTGTATACTGGCACCCATATACACACGTGTATACTAGCATCCATATACACACGTGTATACTGGCACCCATATACACACGTGTATACTGGCACCCATATACACACGTGTATACTGGCACCCATATACACACGTGTATACTAGCATCCATATACACACGTGTATACTGGCACCCATATACACACGTGTATACTGGCACCCATATACACACGTGTATACTGGCACCCATATACACACGTGTATACTGGCATCCATATACACACGTGTATACTAGCATCCATATACACACGTGTATACTAGCACCCATATACACACGTGTATACTGGCACCCATATACACACGTGTATACTGGCATCCATATACACACGTGTATACTAGCATCCATATACACACGTGTATACTGGCACCCATATACACACGTGTATACTGGCACCCATATACACACGTGTATACTAGCATCCATATACACACGTGTATACTGGCACCCATATACACACGTGTATACTGGCATCCATATACACACGTGTATACTAGCATCCATATACACACGTGTATACTAGCACCCATATACACACGTGTATACTGGCACCCATATACACACGTGTATACTGGCACCCATATACACACGTGTATACTAGCATCCATATACACACGTGTATACTAGCACCCATATACACACGTGTATACTGGCATCCATATACACACGTGTATACTAGCATCCATATACACACGTGTATACTAGCACCCATATACACACGTGTATACTGGCACCCATATACACACGTGTATACTAGCACCCATATACACACGTGTATACTAGCATCCATATACACACGTGTATACTAGCACCCATATATACACGCGTATACTAGCACCAATATACACACGTGTATACTAGCACCCATATACACACGTGTATACTAGCACCAATATACACACGTGTATACTAGCACCCATATACACACGTGTATACTAGCACCCATATATACACGTGTATACTAGCACCCATATATACACGTGTATACTAGCACGCATATACACACGTGTATACTAGCACACATATACACACGTGTATACTAGCACCCATATACACACGTGTATACTAGCACCATATACACACGTGTATACTAGCACCCATATCCACATGGTATACTAGCACCAATATACACACGTGTATACTAGCACCCATATATACACGTGTATACTAGCACCCATATACACACGTGTATACTAGCACCCATATACACACGTGTATACTAGCACCCATATATACACGTGTATACTAGCACCCATATATACACGTGTATACTAGCACCCATATACACACGTGTATACTAGCACCCATATACACACGTGTATACTAGCACCCATATACACACGTGTATACTAGCACCCATATATACACGTGTATACTAGCACCCATATATACACGTGTATACTAGCACCCATATACACACGTGTATACTAGCACCCATATACACACGTGTATACTAGCACCCATATACACACGTGTATACTAGCACCCATATATACACGTGTATACTAGCACCCATATACACACGTGTATACTAGCACCCATATATACACGTGTATACTAGCACCCATATACACACGTGTATACTAGCACCCATATACACACGTGTATAACACCCATATACACCCGTGCATACTGACACGCCTCCGTGCCTCCTCAGCAAGGGCCTACGTGGACAAGAACCTGGTTACCGTCTGGGATGATGACGTGTCGACCGTGCCAGAGAGAACGCCCAAGGAGCAAGTGGAGGCGACGCAGGAGGAGGAGGAGGAGGAGGAGCCTCTGGTCATGGAGGGCGACAACTCCTGCAGGGTGACGCCCGCGCCCTCCTGCTGCGCCTGTCAGAACACTGGGCCAGGTGGCGACCAGGAGGTGATAGGCTTAGAGGATTTCATTACGGACAGCGTCTATCTTAAGATGTGAGTAGTCAAGGTGTTACTTACGCTGGACTTCAAAACATAAGGACAGAAAAAACTGTAGAACGCCTGTTAGTCCAGGTGAGGCAGCGCCCATTTACATACAAAATTGGAAACATTAATTTATAGGTCTAACCTACACTTGAACCAATCCAGCAATCCCACGTTTATTATGTTTCCGCTAGTTTGTTCTATAAATTTACAATCATATTCTACAATGAGCATTTACCAAGTTTTTCTGAAACTGTAATTATCCAATATGTATATATTATTCGTATTGCAATTTGTGTTTACTTATTTATCAGCCTATTAATATCCATTTGTACACTTATTCATTCCTCTCCCCTCATCATAATTTTCGCCTCTCTACAAAATATAAACATAGCTTTTTTAATCTCTTTTCGCCAGAGAAGTTTCTTATTATTCAGAATAATTCTGTCATCCTTCTCTGTAAATATTCCAATGAGTTTGTCTGTTCCAGAGCACAGTGACCGAAGCTCAGTTTCACAAACTAAATGATGCCTAAGAAGGCAAAAGTAAACCTGATGAATAACATGAGATATTTTATTGTTAACACTTCTAAAAATGATTTGCAATATCATATTGGAATTATTTTGAATATTTATACATGGATTTTTTTTTTTTGGGGGGGGGGGCTAAGATTCCTTGTATACATGTCTAAGATCTTTTTCGCATAATAATAATAATTTTAGCATTGTCCAGCTGATATTTGTTATCATTATCTTGACTCAGAACCGAAAATTATTCAGCTTTAGACTGCCTCTGCTAATAATTCATACAACGTAATCAACCTAAATTGTCTTGTATCGATGTTGAGTCTTCTCAATACATTTCTTCCTTTCCTATGTTAATATCGTCTGAAGACCTGCTAATGTTATTCAATCCTGTATAAATCGTTCATTAATATGTTAAGCAAGAGACACTACAATATGGAATTATAAATGGAGGTTACCCGACGGAGCCCGGGTCTCAGTCAATCTCTCTCCCTCTTTTCCATTTCCCTTCCCTACTTCAGTCTCCCCTTCCATTCTCCCTCCCTCCCTCCCTCACAATCTTCCTCCCTTCTTCCCATTCTCCAATTCTCCCTCCCTTCCTCCAATTTTCTTATTCTCCCTTCCACCAGTTATCTCATCCTCCCTTCCGTTCTCCCTTGCGTTATTTCTCCTAGAGGGCAAAACATGTTAAAGTTGAATCAACATTATTAATATTTAATTTTAATCGTTAATAAAATTTACGCTATCAGTATTAACGTTTAATCAGCATTATCGATGTTGAATCAACATTTCCACATTGATTCAACGACGATAGCTCGAGGATTTAGTTGGAATATACCCGATAGACAACCCCAAATTCCAGAGTTCAAAGAGGGTTTTTTATCATAATAGGATCCAATCCTATTGACGGGCATAAGGGTCGACCCCCCCCCCCCCCACCCTATGACACCACCCATACAATCACAATTCACCAAAGAAGATTGCATGAGGCTAACCGCAGCCGTCTGGCCTCCAACCTCGAACCGGCAGAGGCAGATAGACAGACAATCTCTAGTTTTCTTATTAACCTTTTTTTGGGGGGCAAAGAATTCTAATAAGGAATTAGCCTCCATAACAATGTTAGGAAAAATTACACAATGTGTCAAATATAATTAAATATTCGCCATATCATATTTTCTAATTAGTTCATTAAAATAGTGGTTTATAAGCCAAGGTGAACAACATTATGTTTGTGATAGTTCATATTGATTTGGTCTGATCAAATTATGTATATGTGTAGTCAAATTTTTCTTTTGTGGAATTTTTATCAATATAACCTCTATCGACCACAATTTTAGCTAGTCTTTGTTCTATCTTTTACGGTCAATAGGTCGCAACGAGCGACCCGTGGGAACCTCTTCGTCAATGACGAGGAGCTCCAGGCTAAGCTTTGGAACGTCCAGCAGCCCAACGGGAACTCTGTCCGGAAGAACGAAGCGATCAGAGTACCGAAAGAAGATTCCGCTATCCTGCATCCAACCGGAAATAGCGGGTTTTCTAGGCTTCTATTGGGTCAGCAGGAAGAAGACGAGGAGCTTCTGTTTCACCATAGCAAAGTGGAAGAGTTCTCCTTATATGTGGGGCAGGACGATCATTTCTCCTTTTACCAGAGACAGATGAAAGAGTTCCCTCTCCACCAGAGCCAGACGGCGCCCCAGGTCCCTACCCAGGCGGGGATCCAGGCGGACTACCAGGCCCACGAGGAGGACCTCACCCAACACAACCGTACACTCTCCACACACGGTCAGTCCTCTCTACCATGTCTGCTTAAATACTTGAATAACCAACATTTATCTTGTTATGTGTGGGAATATGACTGAGCATATTACCTTTGACAATTCTTTTTTACCTTTATCGACACCTTACGTCAGTTCCACTCACATTAATCTATCGCTACCTCAAAATAGTTAATCGTCACTTAACAGCCATTGTCACTTCAGAGTCATTACCATCACTTGGTCATTCATCGCCACTTCACAGTCGTTCATCGTCACCCCACACTCGGCCGTCGTCGCATGATATCAGTTGGAGACATTCCTTCCCCACGCAGTGATCGCTAATCACCATTCCTGGCGCAGGCTCAGCGCTGCTCCATCAGGTGCGGATGACCCGGGAGCTCCGTGTGCGCCTACACCACCTTCACCACTACTCCTTATACTTGGTGGAAGTGGTTGCCTGCCAGGCGCCCACCACAGTGCCATTGGTGGTCCAGCGCGACCACCTCCCCTTCGTCAGTAAGCTGTGTTCCTCCATCCCCGCCCGCGTCGCCGCCTACACCAGGCCCAGCGGTAAGCACACCTATTCTCTGAGACATCTCTCACATGTCATGTATAACACATCTCTCATCTGTCTTCTGTTGCAAATCTGTTACACTTCCTCTTTCACCTGTCTTGTGAGGTATCAATATCTCTCTTCCCTCTTTGACACCTCTTCCATTTGCCTTGCATGACAAGTGTCTCGTCTCCCAAGAGACCCCCGCCATGTGTGGCCTCTCTCCTGTCTTCTTCACTTCTTATCTGCGTTGTAGATATATAAAGCCCAGAGCATTGTTGTCACCAGAGACGGAGGACAACCACTCTCGTGCCAAGGTATCATATAACAACATATGTGGGAAATCTTACCAGTGGTAATTTATGCTTAATTAATTTGATTTATTAATTAATTAATTACTTAATTATTTATTTGCGATCGGACTCAATCGAATTAATTTACACCAATTATTAAATTCCTTCACACTCTTGCGAGTTATAATTTCAACTGCATGAAAATTAATCCATGAGATGTAAGTCTAGAATATTTAAATTTATTAAATCAACATTATGTAAATCTACTAGTTATGTTTGTTAATTAAAATGTCACAGCCTAGTTGTTATAGTAGTAGAAGTTGTAGGTAGCCAAGCAGGACTCAATTCGGTCACATGGTTAACGGCGTCGCTAATGTAAGCCAGGACCAAGCATCACACACGTGGTCTACGGTCTCTTGGCCCCGAGCAACTTTAGTTATTTTTTTTTTAATTTAAATTTTGCCCCGAGGGGCGAGTTTATTGGGCAGCGCTTCTCATCTTGTGAGTGGACATACCGCCAAAGCAGCATGTACAGCACTCCCCAATAGAAAGAAAACCAGCTGGGTAGTTCATTCTGCCACTTGTACCCAGACACAGCTGGGACTTGCTTAACTGTCTCAAGTGAACAGCTCCTCAAACAAGAATATTAACATCTGTCAACCCTTACAATTTTACGTTACCTTGCAGGTGCAAAATGGGGAATCTTTTAAGAACAGTATCAATATTTGACAAATAGTGTTTCCCTAACTCAAACAATGTGGAGCTTATTATTCAACACATATTTCTAATTACACACAGAAATCACAATAGCGTAATGCATCAAATGAACAAATCCACAAGGACGTGTGGATTTGTTCATTCGATGTATCACGCTATTGTGATTTATGTGTGTAAAGAAGTAAGAGCGAAGAAGTAGAACGGCCTATTGACATAGCTCGAGTGCATGGGGGAGTTGTGTAAAACCCTGGTTTGTGTCTCGGAGAGGCTGCAGGATCCAAGTAAGTTCAGTAGAACTTCTAATTTCAACTCTTTTGACCATGTAGCTCAGTCGATTAAGACAGTGTCTGGGATGCTCTCAGACGTAGGTTCGAATCCTCGGTCCTTGTGGATTTGTACATATTTCTAATGTTTCTCAGGTGTTCACATTCACGTAGATAGTGGTCAAGGCGGTGTCTGTCACTCTCATCACAGATTCTACAACTTCGCTGATCAACTCTTGTTTCCATTCCGAATCTCCACGGATACTTGTATTCTAGAGGATTCTCACTATTACTGATTCTCTCCCGCTGCCACCTCCTCTTCGTCCATAACGATTGGGATTCTTAGCTGCAAGCATGTTGTACCATCGTACAGATTCACTGATTTGTTCTTCTATCCTCCTTTCCTCAGTTACCTTGTCATGGTGATGTTGCCTGACAATACCTCTAATTTGTAGAAGAGTCTTGGGTATGAAGTATTCAGTGTTGTCACCTCGAGCGCCTTCAGCAGCCAGCACATCTGCTCGTTCATTTCCACATATTCCAACATGGGAGGGGATCCACAGAAACTTGACGACTCTTCCCTGGTTTGTTAGTACCCCTGACAGCTATCTTGATTTCAGCGACTATTGCAAGATTTTCTGCCCGATTTTTACTAAGGCTTTGTAATGTACGCTTATGTTACGTTGTTGTGTAGAGTAGATACACGGTGTTTAGTGGGTTTCATATTTATTTAGTAGTCTTGGATACAGCAGTGTCGTAGACGTTGAGACGGAGCTTGGAGCAGAGCAGAGAGGTGAGTGAGGCCGGAGTCGCGGAGCTCTGTGTGGGAGAGCGTTGTAGCTCGATGCGCTCCTAGTCTGCTGACTGTTCTGTGTCGAAGCTGTAGCGTCTTGGGGTCGATTAGAACTGCATACGCCGAGTGCTACATTCTTGACTGTGGAAATTGTACTGTTGGCTATTCTCATATCGCTTGCTTATATGTGGTGACTACACCATAGTTCCCTCCAACAGGATGAAAAGAGTATTACCTGTAATTGGGGAAAGGATTGTAACTTCTGTAATTAGTGGAAATTAGTTATGCCATTAAGATAATGAGAGACTGGAGCGAGTATAATGATTACTCGCTACAGCTCTGTAGCGCTGCTTTTGAATCAGTGCAGATCACTGCACCACTAGTGTTTCGTTCAAGGAATCTTAACGCCATAACAATGGCGTTAGCTCTGCTTGCATTGAAGAGGCATAGTTCTCAATACCTGCTTTTTCTTCCTTCTGCGTTGAAAAGCATTATGCCTAATTACAGTGTATGCTGCACCAGCCCTACCACTGACAGGGTTAGATGACCCATCAGTGTAGATTTGATCTAGTTCATCTCCGGCTTCTTTATAAATTTCCTCAAGATACTTGAGCCTCATTTCTCGTGGTATCATGTTGGACTTTTTTGTTGCCATTTTGCTGCTCCTGTTTCCTCCTGTAAGTAATACAGAACTCAGTTTTTTCTTGGCAATATCATTGTAATGTGATATCTGGTTATCCTAATTGCAAGCTTAGCATTCGGTTCCTTAATTCTGCTATTAACATTGGGAGGGACAACTTTTTTCGTAGATTAAACGATCTGGCAGTTCTTGGAACTCCAAAAATGATTGTCATGGCTTCATTTTGAATGCTTTCGAGTCTTTTCATATCGCTTTGGGAGTAGGTGCATAAAACTGGTTGGGCATAACTTCACCAGTCTCAATTTACCTGCCAACTAATTACACAGTAAAATCTACTACAACATGTATTCAATCACAAGCATTAACTGATTAAAATAACATTGATTAAAGAGTGATATTAAATTTGCTTACCCTTGGGTGTTATAGGGCATACATTATAACCAAAACAGCATATATCTATATAAATAAAAATTAAAATGTACGTTGGTTCAAAATCGCTAATCTCCGATATTTCTTCACCGACTGCTTTGACATTTTCACACAATGTTCCATTCGCATCCGAGCGGGTTTTTACGTACATAATATATAGATGTCACGTCTGTGACAGAATTTTTTTTTTTTTTTAAAACTGATTTTTCATGTGTTTTTCATGTGAGAGAAATCTTCAAAACCTCTTTACCGACTACTTTGAAATTTTGACACAACGTTGCATTCGAATAGGCGAGTCTTTTTTATATATCTACTGTATACATGCCTTACCTGTGACAGGAAAAAACATTCTTTTTTTTAAAAACAGCACCATAGTTTGGAGGTAAGAGCAATACATGCTGTAATCTCCGAAAGTTCTTCACCAATTACTTTGAGATTTTGACACAACGTTCCATTCAAATTGGCGCATGTTTTTATATACCTACTATATAGATGCCACACCTGTGATGTAAAAACATGATTTTTTTATAAAAAAACAGCACCATCTGTTGCAGATAATAGCAACACATGCTATTCAAAATATGTTATGATTCCATTTCAATGTTTCAAATTGCATTGATAAATTTAATTCTCATAGATTTCGATTTATTTTCATTTTAATTTAATTATTTTGTGTGACATTGCGTTGGAATTGAACTGTGTTGTTTACCATACTGTTCATTTTGTGAGTATAGTTTATTTTTTTATTTTTTCATGTGATGGGAACATCAGATCATGGGATGTTCCCATTTTTCTGATAGGTTCATCAGATCACTTGGGAGTGATTCAGAGGAGGGAGTGGGGATTGGTGCGAAGGACGAGAGGACGGGAATAGGGAATGGTGGGAAGGACGAGGGGACGAGAGTGAGGAAGGCGAGGGGACAGGGTAGGGGTAATGGTAAGCAGGACGAGGGGACGGGGGAGTGGAGGATGTTAGGGACGAGGGGACGGAGGAGTGGAAAATTATGGGAAGGACAAGGGGACAGGGAAGTTGAGGATGGTGGGTAGGACGAGAGGACGCGGAATGGGGTAATAGTGGGGAGAATGAGAGAACAGGGGAGTGTGAAATGGTGAGGCGGACGAGGGGAGAGGGAAATGGAGAATGGTGTGGAGGACAAAGGGACAGTCTAGTGGGAGAAGGTAGGGAGGACTAGGGGACGGCGGAGGAGGGATGTTGGGGTGGACAAAGGGACAGAGGAGTTGGGTGTAGTGGGGAAGACGAGGGGACAGGGGAGTGGGGAATGGTGTGGATGGGGGATTGGGGAATAGTGGGGGAGGACGAAGGGACGGAGGAGGGGGGGAATAGTGTAAAAGATGAATTGACGGAGGAGTGGGGAATGGTTAGGAGGACGAGGGGATGTGGAAGGGGGGAATGGTAGGGAGGACAGGGGGACAGTGTTGCTGTGGCTCAGCAATGCACATGCAATGACGAGTCTCAGCAACGTGTGGCCGGGTATAGCTAGTGTATATATATATATATATATATATATATAACTGAAAACTCACACCACAGAAGTGACTTGAACCCATACTCCCAGGAGCAACGCAACTGGTATCTACAGGACGCCTTAATCCGCTTGACCATCACGACCAGACAAAAGGAAGTGATAGCCGAAGCTATTTGAACCACTTCCTCGCCGGCACTCGGATGGTAATCTTAGGCATAGCATTTTATCAAATCACCTCATTCTTTGGGGCACACGTCATTAACACAAATGCAAACAAGCCTGAATGGTCCCCAGGACTATATGCGACTGAAAACTCACCCCAGAAGTAACTCGAACCCATACTCCCAGGAGCAACGCAACTGGTAACTACAGGATGCCTTAATTCGCTTGACTATCATAACCGGACATAAGGAAGTGATAGCCGATGCTATTTGAACCACTTCCCCGCCGGCACTTGGATGGTAATCTGGGTTAAGTCACTTCTGGGGTGTGAGTTTTCAGTTGCATATAGTCCTGGGGACCATTCAGGCTTGTTCGCATTTGTGTTCCTCACGTGTGCCCCAAAGAATGGGGCACACGTGAGGAATATTATATATATATATATATATATATATATATATATATATATATATATATATATATATATATATATATATATGTATATATTGTGACGGGAAAGTGTAGGTGTTAGGCAGTTCTCCTAATGACTGGTGTCAATGCCTATCACATTTTAGAAAAAAAAGATCGACTGCTTGGCTGCTGTCTGTGGTAAAGTAAGGGAAGACACGCAAAACACAGTATTAACAATGAAACTTTAATTAACTTTAAAAATTATGTATAAGACAATTTCCTTGGCTATGTACAGTGCAAACAAACAAGTCAAAAAAATATAACATAAAAATTAAGAACAAGGGTGACGTTACTCTACAAATAAAATAAAGACAGAAAAATGATTAAACATGTGCTGAGAATATAGCGCTGGCTGAGAACCTCCACCAATAAACAGAGTGTATATCAGTTGGTTGTTCACAGCTTGAGAGCACAAGGATATTCTAACTTCAATGGATGGTTCAAGCCCAGACATCGACTTGGTAGAGGGCGCTGAGGTGCAGAGGTGCAGGTGTGCAGTCGGCGGGTCACCAATCAGAAGCAGGCAGGCTGGAGTGGTAGTTTGCTGGTTGACGACGGCGGCGAGCCGACATGGAGGGAGTGAGGAGTTGGGGAAGTTTAGGGTACGTTTGCCTCCTGGTCAAAACGTTTTGTGCTACTGGTAGACGTATCTTGAAGGTAGCATCTTTGTGTTGTATATATATAAGTAACTTTACGTAGGGAAGAGCAGGCTCAATCTCTCTTAAAAGAGATTACCGTCACAACTCCCCCCCCCCCATAGCCTGCTCTAACTGGTCAAGTTACTTCTTCTGATGGTAGAGTGGTATGTGTAGCTGCCTCTACCTCATAGACTCTGGAGAGGGCGTCTGCTACGATGTTGTCAGAACCCTTGATGTAGAAGATCTCCAGGTTGAAATTCTGCAGATACAAAGCCCATTGTAGAAGTCGTTGATTGGTGAATTGGGCTTGCTGCAAGAAGTGTAGCGGATTGTGGTCCGAGTAGATGGTGGTAGACCGAGCACCTTGTAGGTATGATGCAAAGTGCTGTAAGTTCAGGACGATGGAGAGAAGTTCTTTTTCGATAGTGCTGTAGTTCTTCTGGTGAGGTTTTAACTTGTAGCTGTAGTAGCTAGCAGGTAGAACCTCGCCTCGTTGTTGCATCAGGATGTCTCCGATGCCGGTACCACTGGCGTCGACATGGAGGATGAAAGGCTTCGTGATATCTGGCGAGGCGAGAATGGGATTAGAACAGAGCAGAGATTTAAGTTGTTCAAAAGGGTTTGTTGAATGGTCCAATGATACCGTTACTTGGGGCTGGTTAAAGTGATCAATGGTGTCACTACCGTACTAAAATTCTTCACAAACCTACGGTAGTAGGAGGCAAGACCAAGGAAGCACTGGAGCTGCCTCCTGATGGTAGGCTGTTGGTAATGCTGGATGGCTTGAGTGTGTATGTTTAACGGAGCTAGGCTGCCACTCCCTATCACATGACCAAGATAACGCACTTTACCTTTAGCAAAGGTGGACTTGCCCAAGTTGATGGTGAGGCCAGCTGTCAGGAGCTTGGCGAACAATTGTAGCAGCTGGAGCAGATGTTCGTTCCAGGTGTTAGTTGCCAAAACGATATCATCCAAGTAGGCGTAGGTGTGATCTAAGCCCTGGATGACGCGGTTGACAGCTCGCTGGAAGGTGGCCGGGCCATTACATAGTCCAAATGGAAGGCGTTCATATCTGTAAAGGCCAAAAGGAGTGGTAAAGGCAGATATTTCCTTAGCTCGCTCAGTCAAACATACTTGGTAGTATCCCTTGAGTAAGTCTAGTTTGGATAAATACCGAGCATTACCAATGGCATCAAGGATGTCATCTATTCTAGGTAATGGGTAAGCATCCTTGACAGTCACAAGATTCAATTTCCTGTAGTCGGTACACAGCCTCACTTTACCGTGCGGTTTCGGCACCAAGATGCAGGGTGAGGCCCATGGGGACTCACAAGGGGTGGCCAGCCCATGATCCAGGAGGTACTGTACTTCAGCATGCATAACTTCCTTTTTGCTCAGGCTGATTCGGTAGAAAGGTTGACGAATCGGCCGGGTGTCAGGGAGTAGCTGGATGTCGTGCTGAACCACATTACACTCCTGTGGATCATCTCTGAACAACTTCTGATGTTCCTTGAAGATTCTGATGAGAGGAGCACTATTACTGTCCTGCAAATAGGTATGAAGATCAGTTAGGATTTCTGAGTTGGAAGGCACTGACTCAGTGTTAGTGCTTTCAGGAGGAGAAGCAGGGAAGGTCTCACTGTGGAAGTATGGACCTTTAAATGTGGATAATGATACCAACACAGTGGGGGGAGTACCTTGATACTGCTTCAGGAGGTTGACGTGGCACAACTGGGTCTTCCGCCGCCAATCTGGAGTCTCAAGAACGTAGTTGTGGTTGTTTCTGCACTCCTTGATGCGGTAGGGTCATGAAAACTTGTTTTGCAAAGGAGAACCTGGGATAGGAAAATATGCCAACACGAAGTCTCCTGGTTTAAATTTCCTTATTTTGCTGCATTGGTCAGAACGAGTCTTCATCCTCTCCTGAGCTTTCAATAGGTTGTCATTAGCAAATTTACATACTCTCGCTAGAAGGTGCTTTAAGTTTTGAAGAAACTGGGGCACATTCTGAGGGTCACTGAAGGTGGCATTACGTAAAGAGTCTTTAAAAGCTTTGAGAGGAGTACGGCACTTACGTCCGTAGAGCATCTCATAAGGAGATACTCCTAGAGACTCATTGGGGAGACTTCTAAAAATGCACATAATGAGGTCAAGTTGTTTGTCCCAGTCCTTCAAGGTTTCATTGCAAAATTTCTTTAGGAGTGCTTTAATAGTCTGATGACTACGTTCAAGAGAACCCTGTGAAGCAGGATGATAGGGGCTGGACAATACCTGTGTGATGTTGAACTCTTCCAGTGTCTTCTTGAAGAGATCACTGGTGAAGTTGGTGCCACAGTCACTTTGAACCTCTCTTGGAAATCCATACTGGGTGAAGATCTTCAATAGTTGCTTCACCACAGTAGCAGCCGTAATGTTCTTTACTGGAACTGCTATGAGGAATCTGGTGGTAGGACACAGGATAGTTAGTATATAGGCATTGCCAGAACTGGTCCGGGGATAAGGACCAACACAGTCTATGATGAGTCTGTGGAAAGGTTCCGCAGGCACCTGGATAGGAGTCAATGGAGCCTTGGGAATAGAGATGTTAGGTTTACCTGCCATCTGACATGTATGACACTGTTGCACGTAACTTTTGACGTCTTTAACCATACCTGGCCAGTAGTAGTCTTGTCTGATTCCGTGGTAGGTTTTGTTAAAACCATAGTGAGAAAGTGCTCCGTGGGCCAGGTGTAGAATATCGGGCCGTAGGCTGGTGGGAACCACTAGTTGTTCGACATTTGCCCAATCGTCATCCTCCTTCAGCTTACTGGGTCTGTATCTGCGGTAGAGCAACTGATTCTCTAGGAAGAACCCAGGGGTACTGTCAGATTGAGTCTCAGCCTGGAAGAATAATGGTGTTAATGATGGATCTTCCCTCTGTAACTTACGGAACTCCAAACTAGTAAGATTCGGTGGTAGATTCTGATGGTCTTGAGGGACAGCGGTTGCAGTAGAGTCAGCTGGTTGCGGGCGTGCAGCTTGTGCACGGGTGGTCACCAAAACCGGAGGAGAAACTTCACTTTCTTGGACCTCTGCTGGAACATACTTAAAGATGGGATTGTCCACTACAGAGTTACACACCTGGGGTTTGTCCATGATGATCAGGTTGGAAGGTTGCAGATCTTCTGCCAAGTCATTGCCCAGGAGAAGTTGCACTCCAGACATCGGAAAAGGCTTTTCCCTGATGGTGACTTGGACTTCACCGGTCACGAAAGGACAATCCAGGTGGACTCTGGCGAGTGGATACGGAGTGGTAGCAGTGAGGTCAGTGATAAGGACGTTTTCCCTGGTGTAGGTGACGTTAGGCACAGCCGATTTCAATATTATTGACTGAAGAACCATTGTGTCCCTCAAGATCTTCAATTTGAAACGTCCCTCCGAATCTGTACTGCTGGCAGAGACAGTTCCAGGATACAGGTGTTTGCTGAAGAGAGAAAGATCATTAACAGGAACACCAACATTCATCACAGGCTTACCGGATTTAGGAGGAGTCTGTTTGGATTTAAGAGTTTCATTGCCTTTGTATTGAGCTTTTCCACATTTATCCATGGTATGTCCATAGAGTTTGCAATACTTACAATACAATTGAGAGCTCGCTTGATCGGTACTCACTTTATCATAACTATACCAAGACTTCTTACTGGAAGGTGGATCTGGTGTTAGCCGGGGGATGAGGCTGTAGGTGTCAGCCGACTTCGCACATCTGATGTATTCGGTTTCTTCTTTGTCTGCTAAATATAAACGGATGGAAGGGGAAACACGTCTAAAGAATTATTCAACTAGAATGAGGTTGACGAGTTCTGAAAATGTAGAGACATGTGCTGCTTCCAGCCATTTCATGAAATATCTTTTCTTTGTATTGGCAAATTCTAAAAAGGTGGTGGTACTTGCCTTTAAATAATCACGGAATTTTCGTCTGTAGCTTTCGGTGGAGAGAAGGTAGGCGTCCAACACTGCTTGCTTCAGGGTCTGGTAGTCATTCTCAGACGCTAAGGTACTGAGTGTAACTGCAGCTCTACCTGTAAGATGCACTCTGAGAAGGGTAGACCATTGATCTGCAGGCCAGCTAAGTTTTTTTAGCTAGGGTCTCAAAAGTGGTGAAAAACACGTCTATCTCTGTCTCAACGAATGGTGGCATTAACTTACTTGCATGGGAGACATTGAAACTTACGGGAAGACTAGCTGTAGCTTGTTGGCGCTGAGTGTGGTGTGTAGTTTCCAACGCGAGTTCTTGTCGACGATATTCGAGAGCACGATCAGCTTGCTGTTTACTGTACTCCCGTTGCATCTCTAGGTCACGTTTTCTTGCTTCAAGCTGCTCCCTCTCCCTCTCACGGAGTAAGGCAGCCTCTTGTTCCCTTTCTTCTTTCCTGAGGGCAGCCTCTTCCTTCTTTATCTGGAGGGCTTCTTTTTGTTGTTGAGGGCTTCTTTTTGTTGTTCCCGCTCGATCTTTGCAAGTTCGAGTTTTAGCTTCATAGCTGCCAGAGCATGTTTATCTGTAATATAATAGTTTTCGTGAGCTTCAGAGTCTATCATTCCTTCATCTAAGAGGTAATCCAAGATAAGATTATGCAAGTCATTTTTGTTGGCTCCATGGGAAAAATCTAGGTGATACTCGTGTGTAAGAGTTTGTAATGCGGTCCTCTTGGCACGACTTAAATTCCCTACTTCACTTGCCGGATCATTACGAAAAGCTAGGAGACGAAACATGGTGAAAAATAGCACATAAATGTACAATGAATATACTTGCGATAATGTAAGTGTCAGTAACAGGATGACGTGGCAACTGGTAACTATCCTGTGGTAATTTAATATTTAACAATTAACGTTAATCTTAGTATGGTAAATGATTAGTCAATCAAAATCGCAGGAAATCTTGTACCCGGTACTCAATGTAAGAGAATAAGGGCAAGAAAATCCTACTAAATAAATGAAACCGATAGTTTCTAAAACAAATGAAACATTTAATTGTTTCAAAAGTGAATAAGGTAGTCCAAGAATGTAGGCATACCTTGCCGAGTCTCTATAGGACAGAAGCAAGGGGTTTTCCCACTAAATGAAATATGATACTTACAGAATTAGCGATCTTTGTGCTCTGAAAAAAGAAAGCTAATTCCCTACCTAAGTAAATATCATCATCTCTGACTGACGTGTTGGGGTGCGAATGTCAACTGGTGACGAGAACTGCTGCTGAGGTCCCAACTCAGCAACTTAGTCCGTGCTAGAGGAACTATGGCCCTCTTATCCTCCTTCGGTCGGATTGCAGAAGATAGGGTGCTTTGACCCGAAGACAAATCAAAGTACCAGGGTACCAAAATGATGATCTGCCGGAATGTGAGAAATATCCTAGGGACAAAAAAGGTGGAATACACGAGTAATAACACTAAGGGAGAGATGACCAATTAAGAGAATGACTGAGGCCTACAGTCACCACGTAATCCAAAGTTATCCAACACTCACAATATGCTACCCTCGGAATGCACAAAATACACAGCACCATATAAATATTAAAAGTAATGAAAATATTAAAAACCAACTGTATCAAAGCCAAGTACACTTACCACAAATTGATGTTCTGGTACTAGTACCTGAGTGAAGCTCCTTGGGCAGGCCCCCATAAAAATGACGGGAAAGTGTAGAAGTGTATGTGTTCGGCAGTCCTCCTAATGGCTGGTGTCAATGCCTATCACATTTTAGAAAAAAAAATCGACTGCTTGGCTGTTGTCTGTGGTAAATTAAGGGAAGACACGCAAAACACAGTATTAACAATGAAACTTCTTATGATGTCGAAGACATCATAAGAAGGAAAGTGAAACGCCATGCAACCTCTGAAGAGACAACTAACACAACACCTATACCCCCTATTAGACTATTTTACAGGAACTTCTTTTCCACAGCTCATAAAACGGAGGAAAGGGTCCTGAAAGATATTGTTAATAGAAACGTTATCCCTACAGACAAAAATCAGAGGATACAACTGACGATTTACTATAAAACCAGAAAAACGGCCAGCCTACTCATGAGAAACTCTCCAGACACAAAACAGAACGCTTTAAAAGAGACTAACGTCGTCTATGCCTTCAAATGCCCTCTTGGGGACTGTAAGCTCCAAAAAACCCAGTATATAGGCAAGACAACAACATCTCTTTCTAGGCGTTTAACGATGCATAAGCAACAGGGCTCCATTAAGGAACATATAATCTCTTCCCACAACCAAACCATCGCCAGAGAAATCCTAGTAAACAACACAGAAATCATCGATAGATACAGCGATAGCAGGCGGCTTGACGTTTGCGAGGCACTACACATCAAGAAGTCAACACCAGCAATCAACAGCCAATTAATGCACAACAATATTCTACCCACCTCAAGACTCCGCTCCAATATAGAAGCATCAAGAAATATGGACCAATAGGCTTTCTACAATCACTTATATTCAATACCCATTGTTTCGTGTTCTGTCTTGTGTTGATGAAATTAATACCCTATTAATGCCACCTCTTGTTCTGTCTTGTGTTGATGAAATTAATACCCTATTAATTCCACCTCACCCCATCCACCTCTCTCAAATGCAGATATAAACAAAGTCGGAGATGCGTAAGTTCTATTCAGTTGTGTATTTGTAAACTAAAGTCTTTGAAAATGTAATAAGTTTTACGAAACGCGCTTGTGTCGCGTCAGACTAGAAATAAAAATGAATTTTGGAGAATTGATTTTTGATTTACCTCCAACAGTGAAAAGAAATGTACGAAAGATTGAGAAAATTCGTGTTTGAATTATTAATCTTACTTTTTCGGTCATATTTAATAATAATATATATATATATATATATATATATATATATATATATATATATATATATATATATATATATATATATATATATATATATATATATATATATATACTTATATATATATATATATATATATATATATATATATATATATATATATATATATATATATATATATACTTATATATATATATATATATATATATATATATATATATATATATATATATATATATACTTATATATATATATATATATATATATATATATATATATATATATATATATATATATATATATATATATATATATATATATATATAGTATATATACTATATATATATATATATATATATATATATATATACTATATATATATAGTATACATATATATACTATATATATATATATATATATATATATATATATATATATATATATAAATATATATATATATATATTATTAAATATGACCGAAAAAGTAAGATTAATAATTCTAACACGAATTTTCTCTATCTTTCTTACGTTTCTTTTCACTGTTGATGATAATTCAAAGATCAATTCTCCAAAATTCATTTTTATTTCTAGTTTGACGCGACACTTGAGCGCGTTTCGTAAAACTTATTGCATTTTCAAAGACTTTAGTTTACAAACACACAACTGAAACTGAACAGAGTTTTGCACATCTTCGAGTTTATATCTACATTTGGGTGAGGTGGATGAGGTGAAAACGAACTTTCAACAATGGGTATTAAATGGGTATTAAATTCAAACACAAGACAGAACACGAAACAATGGGTATTGAATGGAAGTAATTGTAGAAAGCCTATTGGTCCATATTTCTTGATGCTTCTATATTGGAGCGGAGTCTTGAAGTGGGTAGAATATAGTTGTGCATTAATTGGCTGTTGATTGCTGGTGTTGACTTCTTGATATGTAGTGCCTCACAGACGTCAAGCCGCCTGCTATCGCTGTATCTATCGATGATTTCTGTGTTGTTTGCTAAGATTTCTCTGGTGATGGTTTGTTTGTGGGAAGAGATTATATGTTCCTTAATGGAGCCCTGTTGCTTATGCATCGTTAAACGCCTGGAAAGAGATGTTGTTGTCTTGCCTATATACTGGTTTTTTTGAGGCTTACAGTCCCCAAGAGGGCATTTGAAGGCATAGACGATGTTGGTCTCTTTTAAAGCGTTTTGTTTTGTGTCTGGAGAGTTTCTCATGAGTAGGCTGGCCGTTTTTCTGGTTTTATAGTAAATCGTCAGTTGTATCTTCTGATTTTTGTCTGTAGGGATAACGTTTCTACTGACAATATCTTTCAGGACCCTTTCCTCCGTTTTATGGGCTGTGGAAAAAAAGTTCCTGTAAAATAGTCTAATAGGGGGTATAGGTGTTGTGTTAGTTGTTTCTTCAAAGGTTGCATGGCGTTTCACTTTCCTTCTTATGATGTCTTCCACGAAACCATTGGAGAAGCCGTTGTTGACTAGGACCTGCCTTACCCTACAGAGTTCTTCTTCGACTTGCTTCCATTCTGAGCTATGGCTGAGGGCACAGTCGACATAAGCGTTAACAACACTCCTCTTGTACCTGTCCGGGCAGTCACTGTTGGCATTCAGGCACATTCCTATGTTTGTTTCCTTAGTGTAATCCCTACAGACAAAAATCAGAAGATACAACTGAAGATTTACTATAAAACCAGAAAAACGGCCAGCCTACTCATGAGAAACTCTCCAGACACAAAGCAGAACGCTTTAAAAGAGACCAACGTCGTCTATGCCTTCAAATGCCCTCTTGGGGACTGTAAGCCTAAAAAAACCCAGTATATAGGCAAGACAACAACATCTCTTTCCAGGCGTTTAACGATGCATAAGCAACAGGGCTCCATTAAGGAACATATAATCTCTTCCCACAAACAAACCATCACCAGGGAAATCTTAGCAAACAACACAGAAATCATCGATAGATACAGCGATAGCAGGCGGTTTGACGTCTGCGAGGCACTACACATCAAGAAGTCAACACCAGCAATCAACAGCCAATTAATGCACAACTATATTCTACCCACTTCTAGACTCCGCTCCAATATAGAAGCATCAAGAAATATGGACCAATAGGCTTTCTACAATTACTTCCATTCAATACCCATTGTTTCGTGTTCTGTTTTGTGTTTGAATTTAATACCCATTGTTGAAAGTTCGAATTCACCTCATCCACCTCACCCAAATGCAGATATAAACTCGAAGATGTGCAAAGCTCTATTAGGTTTCAGTTGTGTGTTTGTAAACTAAAGTCTTTGAAAATGTAATAAGTTTAACGAAACGCGCTCAAGTGTCGCGTCAGACTAGAAATAAAAATGAATTTTGGAGAATTGATCTTTGAATTACCATCAACAGTGAAAAGAAACGTAAGAAAGATAGAGAAAATTCGTGTTAGAATTATTAATCTTACTTTTTCGGTCATATTTAATAATATATGTCTACAGGAAAGACTGCTACCAAAATATACTAATATATATATATATATATATATATATATTTTATTAAATATGACCGAAAAAGTAAGATTAATAATTCTAACACGAATTTTCTCAATCTTTCGTACATTATGCTTCACTGTTGGAGGTAAATCAAAAATCACTTCTCCAAAATTCATTTTTATTTCTAGTCTGACGCGACACGGGCGCGTTTCGTAAAACTTATTACATTTTCAAAGACTTCACAAATACACAACTGATTAGAACTTGCGTTTCCCTGATTTTATATCTACATTTGAGTGAGGTGGGAAGGGTGATGTGGCATTACATTTGAGTAAGGTGGGAAGGATGATGTGGCATTAGAGGATATTAATAGGGTATTAAAAGTATCAACACAAGACAGAACACGAAACAATGGATATTGAATAGAAGTGTTTGTAGAAAGCCTATTGGTCCATATTTCTTGATGCTTCTATATTGGAGCGGAGTCTTGAGGTGGGTAGAATATAGTTGTGCAATAATTGGCTGTTGATTGCTGGTGTTGACTTCTTGATGTGTAGTGCCTCGCAAACGTCGAGCCGCCTGCTATCGCTGTATCTATCGATGATTTCTGTGTTGTTTACTAGGATTTCTCTGGCGATGGTTTGGTTATGGGAAGAGATTATATGTTCCTTAATGGAGCCCTGTTGTTTATGCATCGTTAAACGCCTAGAAAGAGATGTTGTTGTCTTGCCTATATACTGGGTTTTTTGGAGCTTACAGTCCCCAAGTGGGCATTTGAAGGCATAGACGACGTTAGTCTCTTTTAAAGCGTTCTGTTTCGTGTCTGGAGAGTTTCTCATGAGTAGGCTGGCCGTTTTTCTGGTTTTATAGTAAATCGTCAGTTGTATCCTCTGATTTTTGTCTGTAGGGATAACGTTTCTATTAACAATATCTTTCAGGACCCTTTCCTCTGTTTTATGAGCTGTGGAAAAGAAGTTCCTGTAAAATAGTCTAATAGGGGGTATAGGTGTTGTGTTAGTTGTCTCTTCGGAGGTTGCATGGCTTTTCACTTTCCTTCTTATGATGTCTTCGATGAAACCATTGGAGAAGCCGTTATTGACTAGAACCTGCCTTACCCTACAGAGTTCTTCGTCGACTTGCTTCCATTCTGAGCTATGGCTGAGAGCACGGTCGACGTATGCGTTAACAACACTCCTCTTGTACCTGTCGGGGCAGTCGCTGTTGGCATTTAGGCACATTCCTATGTTTGTTTCCTTTGTGTAGACTGCAGTGTGGAAACCTCCGCCCTTTTCCATGACTGTTACATCTAGAAAAGGCAGCTTCCCATCCTTTTCCGTCTCGTAAGTGAAACGCAGCACGGAACTCTGCTCAAATGCCTCCTTCAGCTCCTGCAGATGTCTGACATCAGGTACCTGTGTAAAAATGTCGTCAACATACCTGCAGTATATGGCCGGTTTCAAGTTCATGTCGACTAAGACTTTTTGCTCGATGGTACCCATGTAGAAGTTTGCAAACAGGACACCTAGGGGAGAACCCATAGCGACCCCATCTACTTGCTTATACATGTGCCCATCCGGGCTCAAGAAGGGTGCCTCTTTAGTACAAGCTTGGAGTAGTTTCCTCAGAATACTTTCTGGCATGTCAAGAGGAGTACAGGCTGGATCACGATACACTCTGTCGGCTATCATTCCGATTGTCTCGTCCACAGGTACGTTGGTAAACAGCGATTCTACGTCCAACGAGGCTCTTATCCCTGTGGCCCGTGCGCCCCGCAGTAAGTCCACAAATTCCTTTGGAGACTTCAGGCTGAAGGCGCAAGGAACATAAGGAGTCAGCAGGCCGTTGAGTCGCTTCGCCAATCTGTACGTGGGTGTGGGTATCTGGCTAATGATTGGCCGAAGTGGGTTTCCAGGCTTGTGCGTCTTGACATTTCCATACGCATATCCAGGTTTATATTCCCCAATGATCTTTGGCAGGTGGAGTCCGGATTTCTTGGCGTTCACAGTTTCGATCAGTTTGTTGACCTTTGCTTTTAATTCGGCTGTAGTGTCCTTCGTTACCCTTTGGAACTTAGTTTGGTCAGAGAGTATGATGTTCATTTTCGCCAGATATTCGTCTTTTTTAAGAATGACATATATTGGCGACTTGTCACCTCTCCTGACAACTATCTCCTTGTTCTCACGAAGGCTTTTAGCTGCCGCTCTAAGCTCGGGGGACAGTATGGTGCTTCTGTACCAACTTCTGTTTACCAACGTGCCTGTGGACGAGACAATCGGAATGATAGCCGACAGAGTGTATCGTGATCCAGCCTGTACTCCTCTTGACATGCCAGAAAGTATTCTGAGGAAACTACTCCAAGCTTGTACTAAAGAGGCACCCTTCTTGAGCCCGGATGGGCACATGTATAAGCAAGTAGATGGGGTCGCTATGGGTTCTCCCCTAGGTGTCCTGTTTGCAAACTTCTACATGGGTACCATCGAGCAAAAAGTCTTAGTCGACATGAACTTGAAACCGGCCATATACTGCAGGTATGTTGACGACATTTTTACACAGGTACCTGATGTCAGACATCTGCAGGAGCTGAAGGAGGCATTTGAGCAGAGTTCCGTGCTGCGTTTCACTTACGAGACGGAAAAGGATGGGAAGCTGCCTTTTCTAGATGTAACAGTCATGGAAAAGGGCGGAGGTTTCCACACTGCAGTCTACACAAAGGAAACAAACATAGGAATGTGCCTAAATGCCAACAGCGACTGCCCCGACAGGTACAAGAGGAGTGTTGTTAACGCATACGTCGACCGTGCTCTCAGCCATAGCTCAGAATGGAAGCAAGTCGACGAAGAACTCTGTAGGGTAAGGCAGGTTCTAGTCAATAACGGCTTCTCCAATGGTTTCATCGAAGACATCATAAGAAGGAAAGTGAAAAGCCATGCAACCTCCGAAGAGACAACTAACACAACACCTATACCCCCTATTAGACTATTTTACAGGAACTTCTTTTCCACAGCTCATAAAACAGAGGAAAGGGTCCTGAAAGATATTGTTAATAGAAACGTTATCCCTACAGACAAAAATCAGAGGATACAACTGACGATTTACTATAAAACCAGAAAAACGGCCAGCCTACTCATGAGAAACTCTCCAGACACGAAACAGAACGCTTTAAAAGAGACTAACGTCGTCTATGCCTTCAAATGCCCACTTGGGGACTGTAAGCTCCAAAAAACCCAGTATATAGGCAAGACAACAACATCTCTTTCTAGGCGTTTAACGATGCATAAACAACAGGGCTCCATTAAGGAACATATAATCTCTTCCCATAACCAAACCATCGCCAGAGAAATCCTAGTAAACAACACAGAAATCATCGATAGATACAGCGATAGCAGGCGGCTCGACGTTTGCGAGGCACTACACATCAAGAAGTCAACACCAGCAATCAACAGCCAATTATTGCACAACTATATTCTACCCACCTCAAGACTCCGCTCCAATATAGAAGCATCAAGAAATATGGACCAATAGGCTTTCTACAAACACTTCTATTCAATATCCATTGTTTCGTGTTCTGTCTTGTGTTGATACTTTTAATACCCTATTAATATCCTCTAATGCCACATCATCCTTCCCACCTTACTCAAATGTAATGCCACATCACCCTTCCCACCTCACTCAAATGTAGATATAAAATCAGGGAAACGCAAGTTCTAATCAGTTGTGTATTTGTGAAGTCTTTGAAAATGTAATAAGTTTTACGAAACGCGCCCGTGTCGCGTCAGACTAGAAATAAAAATGAATTTTGGAGAAGTGATTTTTGATTTACCTCCAACAGTGAAGCATAATGTACGAAAGATTGAGAAAATTCGTGTTAGAATTATTAATCTTACTTTTTCGGTCATATTTAATAAAATATGTCTACAGGAAAGACTGCTACCAAAATATACTAATATATATATATATATATATATATATATATATATATATATATATATATATATATATATATATATATATATATATATATATATATATATATATATATATATATATATATATATATATATATACATATATATATATAAATGGAAGAGCTCTAACCAAATAATACTGAAGTGAACAATGAGCTCCTGGAAACGATGATGATAATCTGAACTGCACAACTCCACAAGATAAATTTTTAGTATTCAAAACTCGGGATCACAGTCGTCACCTCTTTCGGCTCCGAATTAATGTATGGCTAATCCTTCTCCTTCCCTGCACTTATTGTATTTATAGTCCGAAGACTGAGTGTTTTTATATGAAACTCATCAATTACATTTTGGAGCGAGATATTAATTACGCGGTAAATATTCTCGTTTTCTGGAACAATAATCGCGTATTATATTCTCTTATGACTAAGATCAGTTTCGTTATAAGTTTAACACAATCACAGCAACATTTTTATTTTACATATTATGTTAAAGTTAGGAAATAGTCTCGAAACTTTCGGTCAACATGGCCTGTGTTAACTATAAGAGAACACTTGGGTGTACTTGGTCAAAGGTGCACGTGTGTGCCCGCTCCACACGGACAACTGAGGCATAATATAGATTTATGTATTTGTTACTGTATTTGTTTAAGTTGTCCAAAATGTTTTACCAATATTGTCCGAACGAAAAAAATATACATAACTTTCTCAATTTGTGATTCCAATCACAAATTGTAATCTCCATATTTGTTCTCTTCATGTTTTGTTCACATTTTAATTTCTCTGGAAAACTAAATTGCAAATTAATTTTTAAACTAATATTTTTGTAGGAATAATGAGTCTAAACAAGATTATAATTTTAATATATTATTTTATTGGATGGTAAACGTTATTAAAATAGTTTATAGTTCTTTATGCAGGCGATGAGTCACAATAACGTGGCTAAAGTATGTTGACCAGACCACACACTAGAAGGCGAAGGGACGATGACGTTTCGGTCCGTCCTGACCATTCTCAAGTCGATTGACCATTCTCAATTCGACTTGAGAAGGGTCCAGGACGGACTGAAACGTCATCGTCCCTTCACCTTCTAGTGTGTGGTCTGTTCAACATAGTTCTTTATAACCGGACAAGGTTCAACGCAAACACAGGACCGGTTACTATTGGACTTAACAAGAGGGTAATATAAAAATGTTGTGGATTCCCTCTCACATTGGCCTGCAGAATAAAGTTGACGCCCTTGCTAAGGTTGCAGTAAATAAAGACAGTGTTGAACGGAATCTTGAATTCCCAAATAGGTCCCTTAAAAGTGTCATGAGACGAGAACTCTTGGATGAATTTGAAGAAAGTAGAACAATGCAAACTGGAACTGGCAGGTCCATTGTTCACCATAATGAAATGTGTGAAGTAAAACATGTGTATGGGGCAAGTAACAACAACAGCAGACTAACAGACGTAGTCACAACTCGAATACGACTTGGCTACAAGAATCTCTGGCAGTTGGGCTTGTATAGGGATCTAGGTGAAGTAAAGTACAAAGTGTGTGGACAAAGACAGGGACACACACTCGAACATTGTAACTTGGACTCTAATACAATTGAGCCATTTAGTGATAATCTAAAACTCACGTTAATTACATTTTTAATTTAAATAAAATATTTGTTTTTTAATTTAAATAAAAGATTTTTTAATTTTGAATTTAGATAAATTATTAAATAAATTTTTAATTTATATAAATTATTTTTTTAAATTTTGAATTTAAATAAATTTATTTAAAATAATAAATTTAAATTTATTGCTAATAATAAAATACCTGAAATCCTTGCACTGTAACCATATTTTGCTTCCAGTAGATAAACAACATATGACATTAAGAAGCAAGTAGTGTATTGTGAGGACCAATAATAACAAACAGCAGCTCCCCTATGACTGTAATATCTCCATTGCTCAAACAACTATGTAATAGCGATAAGACTTACCATAAATGTACAATGATTTACTGTAAAGATATAGCGCTTGAAATAGAACATTCCCTGTAACTAGGTGACATTGTAATTATAAGGTGTGAAGGATAGATGTAATTGTTACTGTAATGATCTCCGTTGAGGTCTGATAAAGACCATTTGTGCCCTCTGTAATCCCTTTTGCGCTACCGCTCACCGGATGAGTATGGGGTGCACAATAAACTAGCAGCCTCCGGAGGCAACAATCAATCAAGCAATACTCAGTGTTACAGGACTGTTACGGCCCGACCAGTTACTACAGCACTGTTACGGCCCGACCAGTTACTGCAGCACTGTTACGGCCCGACCAGTTACTGCAGCACTGTTACGGCCCGACCAGTTACTGCAGCACTGTTGCGTCCCGACCAGTTACTACAGCACTGTTACGGCCCGACCAGTTACTACAGCACTGTTACGCCACGACCAGTTACTGCAGCACTGTTACGGCCCAACCAGTTACTGCAGCACTGTTACGGCCCGACCAGTTACTGCAGCACTGTTACGGCTCGACCAGTTACTACAGCACTGTTACGGCCCGACCAGTTACTACAGGACTGTTGCGTCCCGACCAGTTACTACAGCACTGTTACGGCCCGACCAGTTACTGCAGCACTGTTACGTCCCGACCAGTTACTGCAGCACTGTTACGGCCCGACCAGTTACTGCAGCACTGTTACGGCCCGACCAGTTACTGCAGCACTGTTACGGCCCGACCAGTTACTGCAGCACTGTTACGGCCCGACCAGTTACTACAGCACTGTTACGGCCCGACCAGTTACTGCAGCACTGTTACGCCACGACCAGTTACTGCAGCACTGATACGGCCCGACCAGTTACTGCAGCACTGTTACGGCCCGACCAGTTACTGCAGCACTGTTACGGCCCGACCAGTTACTACAACACTGTTACGCCACGACCAGTTACTGCAGCACTGTTACGGCCCGACCAGTTACTACAGCACTGTTACGTCCCGACCAGTTACTGCAGCACTGTTACGGCTCGACCAGTTACTACAGCACTGTTACGGCCCGACCAGTTACTACAGGACTGTTGCGTCCAGACCAGTTACTACAGGACTGTTACGGCCCGACCAGTTACTGCAGCACTGTTACGTCCCGACCAGTTACTACAGGACTGTTGCGTCCCGACCAGTTACTACAGCACTGTTACGGCCCGACCAGTTACTGCAGCACTGTTACGGCTCGACCAGTTACTACAGCACTGTTGCGTCCCGACCAGTTACTACAGCACTGTTACGGCCCGACCAGTTACTACAGCACTGTTACGGCCCGACCAGTTACTACAGGACTGTTGCGGCCCGACCAGTTACTACAGCACTGTTACGTCCCGACCAGTTACTACAGCACTGTTACGGCCCGACCAGTTACTGCAGCACTGTTACGGCCCGACCAGTTACTACAGCACTGTTACGTCCCGACCAGTTACTACAGCACTGTTACGGCCCGACCAGTTTCTACAGGACTGTTACGGCCCGACCAGTTACTACAGGACTGTTGCGTCCCGACCAGTTACTACAGGACTGTTACGGCCCGACCAGTTACTGCAGCACTGTTACGTCCCGACCAGTTACTACAGGACTGTTGCGTCCCGACCAGTTACTACAGCACTGTTACGGCCCGACCAGTTACTGCAGCACTGTTACGGCTCGACCAGTTACTACAGCACTGTTGCGTCCCGACCAGTTACTACAGCACTGTTACGGCCCGACCAGTTACTACAGCACTGTTACGGCCCGACCAGTTACTATAGGACTGTTGCGGCCCGACCAGTTACTACAGCACTGTTACGTCCCGACCAGTTACTACAGCACTGTTACGTCCCGACCAGTTACTACAGCACTGTTACGGCCCGACCAGTTACTGCAGCACTGTTACGGCCCGACCAGTTACTACAGCACTGTTACGTCCCGACCAGTTACTACAGCACTGTTACGGCCCGACCAGTTTCTACAGGACTGTTACGGCCCGACCAGTTACTACAGCACTGTTGCGTCCCGACCAGTTACTACAGCACTGTTACGGCCCGACCAGTTACTACAGCACTGTTACTGCCCGACCAGTTACTACAGGACTGTTGCGTCCCGACCAGTTACTGCAGCACTGTTACGGCCCGACCAGTTACTACAGCACTGTTACGGCCCGACCAGTTTCTACAGGACTGTTACGGCCCGACCAGTTACTACAGCACTGTTGCGTCCCGACCAGTTACTACAGCACTGTTACGGCCCGACCAGTTACTACAGCACTGTTACGGCCCGACCAGTTACTACAGGACTGTTGCGTCCCGACCAGTTACTACAGGACTGTTACGGCCCGACCAGTTACTACAGGACTGTTACGTCACGACCAGTTACTACAGCACTGTTACGTCACGACCAGTTACTGCAGCACTGTTACGGCCCGACCAGTTACTGCAGCACTGTTACGGCCCGACCAGTTACTACAGGACTGTTACGTCACGACCAGTTACTACAGCACTGTTGCGTCCCGACCAGTTACTGCAGCACTGTTACGGCCCGACCAGTTACTACAGGACTGTTACGGCCCGACCAGTTACTACAGCACTGTTACGGCCCGACCAGTTACTACAGCACTGTTAAGCCACGACCAGTTACTGCAGCACTGTTACGTCACGACCAGTTACTGCAGCACTGTTACGTCACGACCAGTTACTACAGCACTGTTACGGCCCGACCAGTTACTACAGCACTGTTACGGCCCGACCAGTTACTACAGGACTGTTACGGCCCGACCAGTTACTACAGCACTGTTACGGCCCGACCAGTTACTACAGCACTGTTACGCCACGACCAGTTACTGCAGCACTGTTACGTCACGACCAGTTACTACAGCACTGTTACGGCCCGACCAGTTACTACAGCACTGTTACGGCCCGACCAGTTACTACAGGACTGTTACGGCCCGACCAGTTACTACAGGACTGTTACGTCACGACCAGTTACTGCAGCACTGTTACGGCCCGACCAGTTACTGCAGCACTGTTACGGCCCGACCAGTTACTGCAGCACTGTTACGTCACGACCAGTTACTGCAGGACTGTTACGTCACGACCAGTTACTGCAGGACTGTTACGGCCCGACCAGTTACTACAGCACTGTTACGTCACGACCAGTTACTGCAGCACTGTTACGTCACGACCAGTTACTGCAGCACTGTTACGTCACGACCAGTTACTGCAGGACTGTTACGTCACGACCAGTTACTGCAGGACTGTTACGTCACGACCAGTTACTGCAGGACTGTTACGTCACGACCAGTTACTACAGGACTGTTACGTCACGACCAGTTACTGCAGCACTGTTACGGCCCGACCAGTTACTGCAGCACTGTTACGGCCCGACCAGTTACTGCAGCACTGTTACGCCACGACCAGTTACTGCAGCACTGTTACGTCACGACCAGTTACTGCAGCACTGTTACGTCACGACCAGTTACTGCAGCACTGTTACGTCACGACCAGTTACTGCAGCACTGTTACGTCACGACCAGTTACTGCAGCACTGTTACGCCACGACCAGTTACTGCAGCACTGTTACGCCACGACCAGTTACTGCAGCACTGTTACGTCACGACCAGTTACTGCAGCACTGTTACGTCACGACCAGTTACTGCAGCACTGTTACGTCACGACCAGTTACTGCAGCACTGTTACGTCACGACCAGTTACTGCAGCACTGTTACGTCACGACCAGTTACTGCAGCACTGTTACGTCACGACCAGTTACTGCAGCACTGTTACGTCACGACCAGTTACTGCAGCACTGTTACGTCACGACCAGTTACTGCAGCACTGTTACGTCACGACCAGTTACTGCAGCACTGTTACGTCACGACCAGTTACTGCAGCACTGTTACGTCACGACCAGTTACTGCAGCACTGTTACGTCACGACCAGTTACTGCAGCACTGTTACGTCACGACCAGTTACTGCAGCACTGTAATAAACAATATACTGTACTCCGCAAGTGTCTTATAAACTTGCATAATGGTAAAATAGAGTATCAGTTTCCAGTCTTTTATTATAAAAAATCAATAAAGAGATTTATGGATAAAAAGGAAAACCATTCAATATATCTTTAAAATTTACAGAGATGAAGGATACTAGATTTTTTCCTGGAAACAAAAGCTTATATTTTCAGACTGTCAATAGCCATCCTACAGTGCTTTTGATATATTACATAACGTACAGATCTAAAAGTATAATTTTAAGATAAATATTGAATGTCCTCACATTTTCACTACATACTATCTTCATCATAACTTGCTTAGCTAAATGAATTGTGGGGTTCAGTCCCTGAGCCCATTATGTGCCTCTGTAACCCTTTCCACTACCGCCCACAAGATGGGTATGGGGTGCATAATAAATGAACTAAACTAAACTAACTCATCAGCGTAGCCATCTTTAACGCGCACTATTTACATCAATGTAACCACCTCGTAATTCACATTCACCTTCTCCTTCACCACCTGAGCCGGTGGCTGAGCGGACAGAACACTGCACGCGTGATCCTGTGGTCCCGGGTTCGATCCCGGGCGCCGGCAAGAAACAATAGGCAGAGTTTCTTCCACCCTGATGCTCCTGTTACCTAGCAGTAAATAGGTACCTGGGAGTTAGTCACCTGTGACCGGCTGCTTCCTGGGGGTGGAAGCCTGGTCGAGGACCGGGCCGTGGGGACACTAAGCCCCGAAATCCTCTCACGATAACCTCTCCTACACACTATCTTCACTTTAATCATCTAAACTACCTATATCTCACCTTCACCACCTTCCCTCACCTTCACCACCTTCCCTCACCTTCACCACCTTCCCTCACCTTCACCACCTTCCCTCACCTTCCCTCACCTTCCCTCACCTTCACCACCTTCCCTCACCTTAACCACCTTCCCTCACCTTCACCACCTTCCCTCACCTTCACCACCTTCCCTCACCTTCACCACCTTCCCTCACCTTCACCACCTTCCCTCACCTTCACCACCTTCCCTCACCTTCACCACCTTCCCTCAACTTCACCACCTTCCCTCACCTTCACCACCTTCCCTCACCTTCCCTCACCTTCCCTCACCTTCACCACCTTCCCTCACCTTCACCACCTTCCCTCACCTTCACCACCTTCCCTCACCTTCACCACCTTCCCTCACCTTCACCACCTTCCCTCACCTTCCCTCACCTTCCCTCACCTTCACCACCTTCCCTCACCTTCACCACCTTCCCTCACCTTCACCACCTTCCCTCACCTTCACCACCTTCCCTCACCTTCCCTCACCTTCCCTCACCTTCACCACCTTCCCTCACCTTCACCACCTTCCCTCACCTTCACCACCTTCCCTCACCTTCACCACCTTCCCTCATCTTCACCACCTTCCCTCACCTTCACCACCTTCCCTCACCTTCACCACCTTCCCTCACCTTCCCTCACCTTCCCTCACCTTCCCTCACCTTCACCACCTTCTCTCACCTTCACCACCTTCCCTCACCTTCACCACCTTCCCTCACCTTCACCACCTTCCCTCACCTTCCCTCACCTTCCCTCACCTTCACCACCTTCCCTCACCTTCACCACCTTCCCTCACCTTCACCACCTTCCCTCACCTTCACCACCTTCCCTCACCTTCACCACCTTCCCTCACCTTCACCACCTTCCCTCACCTTCACCACCTTCCCTCACCTTCACCACCTTCCCTCACCTTCACCACCTTCCCTCACCTTCCCTCACCTTCCCTCACCTTCACCACCTTCCCTCACCTTAACCACCTTCCCTCACCTTCACCACCTTCCCTCACCTTCACCACCTTCCCTCACCTTCACCACCTTCCCTCACCTTCACCACCTTCCCTCACCTTCACCACCTTCCCTCACCTTCACCACCTTCCCTCACCTTCACCACCTTCCCTCACTTCACCACCTTCCCTCACCTTCACCACCTTCCCTCACCTTCCCTCACCTTCCCTCACCTTCACCACCTTCCCTCACCTTCACCACCTTCCCTCACCTTCCCTCACCTTCCCTCACCTTCCCTCACCTTCCCTCACCTTCCCTCACCTTCACCACCTTCCCTCACCTTCACCACCTTCACCACCTTCCCTCACCTTCACCACCTTCACCACCTTCCCTCACCTTCCCTCACCTTCCCTCACCTTCACCACCTTCCCTCACCTTCACCACCTTCCCTCACCTTCACCACCTTCCCTCACCTTCACCACCTTCCCTCACCTTCCCTCACCTTCCCTCACCTTCACCACCTTCCCTCACCTTCACCACCTTCCCTCACCTTCACCACCTTCCCTCACCTTCACCACCTTCCCTCACCTTCCCTCACCTTCCCTCACCTTCACCACCTTCCCTCACCTTCACCACCTTCCCTCACCTTCACCACCTTCCCTCACCTTCACCACCTTCCCTCACCTTCACCACCTTCCCTCACCTTCCCTCACCTTCCCTCACCTTCACCACCTTCCCTCACCTTCACCACCTTCACCACCTTCCCTCACCTTCACCACCTTCCCTCACCTTCACCACCTTCCCTCACCTTCACCACCTTCCCTCACCTTCACCACCTTCACCACCTTCCCTCACCTTCACCACCTTCCCTCACCTTCACCACCTTCCCTCACCTTCACCACCTTCCCTCACCTTCACCACCTTCCCTCACCTTCCCTCACCTTCCCTCACCTTCACCACCTTCCCTCACCTTCACCACCTTCCCTCACCTTCACCACCTTCACCACCTTCCCTCACCTTCACCACCTTCACCACCTTCCCTCACCTTCACCACCTTCCCTCACCTTCCCTCACCTTCCCTCACCTTCACCACCTTCCCTCACCTTCACCACCTTCCCTCACCTTCCCTCACCTTCCCTCACCTTCACCACCTTCCCTCACCTTCACCACCTTCACCACCTTCCCTCACCTTCACCACCTTCCCTCACCTTCACCACCTTCCCTCACCTTCCCTCTCCTTCACCACCTTCCCTCACCTTCACCACCTTCCCTCACCTTCACAACCTTCCCTCACCTTCACCACCTTCCCTCACCTTCACCACCTTCCCTCACCTTCACCACCTTCCCTCACCTTCCCTCACCTTCACCACCTTCCCTCATCTTCACCACCTTCACCACCTTCCCTCACCTTCACCACCTTCCCTCACCTTCACCACCTTCCCTCACCTTCACCACCTTCCCTCACCTTCACCACCTTCCCTCACCTTCCCTCACCTTCACCACCTTCCCTCACCTTCACCACCTTCCCTCACCTTCACCACCTTCCCTCACCTTCACCACCTTCCCTCACCTTCACCACCTTCCCTCACCTTCCCTCACCTTCCCTCACCTTCACCACCTTCCCTCACCTTCACCACCTTCACCACCTTCCCTCACCTTCACCACCTTCCCTCACCTTCACCACCTTCCCTCACCTTCCCTCACCTTCACCACCTTCACCACCTTCCCTCTCCTTCACCACCTTCCCTCTCCTTCACCACCTTCCCTCACCTTCACCACCTTCCCTCACCTTCACCACCTTCCCTCACCTTCACCACCTTCCCTCACATTCACCACCTTCCCTCACCTTCACCACCTTCCCTCACCTTCACCACCTTCCCTCACCTTCACCACCTTCCCTCACCTTCACCACCTTCCCTCACCTTCACCACCTTCCCTCACCTTCACCACCTTCCCTCACCTTCACCACCTTCCCTCACCTTCACCACCTTCCCTCACCTTCACCACCTTCCCTCACATTCACCACCTTCCCTCACCTTCACCACCTTCCCTCACCTTCACCACCTTCCCTCACATTCACCACCTTCCCTCACCTTCACCACCTTCCCTCACCTTCACCACCTTCCCTCACCTTCCCTCTCCTTCACCACCTTCCCTCACCTTCACCACCTTCCCTCACCTTCCCTCACCTTCACCACCTTCCCTCACCTTCACCACCTTCCCTCACCTTCCCTCACCTTCACCACCTTCCCTCACCTTCACCACCTTCACCACCTTCCCTCACCTTCACCACCTTCCCTCCTCCCTGATCAGATTCCCCCAATGCTGACAAGGACTGTCTCTGAAACTTGGCTCAGAGACGTCCATAGGTAATGACCAGGTAAGAACTTGAAGGTCACATTAATAAAAAAGAATAAAAAAGCAAATCCAACTCTTGTGTGGAAGAGGACAGCTGTGTGCACCTGCTGGACAGTTCTGGGGTAGCCGCCCCAGTCAGGTTGTGGGAGGATCCTTAGACAACGGCTTGAGAGATGCACACACTCTTGGCTTAATGTGTCCAGCTGTTCTTTGCCGCTCCATGTAGTTATCGACGTCTCCCAACCAGCCTCTTCTGGCTCTCACAAATGATCTTTGTCAGATTACCATTGGCAAATTGTTATGGTTAGCTAGACTATCAGAACGGTTAGTCAGACCAACCTCTTCACAAGGCCACCAAGAAAGTTCTAATGCTAACTTAAGTGTCGTAACATTTACTGAAAGGTTTATTCATACATCAGCAATGAAAATCACAATAATACATATTACAATGTATATGGCTGAACTAGGAGGTCTACAGTAATGTAAATTTTCCATAGCCTCGCCTGTCTTGCCTACTGGTAGTCTGTAAAGTTTGCACATAATTTCTGCCCTTCAAACAATAAATACGTCTATAACCTCTTATTGGCCAATAAATCACTTCATCACAATTTATGGTGCATATATTTAATCACCTTGATAGTAAATAATAATTCCAATACACATATGAATCAGTACCACCATTCAAAATCACAGCCAGTCCCTATCATGTGCCACTCATTCACTCCACAAATAAATCTTATATATAAATGAATATTTTTCCTAAACATATAAATATGCTCTCATTGTGGGGTATGTGGTTCATTTATTTCATTACTTAGTTATTACACTTAAAGAAGTAAACTATTTTTAATTATTTAGGGTTAATTTCCAGGGGATTGTATATTAATTTAATACTAAGTTTTAGCGGACTGTATGTATAACCCAGGAGCCACACAATTCCCGCAGTTGGGGGGAAGGGGGGGGGGGGGATGTAGTTAGTTAGAATTCAGATAGAGCAGGAGTGGTAATTATAAGTTAAATTTGTTAAAAGTTATTGTATACTCAATTAATTCATTAAATTATTTAAATTACCTACTTCTGAATTGTGGCTAGTAAAGTTACATCCTTAGCTGCTAAGATGACTATTTAAGGTGTTTAATAGCCACCTTAATTGGATTAATTTAACCAATTACTGGGTAACGTAATTGACATAGGATACCTTGATTGTTTCAAGCGTTAGTTTGTCAAATATATATAAATAAGTTTGAGTGGATTTTAACAGGAGCGGCCAAGTATAGGCCATTAGACCTTCAATAGTTTTTTTGTTCTTAAGTTCCTATGTTCTTATATATATTACTAACTATGGATTGTTTATCGTTTTGGCGGTGATTTTGTCCTGTCCTATTTTATCCTATTTGGCTGTGATAAATAGTCATATTTATGCCATAAATCATTAGAGTCAGGCAGAGTGTCAGAGTTGTGTAAGGTGGCTAATGTGGTACCAATTTTTAAGAAAGAAGATAGATCACTTGCGTCAAACTATCGGTCAATTAGCCTAACGTCTAATGTGGGAAAGTTACTTGAATCGATAATTGCAAATACCATTCATTTTCATCTTGAAAAACATAAATTAATAAACGAGTCACAACATGGTTTTACAAATGGCTGTTTATGTTTAACAAATTTGTTATCATTTTATTCCAGCATAGTTGAGGCAGTTGATAGTGGTAAGGTTTCCAATGTTGTGTACCTTGACTTTAGCAAAGCTTTTGATACAGTCCCACATGAAAGGACTGATTAAAAAGATAGAGGCTCATGATATTGGGGGTGCTATATAAAGTTGGACTAAGGCATGGCTGTACCAAAGGAAACAGAGAGTTAGTATAAATGGGTTTAAGTCAGAGTGGGAATATGATGTGAGTGGAGTGTCTCAAGGCTCTGTCTTGGGACCTCTGTTGTTTATAATATATATAAATGATTTGGATTCAGGTCTGAGTAGCAACATTTGCAAATTTGCCGATGATACAAAAATCGGAAGGGAAATTAACACTGAAGAAGACTCACTATCACTTCAAGTTGATCTTGAAGTGATAGTGAGAGATAGTTGATCCTAATTTTTACTTACGAGATGGAGAAGAATGGGAAGCTGCCCTTTCTAGAAGTAACAGTCATGGAAAGGAGCGGAGGTTTCCACACTGCGGTCTACACTAAGGAAACAAACATGGGAATGTGCCTCAATGCCAACAGTGACTGCCCAGACAGGTACAAGAGGAGTGTTGTCAACGCTTACGTCGACCGTGCTCTCAGCCACAGCTCAGGATGGAAGCAAGTCGATGAAGATCTCTGTAGGGTAAGGCAGGTCCTAGTCAACATCGGCTTCTCCAATGGTTTCCTTGAAGACATCATAAAAAGAAAAGTGAAACGCCATGCAACCTCTGAAGAGTCAACTAACACAACACCTGTACCTCCCTATCAGACTATTTAACAGGAACTTCTTTTCCACAGCTCATAAAACGGAGGAAAGGGTCCTGAAAGATATTGTTATTAGGAACGTTATCCCTACAGACAAAAATCAGAAGATACAATTGACGATTTACTATAAAACCAAAAAAACGGCCAACCTACTCATGAAAAACTCTCCAGACACAAAGCAGAACGTCTTAAAAAGAGACCAACGTCGTCTATGCCTTCAAATGCCCACTTGGGGACTGTAAGCTCCAAAGAACTTAGTATATAGGCAAGACAACAACATCTCTTTCCAGGCGATTAACAATGCATAAGCAACAGGGCTCCATTAAGGAACATATAATCTCTTCCCACAACCAGACCATCACCAGAGAAGTCTTAGCAAACAACACAGAAATCGTCGATAGATACAGCGATAGCAGGCGGCTTGACATCTGCGAGGCATTACACATCAGAAAGTCAACACCAGCAATCAACAGCCAATTAATGTAAAACTATATTCTACCCACTTCAAGACTCGGTACCAATATAGAAGCATCAAGAGGAAGTATGGGCCAATAGGCCCTTTGCAGTTACTTCCATTCTTCCCTCTCATTTATCCAATTAATACCCAATGTTCCGTGTTCTGTCTTGTGTTGGTCAAAAGTTTGTTCACCTCATCCAAAACTGTTGCAACATATCACCTCACCCAAATGCGAGTATATAGGACAAGCTGTTTAAGTGTCTAGCATAAGTAAAACTCTGTTTAGTGTTTTCAGGTTAAAGTTGTGTGTGTGAAAACTAAAGTCTTTGAAAATGTAATAAGTTTTTATTTAATTTATTTATTTATATATACAAGAAGGTACATTGGGTTTGTGAGAATACATTGGATAGTACAGTATTTACATTCTTGTAAAGTCACTAGTACGCGCAGCGTTTCGGGCAGGTCCTTAATCTAGCAGATAATTTTAAGTAGGTAATTTCAATCAGAAATGATAAATGATAAAGATACATTGCAAGAGAAAAATGAGATGAGAGAGATAAGTAGGTATATTAAAGCACATTGTTATATTAAAGCTCTGATTGATTACATTGACAGCTTGATTAGTAATTTAAACAAGGTTAATAGACACCATACAGCAGATTGACAGCACATATAAGACAGCAATGATCACAATGGTAAAGATGTTCAGATTGGGTACATAAAGATTGGGAGACTGGGTAGCAAAAGATACAGATAAACAAGATTTATAAACACCATACTTACACCAAGTTATTACAAAACGCGTTCAAGCGTTGCGTCAGACTAGAAATAAAAATGAATTTTGGAGAATTGATTTTTCAATTACCATCGACAGTAAAAGAAACATAAGAAATATTGAGAAAATTCGTGTTAGAATTATTAATCTTACATTTTCGGTCATATTTAACAACATATGTTTAAAGAAAGACTGCTACCAAGATATACTAATATATATATGTATATATATATATACATATATATATATACATATATATATATATATATATATATATATATATATATATATATATATATATATATATATATATATATATATATATATGCGAACAAGCCTGAATGGTCCCCAGAACTATATGCAACTGAAAACTCACACCCAAGAAGTGACTCGATCCCATACTGCCAGGAGCACTCTGCTGGCGTACAGGATCCCTTAACCGCTCGACCAACACGACCGGACAAAAGAGGATGGTAGCCGAGGCTATTTCCATCCACCCCGCCAGCACTCGGTTGGTAATCTTGGGCATGGTATTTTCTCAAATCACCTCATTCTTTGGGGCACACGTGAGGAACACAAATGCGAACAAGCCTGAATTATATATATATATATATATATATATATATATATATATATATATATATATATATATATATATATATATATATATATATATATATATATATATATATATATATATATATATATATATATATATATATATAAAATGGAAGGGAGTACCACCTCTAGCTGGAAGAAGGGGGACCCATAGCCTCGGAGGAAACCACGCATAACGCATTAGAGGGAATGTTTAGATCCCCTCCAATACAGTTTCTGTGTGCTTTTCTCCTACCACCCCCTTCCTTTTTATTTTTTGTGCTTTATTATGCATTTGATGGATCCCTTAATTCATATATTAATTCTATAATGGATAATAATTCACTTGAACGTGTCCAGCGTAGGATGACAAAGTTAATTCCCCGAACTAGAAACCTCTCATATGAGAAAAGATTGACAAAGCTTAAATTTCATTCTCTAGAAAGGCGAAGAGTTAGGGGTGACATGATAGAGGTTTACAAGTGGATGAATGGACTTAACAAAGGGAATATTAATAGGGAATTAAGGAGCCGCGAGTCAGTTTTTTAGACTTTGTTCAATGTCAACTGTGGGGTTTTCTATTTTGCTTTCCCGACTGCACTGCGTACGTCTCCAATGTACATGTGGCAGACGCTTCACGAAGCTGTCGGAATTAGCAGGGAAAATACGAGAGCAGCCGTACAGGGCCTGGGAACAAGGTGGAGTTAGAGTCCTTGAGGGTCTCTTCTCAGACTAGCCTCACCTGGTCCTGCTCCACGTTGATCGTTGGAATCTCCTCAATGATTTAACACTTTAAGGGACTCCTAGGGTCCTCATCACATTTATAGTTTAGTGAATAATAGGCAACTCGGTGTTGAAGACACTTAGAGCTGAAGGCTTGAGTAATGTTGGCAGTATTCAGAAGTGGTTCAACGGAAACACCGCATAAAGCTTAACAGTAGTTTATTTACTAACTTAACCACTAATACACAGGGTGCTTGATTTACTTTAGATTGGCGTCAGCAAAGCTATGGTTATATTAGCGAGACTCTTGACGTCTGGCTAAACGACTCGTATCCACTCGTGGAGAAACACCTAACTTAACACAGTTGACAGCCAATCATTAACACGGCAAAGCTAACTGCCGGTATGCAAAGGGATCACAAGAGTTCCAACCGGATACTCGGGTAATGATGAGCAATAAATTACAATAGCACTGTCAATGGGACAGGCAATAAACATGCACAATAATAATGTCACACAATAACTAAATGTGTGGTGTATGTCATGCTCACATTCACAGACGAGTGTAATGTCGTGATACCACACACATAAACACGCATACACCGTCGGGTGTCTAGGTCTCCACCTATACCTGTGTCAGGTATAAGAAGGTGAGAACTGTGGTTGATCCCTCAGATCAGCACAGACAGAAACAATAATACAATGACAAGATCTTGTACTTACAGGTAGACTACCTCTCTTATTCACTCACTCACTCAGGCACATTTATGCAAGAACTCGTAGGTAGCTTGATAGCTGGTTTCGTTCGGCGACAGGCTTTCCCACATACCGTACTTGACACGGAGGGTACTCGCAGGAGGGCACGCTGTATGTCTAACAGACACACGCACACACACTTGATGGCACTGGCAGTGAGTAAGATGGTGATGTCACGTAGTACAGTGAGGCAGGGCGGGGCGGCTTGAGGCTGCTACACGCTCTTGACAGTGGTGGCTGCAGGTTATATGGTACCAAGCGGTACACTGTGGCAAAAGTCACTCACAGATTTACTTAGGCGGCGGCACTACCATAGTTCACTCTAGGTCACTCACAGACGATATCTATTTGTCACCAGGGGTTACCTGATACCAATCTGTTTCACTCTGTTGATTTGTCACTAGGCTTCTAAGCAATATAATCACGATCGCGATTCCGGGTGAAGGTTGGTATATCGAAAAGACGCTGAGCTTAACTTGACAGTGAGGAATGGACGGTGTTCAGTCTATTGGCCGATAGACAGAACAGAACACGTCCTCTATGTATGGGCTCCCTCACGTGAATGCTCTTGCAAGAGAATGCAGGGCTCCTCATGGGACACACACAAGAGATTATAATTGACCAATGGCGTTTCAGCAAAAGAGCGGGAACCAAATATATTGATCATTCCTTGATCAGTAGCAGAGGTGACGTCATGAACACGTCACGACCACGTCACAGTTGTTATTCTCCATCGCGCCGGTTGAGGCTGACCCCAGAGGTCAGATCTGTCGCCTCACTGGCGTCCCCTCTCTCTCTCTCTCACGCTTCGCACCCGCCAATGACCCTGTGGGTAAGTATGCTTACCTTCCCTGTATCTAATTTACCCTTGGGCATACGGTGGCCTCCGTATTTTAAACGTATTCCTGGTTAAGTGGGCATCCTGGAGATACCCAACATGATAGTTTACTATCCAGGGTTAACAGAGATAGGGCTTGTGCACGAGATCGGTGCACTGTACACTGCAATGAGCCATTCAAGTCAGCTGTGGGATAATCTTGAGAGACCATCCTCTCACATCAACAAATCTTTTTTGTTGTATATGAAAAGGGCTGCAATTGTTCCAAGTTTCAGTACTGCAACCTGAATAGAAAGGTAGAGTTAATTTTTTTTTCAACGAATATTACACGTTTTCAGTAAGTCCCTACAACCACAAGTTTCAAATATAATCATTCTATGACACTTTTCTGACACATTGGCATATAATAAAGGATCTGATGCCGCAGATTTTTCAAAATATGTTTAGTTTTACTAATAATACAAATAGTCAAAGTTCCCCCAAAAAATTATGCAAATATATCGTGTTTATTGATATTATAAAATCAATAAATGAATTTAGGAAAAAACGCTGGCATAAGATAGATTTTAGAGACATAAACTTTACATTTAAGATGTAAGTTTCATGTAAATTGAATAAAAATGAAAGAGTAGGGACTACGTTTATGTTACTTTAAAAATGAATCATTAAAAATTAAAGTCTAAGGTGCTGCCATCTGTGGTTGACAGTGACATCCAACCCATGTCACCAATTTCCTCCAAAATTTGCATTCTTACAGATAGGCTTACGTGCAGTCAGGTGTACAAGTTTCATGTAAATAGTCCAATAAACAAATTAGAAAAATACAATAAAAAAAAAAAAAAAAAAATTAACTTAATTTTCTTTATAAAACTAATTATTATTATTTTTTCATTTATGTTATTGTGATAGCTGAGAGTCATAGACATGATTTCAGTTGACACTTGTGTTTGATGTTAATTTTTGACCATTTTGGAAAAATTTTGACACACAATTCAATATTTTTTTCCCTTCCTATTTATGCTACGATGCTGAGACTTGAGCCAGATGAAACCCTTTTCATGTATATACAACTCGTCAAAAAAGTTTGATTGAAATCTAAAGAGTTTTCAATGATTGTATATTTTGGGCATATTTGGAACTGATGCCCCCTTAAAAGTATCAACACAATACTGAATAAGAAACAATGGAAATATATTGGATAAGTTTATATTTAGGAAAGACCTGGGTAAATACTGGTTCGGTAACAGAGTTGTTGATTTGTGACACCAGTAACTGCGTAACGTAATAGAAGTACACACATTGTAAATCAAATGCAGTATCATTCATTGTTAACTGGGAACACTTTTATGGAAGAAATGGCATATATGCTCGGGATGGGGTGCATTTATCTAGGGGTGGGGGTTGTTGCTGTTGCCAACTCGTTGGAACCTGTGGTTGGAGGAGTTTGTTTGGGTTTAAACAGTTAGTAGACAGTTGGAATGGGACTTGATATGGCAATAAAGGAGGATAATAAAATAAAATAAATATTAGGAGGCAATAAAAGTATGTGTTGGCAGGGAAAAGAAATGGTAAATTAACAGGGAAGGAGAAGGGCCTCAAAATAACAATATACTTAAGGTATATTACACGAACAGTAAGAGTCTAAGTAACAAAATAAACGATTTAAATCCTCTTGTCTGCACAGAACAAATAGCTATTATTGTATCTATTTGTACAGCTGCATTCTACATTCATCTGTACCGAAACAGATGAATGTAGAAAACAGAGAACTATTAGATGAATATCAAATAAACGGATTTAAACTATTTCACACAGATAGATATATTAGACAAGGAGGGAAAGTAGCCATATATGTTAGGGAAAAATTGAAATGTAGTTTCAAAGAGGGAATCAAAACTGAGCCATACACAGAAACTATATGACAAGAATTTAGCAAAAAAAGTTTAAAATCTTATAATAGGAGTTATATACAGGCCATCAAACTTAGACAGAATGGAAAAAAGCATCTATTGGATTAAATATCTAGAGCATCTAGGTCTAACATTATTTGTGTCATGGATGACTTTAATTTTAGTGGAATAAACTGGCTTAACAGAACAGGGAATAATGAAGCAAAAGATTTTCTTGAATTAATGGACGATTGATTCCTTAAGGAACCAACTTATGGAAACATTATTTAAGACTTAGTGTTAACTAACGAGGAAACGCAAATTAATGACATCGATATAGGAAGTGAGCTAGGGAACAGTGATCACAAAGAAATCATATTTAGCATAGTATGGAATAGATTTGTTCCAGGAAATTCTGTTAAAGTGCCAGATTTTCGAAATGCGGATTTTAATGGCGAAATAATTTTTTAGGATGAAATAGACTGGAAAGTCCTGGGTATGAGGGGTGAGCCGGTCTTGGAGGAAGTCGTGAACCCAGCGATTGATAATGTAAAAAAGAGATTTCGGTGTGGATTCAAAATATAACTTATTTCAAAATATTTTAAGCAATGCACAGGAATGTAGTATACCATACAAATTGAATAGATCAAATAGTTATGACCCAAAATGGATAACAAAGGATCTGAAGAACTTTTTAAGTACAAAGAGAGCTTGGTACAAAAGGATTAAGAATGTGGAAGTCAGTATAGAACAAGAATTCGTCCAACTGGTTAGAAATTTAAAAAAAAAAATATAAGGAGGGCAAAAAGAAACTATGACGTTTGCATATCAGGGCAAGCAAAGACAAATCCTAAAGTTTTTTTCAGTTATATCGAACAAAGATTAGGGGAAAGGATAGGTCCATTAAAAACTGAGACAGGTCAGATAACTGATAATAACGAAGAGTTGGTAGTATTTTTAATAAATATTTTATCTCTGTATTTACTAAAGAGGAGCTGAACATTATGCCTTCAACCGAACAAGTCTGTGTGGGGGTTGGGACGAGGACAGTTCGACCAGTTTAGCAGTTACCAGGGAGGATGTTATTAAACACTTAGATAAACCCAAGCCAAACAAATCCCCAGGGCCGGACGAAGTATTTGCCAGGGTCCTTATAGAAAGCAAAGAGGAGCTTTGTGAGCCATTGTCTACCATATTTAATAAATCATTAGAGTCTGGCAGAGTGCCAGAGTAGTGGAAGGTTGCTAATGTGGTGCCAATTTTCAATAAAAGACATAGATCACTTGCGTTACACTATCTGTCAATTACCTTAACGTCTATTGTGGGAAAGTTACTTGAATTGATAATTTTAAATACCATTCGTCTTCATTTTGAAAAACATAAATTAATAAATGATTCACAACATGGTTTTACAAATCGCTGTTCATGTTTAACAAGTTTGCTATCATTTTATTCCAGCATAGTTGAGGCAGTTGATAGTGGTAAAGTTTGTGATGTTGTGTACCTTGACTTTAGCAAAGCATCTAATTCAGTGCCCACATGACACACTGATTAAAAAGATAGAGGCTCAGGGTATTGGAGGTGTTAAATTAAGTTGGATTAGGGCATGGCTATACCAAAGGAAACAGAGTTAGTATAAATGGGGTTAAGTCAGACTGGGAAAATGTTGTGAGTGCCTCAAGGCTTTGTCCTGGGACCTCTGTAGTTTATAATATATATAAATGATTTAGATTTAAGTTTGAGCAGCAATATTTGCAAATTTGCCGATGATACAAAAATCGTGATGGTAATAAACACGGGAAAAGACTCACTATTACTTCAAAACTATCTAAATAGCGTTTTGAAATGGTCAAAACATTGCCAGATGCAGTTTAATGCTGACAAATGCAAGGTTTTGAGGCTTGGTAATGAAGATAGAGTTACAAGATACGAGCTAGATGGTGTTGAAATTGCGAAGTCGAATTGCGAAAGGGATCTGGGAAGTACGATTAATAAGAATTTAAAACGAGAAAATCAATGCATAAATGTTCGTAATAAGGCAAATAGGACACTGGAATTTATTAATCGAACCATTAGTAATATAACACCTGGTGTCTTATTACTAATCTATAATCATCATCAGCTATATCTTGCTCTGGTTGGGCCTCATTTATATTATGCAGTTCAGTTTTGGTCGCCGTATTATAGAATGGATATAAATTCACTAGAACGCGTCCAACGTAGGATGACAAAATTAATCCTCCAAATTAGAAACCTGTCATATGAAGAAAGACTGACAAAGCTTAAATTACAGGGCGAAGAGGACAGGTTAACTAATTTAGCTGTTACCAGGAAGGTTGCATTAAACAAATAGTGAAACTCAAGCCAGACGAACGGCTTTCCCCAGGGTGCTTAAAGAATGCAAAGAGGAGCTTTGCAAGCCTTTGTCTACCATATTTAATAAATCATTAGAATCAGGTATAATGTAAGAGTCATGGAAGGTTGCTAATGTGGTACCAATTTTCAATAAAGGAGATTGATAACTTGTGTCAAACTATCGGCTAATTAGCCTAAAGTTTATTATGGGAAAGTTACCTGAATCGATAGTTGCAAATAACATTCGTCTTCATCTTGAAAAACATATCTTAATAAATGATTCACAACATAGTTTTACAAATCGCCGTTCATGTTTAACAAATTTGCTATCATATTATTCCAGTATAGTTGAGGCAGTTGATAGTGATTTAGGAAAAACCCTGGTAAATACTGGTTCGGTAATAAGGTTATTGATTTGTGGAACCAATTACACGTAACGTAATAGAAGTAGGATCCCTTGATTGTTTCAAGCCTAGGTTAGACATATAT